>NC_056751.1:793077729-793383987 GCF_019279795.1 Protopterus annectens | reverse complement strand
AAAACCCAGGGCTTAAAATATTGGAGTGGCTTGGACAGTCTCACTATATATGTGAACTGTACTCTAGAGCTTAAATTATCTCTACACAGAACAGCCACAGTTGGAAGGTTTAAAAATATTTAATAATAAGTAATAAAAACACAAGACAATACATGTTCTTTGTGTTTCACTGTTGCAGTCATTACATTTGGGTTATCTGCTTGCAGTAGCCCTCAGTCGGCCTGATTAACAAAGTCTTGGGTCCTGCTTCGGTTGCTGTCTCTTCTTCCATGATGTCAGGTCATCAGGGGTATAAAACATGCAGCCGATGCCATTACATCAGTCTTTCTTGCTGTGCGGTGCCCGAAGCAGAAGCAGTTCTCAAGTGTTGGTCGGTCGACTCCTGAAATTTTCGTTTTCGAGTTTCAGAACCAAAGTCTTCAACTAAAGCTAAGTACTCCATTGGGGAAACTTTTTCTTGCTCTTTACCGATGTCAGTAAAAGTTAGTAATTGCATTTCTTGTGGAAAGCAAATACCTCACAAAGATTTTCATTCATACTGTATTCCTTGCCTAGGCCCTGACCACAATGTACCTTGCTGTCAGTTTTCTGCCTTATTTAATCAACACACTATCCATTGTGGTATATTTTCACCTCTAAATATTTCGGTTCTCAGTTCAATTATCCAGAAATGTCATCGGTTAGCCATCCAACTACCGGAATTCCAAAAAAATGCAAAGATAAAGACAGAGACGGGCCGCCTAGGTCCAAAGCTGCTGACAATGCTTCTCCTAAGCCAGTCGCCAGTTCACCGGTACTCAGTGAGGTGCTTTTGTAGCCCCTGATACCCGCTACTTCTGATTCGCAGGCCTCTACTGAGACCCATTCGGAGTCCAGTATGCCGCAAGATGTTTCAACTGTGGAACCTATGGATGCCTCTACCTTGGATGGGTCCAGGGCCGCTGTGCAGGCACTGGCTTCTGAGGGTGTATTCAGGCCTACGGACTTGCATATTAAACCGACACCTCCTTCTTCTTTAAGGCCTAAACCTTGAACCATACCTGAGAAACTGATGCCCAGGCCACATGCACAGGCCTCTATGCCTAAAAAAACAAATGATAAGAATGGCTGAAGATCTTATAACTCTAATCAGGGGAAGCCAACTACCCCCTTCTAAGAGACCTAGGGCTGAATTTGTTTATGAATCCTCTGACCAGGATTCTGATTTTTCTGATTCTTCTGATGATCTGGATTTTACCTTATCTACTTATGAGGATTCTGATGCAGACGACTCTATTCCCTCTGCTTCCCCTCCAGAGGAGTTTTCTTTTGGTGAAACCTTGCACACTCTAAGGGAACATTTTCACTGGGAAAGCCAGAATTTTTCTGATTCGAAAAAGAGGCTTAGGGATTTCTTACTCCTGCCTCAGCATAGGCCTTTAGCTATACCTCCTGTTCTAGACATTGTTGATGATGCCTTTTCAGAATCTAGTTTGGCCCTCTGATTCTTTGCCTCCTGCCCCCAGAAAACCTGATAGATATTACAGGGTCCCTGATTTTCACAAGTTCCTTTTTAAAAATCCTATTGCGGATCCATAGACTATTTCACAGGGACCCAAGGGCATTAAGGCTTCTACTGTTAAAAATCCTACCCCCTCTCCAGGGCGCTGGATAGATGGGGTAAGAAGGTTTACAATTCTGCAACCTTGGCCATTAGGGCCTTATGCTGTCAGTTTCATATATTAAAGTATCAACAACATGTTATTGGATTGCTTAAATAGAAAATTATGTTGATTCCTGACTGTGCTGAAAATAAAGAATTGCATGATTTAATGCATTCTGCTGAACAGGTTGGAAAACATACTTTGCAATGTGGATTTGATTCATTAGAGGCCTCTTGCAGGGCTGCTGTCACTGGGTCTGTACTCAGAAGGCATGCTTGGCGTAAGTAGCAATCTTTGCCTGATCATGTTAAAGCTAAACTGTTGGATGCTCCTTTAAATCAGGACTGCCTGTTTGGCAACAAAGCTGAGGAAGTTCTAAAAAAGATGGAAGATAAAGCTAAATCTATGCAAACTGTTAAAGATTTCTTACAAGTTCAGCCTCCAAGGTTTAGTAGGCATTTGCCCTCTAAGAATTGGACCTTTCCGGCCCCTTCCAGGTCTTCTCAATCCAAACCCAGACACAGCAGAAACCCCAGGTTTCAGTCCCAGGGTACGCACAAAACTAACACAATTACTCACGCCAAAAATTTAATGCAAAGCAGTGGGGGGCTTCCAGATCCAAATCTGGGAGTAGTAAGACTCCACCCTATGGAAAACTGTCTCAATGACTTTCTCTTAAAACTTCCAAGCACTTCTCAACTGAAGGCTCCTTTAGATGGAAAGATTGGTCTGCAGGCCAAAAACTGGGAACTCATTACCGAGGACAAATGGGTCTTAAACATAGTGTCCCAAGGATACAGATTTCACTTCCACACATTACCAACACCAAGGGGGTGGCCAGATCTACCCCCAAATCAGTGGGCAGAGGCCCAAAAGCAAATACTTTCTCTCTTAAACATGGGGGCTATTCAGTTGGTACCAGAAGAGGAAAAGGGTTTCTATTCGAGACTTTTCCTGGTACCCAGAAAAGACAATTCATGGCGTCCTATCCTGGACCTTTCTGTTCTAAACACCTTTTTGGTGATTCCAAAATTCAAGATGCTGACTCTTCACCCATTGCTTCCTATGCTTGGCAAAGATGCTTGGTTGGCAACACTAGATTTAAAAGAAGCATACGTTCACATCCCTATCAGTGAATCTTGCAGAAGATACCTGTGCTTCAAAGTAGGCTCTGCACTGCCCTTTGGCTTATCTACTTTACCCAGGGTATTCACAAAGTGCCTAGCTCCAGTCATTGCATTTTGCAGGCAAAGAAATATTCAAATATACCCATACCTGGACAATTGTCTAGTTCAGGCAGAAAGCCAGGGCATACTTTTGAATCATTTGGCCTTTGTACAAAGGGTGCTGACTTGTCTGGGGTACACCATAAATGAAAAGAAATCACATCTGGTACCCTGTGAACAAATTATATTCCTGGGAGCAAGCCTGAATACAACTTCCCAGATGGCTTTCCTCATGCCAGAGAAACAGATTCATTTGACAACCTACTTCAAACAAGTGGCCACAAAAACTCTGCTATCTGCAAGACAAATACTGCAAGCCTTGAGGTTCATGGCCTCCTGCATTCTTCTAATTCCATATGCAAGACTGTATATGAAGAAACTACAATGGTATCTAAAAAGCCTATGGTGTCAACATTCTCAGGATCTAGAAGCAATGATTCCTATCATACCTTGCCTACGCCTAGGGTTCCTTTGGTGGGCAGAGGCCTGCCACCAAAACACCAAAAAAAGAAGTTATGTCCTTACCATAACGTTCCATGTGAGTTGTTCATCTCGCCTTTTGTTCTTACACGTGGGTCGGAGCCGATCCCTCAGCTCCAAATCGGCCGCTTTTCAAGCTCAGACTCTCAGAGAAGCTCGAGACCTTGTGTATATCCCATGATGCTCTACTGTACATCCCCATATCTAGTGTGCTGCAACCAAGACAGCCTACCGACAGAATAAGACTATGGAGTCTACCTGCTTAGATAATTATAACAGTAAAAGGAAACAAGAAGAGTAGGAATGTAATGACAGACTGACAACTTGACCAATCCGCCAAGGCAACCATCTCCTCGACTGGAGGGGGAAGGTGGGCGGGAATGTAAGAACAAAAGGCGAGATGAACAACTCATATGGAACGTTATGGTAAGGACATAACTTCTTTATGTGAAGTTGTTCTATCTCGCCATTTTGTTCTTACACGTGGGTAGCGTCCCAAGCACCCTAACCCTGGGTGGCTCACGGGAGAACATTCCTGAGCACAGTGGAACCAAACGTAGCCCTGTCCCTGGAGGTCCTATCCACTTTGTAATGAGTAATAAACGTGTGAGGTTTTCACCATGTGGCAGCTGCACAGATGGTATCTAAAGGCAAGCGAGCTGCATGAGCCAATGACATAGAAACAGCTCGTGTAGAGTGGGCTTTGATGTTAGTTTCTAATGGTTGATTCGTGGAAGCATAAATTAATCTGATGCAGTCAGAGAGCCACTTGGATAGTGTGTTTTTTGACACTGCAAAACCTTTCTTATTGTCTGCATAAGAAACGAAGAGTTGATCAGATTGTCTGAAATCCTTCGTTCTATCTAGATAGAACCTCAGTTGTCTATGTACATCAAGCTTGTGTAACATATATTCCAGTTTGTTGGTATGGTGTTTGAAGAAGGTTGGGAGCTCAATGGACTGATTTAAATTATTTTCTGAAGCGATCTTGGGGAGAAAGGTAGGGTTAGTCCTGAGGGATACCCTATCAGGGTGAAAAATTAAGTATGGGGGTTTGGAAGACAAGGCCTGAAGTTCGGAGACCCTACGTGCAGATGTAATGGCTACCAGGAATAAAGTTTTATACGACAAAAACTTTAAATGGCAAGATGAAGCAGGTTCAAAAGGGGCGAGCATCAGTTGGGATAAAACCAGATTCAAATTCCAGGGGTAGACAGGATGCCTAATAGGTGGCCTGAGGTGGTGGGTTCCTTTTAAGAATGCTTTACATAGTCTGTGTGACATAATGTTGGAGCCATTAAAGCCTAGATGGAAGTTTGAGATAGCAGCCAATTGAACTCTAATGGTAGCAGCAGCCGCTCCATCCTGGAACAAGGAAGACAAGAACTCTAAGATGGTATGGACAGGTGCTACATAAGGGTCAGTGTCATGTTGAGAAGCCCAGTGAACAAACCATTTCCATTTGCTATTATATAGTTTCCTGATGGATAGTTTATGAGAGGAGACTATAATGTGTTGGACCACAGCAAACAAATCTTGTGACCTGGCTAATGTGGGAATTGGAGCAGCCAAGCTGTCAGTTTTAGGGAAGTGAGGGAGAGATGGAGAACTCCCGACGAATGAGTCAGAAGATCCGGCACTGGGTCCAGAATCCATGGTTCTTCCAGTTGATACTTCCATGGGAAGGGAAACCAAATCTGTCGAGGCCAAAATGGGGTTATCAAGATCACAGTCCTTCCCAGACATTTGGCTTTCTGCATGAATTTGGGAAATAGGGGTATCAGCAGAAAGGCATAAAGGAGGCCTGGGGGCCAATCGTGTATGAGCGCATCCCTGTGTTCATTCCCCGGTGGGGGATAAAGGGCAAAGTAGCTGCTGCATTTGGCATTCATCGGAGATGCAAACAGGTCGCAGCAAGGCTGGCCCCATCTGTGGAAAACATTGTCCGCTATCTGTTGTTTGAGAGACCACTTGTGGGGCAAAAGCATAGCTCTGCTTAGTTTGTCCACTATCACGTTGGATGACCCCGGGATGTGCATTGCATCAAAAAGCATCTGGTGGATACAGCCCATTGCCAAATCCTTAAGGCCTCCTGGCATAAAGGGTATGATCTGGTTCCCCCTTGACTGTTGATGTACCAGACAACAGACATGTTGTCCATCTGGATAGCAATTATGCCTGGAGGAAGAGAGTCGTGAAAGTGTTGCAATGCTAGGAACTCCGCTCTAAGCTCTATGACATTTATATGCAAGTCTGCATCTATGATTGACCAAGTGCCTTGGACAGTCTTTCCCTGAAATAGCCCCCCCTACCTGTCAGGGAACCATCCGTGGTCACTGTGGCTGTGGGTTGGGGAAGAATGAAGGGACGACCCATTATCACCTGGTCGCTGTTCAACCACCAGCTGAGATCCTTCTTGCAAAGATTGGTCAACCTGATCTCATGAGACAATGGTAGTTGTTGGTAAGACCATTGTACGAAGAGTAACCACTGGAGTATTCCCATGTGCATGCGGCCTAACGGGACTGCTATCAATGCGGCTGCCATGGTTCCTAAGAGTTGTAGTATCTGGGACGCTGGTGCTTTGGTGCGGGCTAAAAGACTGGATACTTGATTCTTTAGTGTTGTGATTCTTGATTGTGGCAACTTGATCCTTGCGTTGACGGTGTCCAGCTCTGCCTCTATAAATGCAATATGCTGCGAGGGCGATAACGCAGATTTTTTTGAAGTTTAGGGTTATGCCTAACTGGGAACAAAGGTCTATGGTGTAGTCTCTTGCTTGGATTAGTTGATGCCTGGAGGTGGCATTGAGGAGTCAGTCGTCCAGATATGGAAACACTCGGAATCCCAGCCGTCTCAGGTGAGCCATGACCACTGCCATACATTTGGTGAACACCCTGGGGGCTGTGGTGAGACCAAAGGGCAGGGCTCTGAATTGGTAATGACTGGCCCCCAGCCGGAAACGCAGGTGATCTCTGGATGATCTGTCCATTTTGATGTGGTGGTAAGCATCCTTGAGCTCTATAGAGCACATCCAATCGCCCATTGCTAAGAATGGGAGAATCGACTGCAGCGTGACCATCCAAAACTTTTCCTTCTTGACGAAGGTGTTGAGTTTGCTGAGGTCTAGTATGGGCCTCCAGTCCCCTGTTTTCTTTGGAACTAAAAAGAACCTTGAGTAAGTTCTGGATCCTCTTTGGTCCGCTGGGACTGGCTGGATGACTCTTTTGTCTAGCAGCTTTTCGATTTCTATGGCTGCTAATTTCCTCAGACTGGGTGGTACGTCTGGGATCTTTGTACATATAGGTGGGGTTTTTATAAAGGGAATGTAGTAACCTCTGGTAATGACGCTTTTTACCCAAGAGTCCATTGTAATGTTTAGCCAGGTGTCTGGGTATACAGCCAAGCGACCCCCGACTGCCTCCAGAGTAGGACAGCCGGGCTTCCTTTCAGGAACGCTGATAGGGCTTACCAGAGAACTGGTCCTTGTTGCCCTGGTTCTGCAGACCGCCTCTGCTGTTTGGATGGTGTCTTTCATTTCTGCCCCCTCCTCTGCATCTAGAGGGGGTATCAGTAGGTGTGTTTTGGAAAGCTCCTTGAGGTTTTTGGAACCACATTTTTCCACTTCGTTGCCCTTTGGGGTACGGTCTGGTTGGAGTGGAAAAATGGACCCCTACAGCAGACAGGGTCTTCCCTTCCTGTTCACACCTAGTAAGTGTCTCCTTAACTTTGGGTCCGAACAAGGCAGACCCATCAAATGGGGTATTGACAAATGAAGATTTAAAGGCTTCTGCAAAGGAGCAAAGGTGCATCCAAGATTGCCTCAGAAGAGCTATCGCTGAGCCTGCTGCCCTACTCGATCCATCGGCCGCATATGAAATGATGCACATGGATGAGTTTACTATTGAATTGAGGGTGTTGAGTTGTGCAGTCACCTTTTCCGATACTGCATCAGCTGTATTACCCTGAAGAGTATCTCCCAGCTCGTTTAGGAGATCTTGTTGAAGGCAGGTAAAATGTGTCAGGTAGTTGAGCGACCTCATGGAAAATGCCGCAGAACTAAATATGCATTTCCCATATCTGTCCATGGTCCTAGAATCTCTATTAGGAGGATGGACAGCCGAAGAGGTTTTGGACATCTCTTTCTTGGTGGCTGCCGCCACCACCATGGCATCAACTGGGACTCCTTTTGTAAGAAAGGCCTTGTCAGTGGGGGAAGTAATAAATTTATTGGGCCTGCGTGGGACCGGTTCCACTGAGCCAGGGGATTCCCAAGCCCTTCAAGCAACCAGTTCCATCAGTTCATTAAAGGGTGGCGTAACTCAGGAGGTGGATGGTTGAGATCCGAAGGCCTTCAGGAGAACCGACTCGTCCTCAGAAGGGGCAAGGGACTGCCAATCACCCCTCTGTCTTAAGATTTCCAATACGTCTGCGAAGGAGACATCTTCTGAGGGGGACCGTGGGGACCCTTCTGATTCCTCCAAGTCGGTATCCGATGTTAGGGATTCCTGTGGGGAATACAAGTGCCTCCTCTTGCACAATCTCTTCCTAGGGACTTCATCGGTGGGGGCATCTGGTGAAGTCCCTAGAGAGGAGGGGTCACCCAATGGGGATACCCGAGGGCCTGGATCTCGACGCTTTGTAGGGATCTGCGGGGAAGAGGTAGAACGAGGCCCCTTTGGGGAAGGTGAAAGATCCGAGGAGGTAGTGGTCTTGGCAGCCATGACCTTCCTCATGGCATCGAAGGCACCAGAATCCCGGTCCGAGAAGTCAGTCGGCTCCGAAGAGACTGGCAGCTCTCCCCGGACCGAGACCCTCCGCTCCAATCCAGAGGACGGAGCAGAGGCCACCTGTGCCGAAGCCCCAAGTGGAAGAGTCAGAACCGAAGTATCAGTTCGAATCTCCACCCCGGAGCCGGCAAGGGATTGTCAGCCTTGAGATTCCTCGGTCGGAACCGAGGATATCAAGGTCGATGGAGCCGAGGGAGGAGGAGGATCAAACCTCGGCTCCAAGGGTTCTACCAATATCGGTTCCATCTGATCCAGCTCCGAACGCTTGATTGGTTTCGGAAGAGGAAGTGGAGAAGCCAAGGGGGGCACTTCAGGCTCCGAAGCCAAGTGGCTTGAAGCAGATAGTATTTTGGCCAGGGCCGGGTTTTCTAAGAGTCTCTTAACCACTTGGTCCAGATCCACATTGGAAAGCCTGGAAGAATGAGTCAAGGGATGGGTCGAGGGGGCCGAAGATGGAGCCGATTGAAGAATTGGAGACTGAGGGGTCTCCAATACCGGTTCCACAACTGGACCCCGAGGCAAGGACTCGATACACGGCTCCAAGGACTGTGGAGCTGATGCACGGACCATGCTTGAGGAACTCGTAGCCGATGACTTGGGCTCCGAGGATCCTTTGGAAGACTTTGACTCCTTCGAAGCCTTGGAAGAGGTGTCAGCCTTGTCTAAAGAAGCCTGAAATTCAGGTTTTAAGAGTCCTCTATCGACCAGTTTCCTGCGCCTTTCCAGGAGGACCCTGGCGCTAAAGGAATGGCAGATAGAGCACACTTCTTGTAGGTGTACCGAGCCTAAACAGTAGACGCAGGTGGAGTGATTGTCTGTAACAGACATTTTCTGACCACACTCACACCTTTTAAAGCCAGATTTTTGTTTTTCAGACATGTTTAACAATAACAACACACACTATAATATAGTTAAAGATATGTTATAAATGTATATATCTTAACAGTTTACTAAATCACGCTAAGTATATAGTTTTAAAAGTCTAACAAACAACTACTATTAGCTAAGGTATATATAACAACTAACACTCTAACTGTATATATATATATATATATATATATATATATATAAGAAATATCATACACAAAATGGCTGACAGAGCCCCGTCATGCCCAAAGAAAGGCCAAAGACCTGAATAAGGAAAGTATTTAAAGTTCTAAGAATCTAACTAACTAGAATCCTAACACTATACTATTAAATACACACTATATATAAATATTTAAACACAAGAACAATTTCTTTAAGAAAAATAGAAGTTAAATTTAAATTCACTGGCCCCAGCTAACTCCCACGAGCTGTTGATCCGTTGCAGCGGCAAACTAGATCTGGGGATGTACAGTAGAGAATCATGGGATATACACTAGGTCTTGAGCTTATCTGAGAGTCTGAGCTTGAAAAGTGGCCGATTCGGAGCCGAGGGATCGGCTCCGACCCACGTGTAAGAACAAAATGGCGAGATAGAACAACTTCACATCAAGGGATTACCATTCACGCTACCCCCTGCCACCCAAACCCTAACAACAGACGCATCAGACTATACATGGGGGGGGGGGGCTCACCTGGCAGGGAAGTGCATTCAGGGCAAATGGAACCCAAGTCAAATGCACCTGCATATCAATCAAAAAGAAATGTTAGCTGTACAGAATGCTCTGACAGCCTTCAAGGACCACATTCTTCCAGGACAACTAATGGTAAAGACGGACAACACCACTGTTATGTGGTACATAAACAAGCAGGGCGGGTATACATTCTTACCCCCTCTGCAGACTAGCCATGGCATTGTGGAACACAGCCTTGAGCTACCAAGTGAATCTACAAGCTCAATTCCTGCCAGGAAAACTAAATACACTGGCAGACGGACTAAGCAGAAACCTCATGGACCCACATGAGTGGAAACTGGAACCAAGGATTTTCAACATGTTGACAAGCAAATGGGGGATCCCAGGTATAGACCTGTTTGCCTCTCCCCAGAACCATCAATTGGACAAATTTTGCACAAGGATTCCCCACAAACAAGCTTGGAAAGTGGATACTCTGTCCATCACCTGGAAAAACCTATCAGTTTATGCCTTTCCTCCTCTACCTCTGCTCTCCAAAGTACTGCTAAAGATCAGGAAGGACAAGCCAAGGATGATTTTGATTGCACCAGACTGGCCACGCCTACACTGGTACCCCCTCTTGTGCAGTGTGTCATGTTTGGCCCCTTGGCACCTGCCTCAGACTCCTTCCCTGTTGTCTCAGCAGGAAAACCAAGTTCTGCACCCTCAGCTTCAAACACTGAACCTAGCAGCCTGGCTAATTACCTAAGCTCTCCTTTACCATCCCTCAGTAAACCAGTGATGGATATCATTTTAGAGGCAAGGAGGCCTAGTACTAGAAAATCTTATGCTGCAAAATGGAAAAGATTCTGTGCCTGGAACCAATCTCAAGGGATGAGCACAGCAGTGCCCAGTTTACCTCAGATTTTACAATACTTAACTGAAATGCTTCACAAGGGCTTAACCTTTTCCTCCATCAAAATTCACACCTCAGCTATTTCAGCTCATTATAACACAGGACCTCCCCTCTTCTCTCACCCACTGCTCAAGCAGTTCCTCAGAGAGTCCAAAAATTTAAGGCCATCCAGGAGAGCTCCAACTCCAGCCTGGGACCTTAACTTTGTTTTCCTCCTTTCGAGCCAGCTGCTACTGCAGATTTAAAATTTATTTCTTGGAAAACAGCATTCCTTTTAGCAATCACTTCAGCAAGAAGGGTATCTGAATTACAGGCCCTTATAGCAGTGGAGCCTTTCATCATCTTTCATGCAGACAGGGTGTCCCTCAGAACCAATCTCTCCTTCATGCCCAAGGTGGTATCCAGTGTGGCTCTTAATCAGTCCATTCATTTGCCAACCTTCTTTCCTAACCACAGAACAAAGGAGAATGGATACTGCACTCCTTAGATGTGCACAGACAACTTAGATTCTACTTGGACAGGATTAAACCTCAAAGGAAATCTGAACCACTTCTGGTGGCATTTGCTGCAGGGACAGAGAGGAAGGCTATTTCAAAGCAAACTATTTCTAAATGGATAGGCCATTGCATTAATTTCTGCTATAAGCACCATGGAAAACCTATCCCACAGGGCATCAGACCCCACTCTACCAGGGCTGCATCTACCTCTACAGCCTTTCTCAGAGGCATCCCTGCCAGAGACATCCTAGAAGCTGCTACCTGGAGTTCAGTTCATACTTTCGCCAAACGTTATAATTTACCAATTTTCTCTAAATCCAGAGCTGGCTTTGCCTCTGCAGTCTTGTAGAGCCTTCTAGCTGGTCCTAATGCTATTTAAATTCCTCCTCCCAACCTTAGCTTTGGGAATCTACCCAAATGTAATGACTGCAACAGTGAAATATGAAGAACATAGTACAGTTGTGTACACTTACCATAAATGTAGATGTTCGAGTGTATTCACTGTTGCAGTCCTGGTAACCCTCCTGACATCTGGGGCAAGAAAAACTGATGTAATGGCATCGGCTGCATGTTTTATACCCCTTACAACCTGATGTCATGGAAGAAGGGACAGCAACTGACGCAGGACCCAAGACTTTGTTAATCAGGCCGACTGAGTGCTTCTGCAAGCAGATAACCCAAATGTAATGACTGCAACAGTGAATACACTTGAACATCTACATTTATGGTAGGTGTACACAACTGTACTTTCTTACTACACAGTGCTAGTCAAGAGTTCAGAGATCACAGGAAAAAGCTTAAAAAATAGTATAGTTCTGACATCAATACAAAAAACAGCTAGACTAAATTTACTACTTTCTGTATATATCTAAGAGCAATCACAGTTCTAAATAAGCTTACATATAGAGCAAAAGCAGAGTATCGGTGAGTTGTTGTCAGCATTAGACAAAATCCAAAATGCTCTCTCGCTGTCTCTGTGAAAGTCCTTTTAATTGATAATACATCCTGCTGACTAATTTTAGATTACATTGTTCTTAACAATTCTCTGGTTTTCCAGGCTAACAGAAACTCTACATTTACATTTCTTAGTAAGCTTGCACCTGGTCAGGAAACCACAGCAATCAGACATTATATATAGTATTGGATTCTGTAATAACTTGCTGAATAGCATTTCACTGTTTGATTGCTGTCTCATGCCCATAATGTAGCAAATGTTTCAATGTCAAAATAGTATTAAATTAGCGTGGTCGTCTCAATGCCAGAAGTCTAAACAGAAAGCTGCCTGACCTTGAAGCACTCCATTGTATTTATCAGTGAGCTTATCACCTCTAGATAGACCTCCCAGAGACTCACAAATGGAATTCATCGGTCTGACTCACACTGAACAAAGTCAACTACCAGTTTTATTGCCTCTTACAGAACACCTTCCATAACCTCGAGGTTGATTTCAGATTCCTAAGTGTCATGGATGAACGTTTCATGAATAAGAATGACATCTCTCTGGGACTTAACTGACTGGTAGGATACACACACACACAATTTTAAATCTAATTAAAAAAAAAACTCAACGAACCAGATTGCTACAAGCTCATTTAAAGGACAAAATATTCTTGAGCCTCTACTTGCAAATATAGCAAGCGTCACTATGCACAGCTCTGCTAGTAATTTCCTCGCAAGTGAAATCAGACCATAAGTTAATACCTTTCTCACAAAGTGTCTAAAGAACCCAGAAACCAGTATATCAGAATTCGTAGACTTCATGCGCGCAAATCAACTCAAATTCTCTGATGAAATCTCAAAATCTGCTTCAAGCACACAAAAACTCCTGAAATTCTGTGAAGTCTCAACATCTGCTTATAACAATCACCTCAACAGATAGTTGTATAAAGGAGTTTTACACCCACATAAATCGGTGTGTAAAATTGACAGTCCCATTCAGGTGCAATACAACTGGAGATTTAAAAGCAAACCATGCTGGTGGTCCACTGACATAAATAAAATCTTCAATACAAGGAAAAAAATCATTAGAGTATGCTTCAGATCTAAAGGGCTTCAAGTCAAGGAAGATATTAGGAATTTGACTAAAAATTAAAAAAAAAATTAGATCATGAACTCTGACTGTAATTTGAAGCCAAGAACACTCACATGGAAGTTATGTTAGAAACTAAAAAAACAACAGTATACAGACCTCCTACTAACCTACAAAACTTAGACAGACATGGTGGACATTGCCAATGTTCTAGCAAATAAATTTAGTGCACATTTCATTACTGAGATGACTCTCCAAAGCCTTATAATGGCCATATTTCTCAAACTCCCCCATCTTGACTAAAAAACATATACTGAAACTGCTGTCCAACACTGTATGGGACCAGGAAACATTCTGAACTGCTTGTTTAACAGTAGTAAGCATACCATGGTGGAATCTCTCCATAAATTGTTTAGCTGAAGAATGGCCATAGGCTCAGTCACAGAAGTATGGCTTACAGCACTGGTGATACCACTTTGACCCCCTGAAACTGTAGGCCCATCATTCTGAGTTTGTTTTGTAAGGCCGTGGAATGCATTACAACAGACTTGATTAACATTGACATTAAAATTAAAATTCTCAGCAGGCAAGATCTGCAACAATTTGGTTTTGAAAAGATGGGGGTGTGTCTAATGAACTTGGCAAACTTTTTCAGATAAGTAACAGAAGCTGTTGACAGCATCCATACTGTACAGAAAGCCTAAATTTATTTGGCTAAGGTATTTGACACTCTGCTCCATGCTACTATAATTAATGAACCAAATACATTACAAATAGACCCCTGTGTGTGGCTGCTTCAGTGACATAGAGAGAGAAATCCCAATTACAACCCAGGTGACCTGGATTTGATTAGCTGCTCAGGCAAGTGACGGAGTGGCAGGTAGGTATGGGTGTACCCATCTCAGGAAGAGTGGGGTACATGGGTGTCTCTTGGCAATGATCCCTGCTGGAGGTCAGGAACATCACTAGAGGAAGTGCAGTCAGTGTGTGGGAAGTGGGCTTGGCTGAGTTGCTGTGAAGGTGGGACAATACTCCACTAGCTCACATTGCATGCCCACCCAGGGACCATGATACATTGCCACAAACCAGAGGGGGAAAATGGGTAGCCATACTAAGAACCCCCCCACAGACAGAAGCTCAGATATTCTGAACTGCATTGCTTCGAGTCTGTGACTGGCCCCAGCAAACATAAGTCTTGAGGGACATGGAATTAGCTGGTAGACCTGGCACAGAAGAGGCTTGAGGTTTGGAACTGCAACAATGATAGAGGGAAGAGAACGGTGGAAAACAGACCTCTATATGGTAAGACAGATAACAAGTTGACTAAAAGACAGAACCTACACGATGCAGGTGACAGGGCAGCATCAGAGAATAGGAAGGTGACCAATGGTTTTCACAAGTTTCAGTGCTGGGACTGCTTTTGTTTGACCTACAGATGGAAAAACAATACCTATGGCTAACCAGGTCTTTAGATGACTGCAAATTGGGAGTCATTGTCAAATCCCCCCTGACACAGAAGCCTTCCTGTAGGATATTACACTTATAAATGGATGGTATATTGAAAATGGGCTTAAACTAAATGCTAAAAAATGCAACATTGTCTCATTTGGCAGACAAATCATCCTCCATTATATAGAATTGATAATAACCCACTTCAAAATGAAAATGTAGTTAGAAACCTGTGAATGTATGTTGATAATTTCCTCTTGTCCACCATGTAGCAACGGTTGTTGGGAATCCCTTCTATTTGGCACAGCTGATTGCCAAGGGAATAGCATGCAAATTTAAAGAGGTTATGAAAGACCCCAAAGGTCTGTAACATCATGGGCTAAAAATTACTAAGCTACCAGAAAAGATGGTGCTGTCCCTCATTTCTGTCTCTTACAGTCTCCTCAGAGTGACCTGTGCCTTGCCTTCTAAGCAGTCAGGGAACCAGTAGCCCAGGATCTCTTGTACCTTCACAAATCAAACACCAGAACAAGCAATCTAAACTTGTTTCAGCAGATCAGTAAAACAAGGTAGAGATTCATTAATAAGCATCTCCCTCACCTGTGGAATAGACTTGCCCTACAGATAAAGCAGTGTGATACATTGTCTTACTTCAGATGGAATGTGGATAAGTGGATAGGTAGTCATAAATTTACTCAGTGCTTGATTAGCCTATCCCTCCTTGAGAGGGGGAAAAACAAAAAGAAACCCTCCTTGAGAGGAGAGGTGCAGTCTTGGGTGCGAACTGGCAGATGCATGATTGCAAGACTCACTAGGCTTAAACTTCCTGTGGTTTCTGTAACTGATGAGTTTATAGAGAACCTAAAGAAGGGCCGATACTTGACTTCAGCTAACTTGATAAAGGACACTGGCAGATACCACTTATACTGTTTGCCAAAGACACAATAGCTTTTGTAAATACTTGGTCTATTTCAGTACACAGTATTAACATTGGTCTTATAGGTTCATAGGCTTCATTATGTTTCAACATGAGACGAGATGCTCAATAGTCCAACGTGCTTCTCAAGTGATGGCTTACACCTCTTGTTCCAAGGCTTTTGCATACTGCCTAAATGCTTTTGCTGCCCACATAATACTTTTTAGTTTTAGTTACTTTTCAGAGTTTGATAAAATATTCAAGCCTCATTCCTGATGTACTGCAGCATATGTGGATGACATGACCATTCATTCAGAAGACAGGGATTTTCACTTACCAAAAGTGCCAGCTTATTACCTTCCTAGAGATACTAAGTAGGCATGCCCCTGCAACAATTACCAGAGTTAAATCCAAAACAGTTCCATGGTTAACAAGGGAAACAAGGCAAAAAAATAAAAGAAAGGAATAGAGCCTGGAGAGCCTGGAGGTCCAAAAAAACCCAGGAACACAGCAAGCATCCCAACAGATAAATCTAACTACGAAACTAGTAATACAAGATAAAAGAAATGACTTTATAACCCATCAAACCCAACACTCGAACAATCCAAAACAATTCTGAGCAGGCTTAAACAGGTTACTACACCCTGGAAAAACCACTATCCCACCCTCAACAACAGGCTTAACAAAAGAAAACATAGCTGAATCATTTAACTCTTTCTTTACTGAGACTGTACTTGCCCTTGCCCAAAACCAAACCTATACAAATACTACAAGTGCCCCCCCAAACCTAACAACAGCCCCACATTTAAGCTACAACCCACCTCAACCTCCTATATAAGAAAACTACTATCCCAACTAAAACCAACAACGCTAGGAGCAGATTCCCTCCCCAATGAATTCATAAAACTAGCAGCAAATGAAATAGCTAAAACCAGTCTCAATCCTAATAAACCAAGCCATCTCAGAAGGTTCAGTACCCTTGATCTGGAAAACTGCCTATATCATACCCCTACACAAAGGGGGAAATTCTTATGACATATCTAACTACAGACCAATAGCAATATTATCCCCACTTGCTAAAATATTAGAAAAATGTATTCACCATCAATTAATGACACATCTTATTGATCAAGAGCTAATATCTCATACACAGCATGGGTTTCGGCCAGGAGGTAGCACAACCACAGCCCTGCTAGCATTCATAGATACCATTAATCACAACAGGAATAATGGTAAGCTTTCTTCAGCCCTCTTCCTAGACCTATCAAAGGCCAGGACATAGGACAACCACTGCCCTGCTAGCATTCATAGATACCATTAACCACAACAGGAATAATGGTAAGCTTTCTTCAGCCCTCTTCCTAGACCTATCAAAGGCCAGGACATAGGACAACCACTGCCCTGCTAGCATTCATAGATACCATTAACCACAACAGGAATAATGGTAAGCTTTCTTCAGCCCTCTTCCTAGACCTATCAAAGGCCAGGACATAGCACAACCACCGCCCTGCTATCATTGATAGATACCATTAACCACAACAGGAATAATGGTAAGCTTTCTTCAGCCCTCTTCCTAGACCTATCAAAGGCATTTGATATGGTTAACCATGAAAAACTAATCTCCCATCTAATAAACCTAGGATTAGATAACTTATCAGTCTCCTGGTTTAAAAACTACCACAACAATAGACAACAGGCAGTACTATGGAATAATAACTTGTCTCCACTCTTACCTGTAACACTCGGACATAGGACATAGGTTAGTACTAAGCTAACTGCTCTTACGAGCCATTTTAAGCCTAGCCAATTATCCCTTGTGAGACTCAAACCCTGCACCTTGTGTTTGTAAGGCAAACACCTTAACCATTAGGCCACCCTCCCAACCCGGGATCTATACTGGGCCCCTTGCTGTTCTCAATTTTTACAAATAATCTCCACTCAGTTGCAAAAAGTTCTAGCCTTATACAATACACAGATGATTCACCTATAATATGTAGCACCCCTACTTTACCAGACCTCCACAAAAAGACCCAGGATAACTTTCACTCAGTGGAAACATGGCTCACTGAGAATGGCTTGATACTCAATCCCAAAAAAAACAAGCTCCTGCTATTTCATCCTTCAACTATAACTGCCCCCACCTGCACCTTTACTATCCACTCAAATAATGGTACCCCCATATCACCTGAAGCCCAGACAAAACTACTAGGTATTACTATTGACAACAAGCTCAAATTTGATGTACACATTAATCTGGCCATTAAAAATACTAACAAAAAGCTAGGTAGCCTCTACAAACATAAAGCATTCCTGACCCATAATGCTAGAACTACAATTGCACGTACACACCTTCTCTCAACACTACTGTATGCCTCACCTATCTTGATTAACTTATCCAAAACAGAAATCAATAAAATGACAACCTGTTATAATCAGATAGCCAAATTTGCCAAACAACAGCTCCTACAGAACACATCACTGCCTAAACTTAAAGCAATTGGGCTGGCTTGAACTACCTAACTTACTTATTTATAGTCAGCTGGTTACTACTCACAAGGTACTCTATCAACAAAATATATCACCTTCACTGGCTAACATTGTCCAACAATATTCCTGTCCTAGGCAACTCCGCTCAACTGACAAATTACAGCTAGCTGTTACTAGATCCAACAACCATGCTGGTGACTCCCTTTACTCTTCTTATGTGGCCAAAATCTGGAATTCCCTGCCTACATCCATATCCCTGATAACCTCCCTACCTACATTTAAAAAAGCTATCTACAACTACCTCAGCAACAAATGGCTATGCCCTTTTCAACTCCAGACTAATACCTGATCCACTCCAGTACTGTTGTAACTATTGTCCTAAACTAGAGTCCTATCTGTTACCTGCATATAAATGTATACCACATCAGAGGTATGATGACATACATGTAACTGTTAGTATGAACAATGTAAAACTGTTTATTGACTATTGTAAACTGTATCTGTCTGTAGTTTATACCTATAAGTGTCAATAACTAGATACCCTAATGGAGCTAGATGAAATATGTACCCAAGTTTGTCTGTATGTTCTGTAAAATTGTCTCTTTGGAGCTTTTCTCCCTGGGCCTCCACTGAAAATGGACATGTATCCAGCTGGACTATCCCGATTAACAAATGTAAAATAAAATAAATAAATAAATGTGGAATCCATGAAACAGACAAGCCTGACTGTAAATACTAAGAAAAGTAAACTGGGTAAGTGCTTATCTTACAGAAAGAGGGGTGGAAAGACCACAACTGAAAAAGGTCGAGGTAACACAAAAATTGTAATTTATGCTGTACTAATAGAGAGATTAATTGTTTTCTTGGCCTAACTGGATACTAAAGACATTTTATGCCTAATTTTGTGATTGCTGCCTGTCCTTTGACAGCCCTCACAAAAGGAATTGCTCCCATGGTCTGTTGAGGCAGGTAGAGCATTTAATGAACTACAATAGTAAGCCCTGATTTTGCTAAATGTTTGTTGTATACCAGCATGCCAGAGGTAGCTTTGTGGAGCAGTCCTATTCTAGGACATTTCAGTGTATGGAGCATCCCCTGTGCTACATCAGAAGGAAACTGAGCAAGGTAGAAGTGAGATACTTAGCTGAAAGGAAATGTTTGGCAATAACGTTGACTTTCCATGCCTTTTAATACTAACTGTTAGGGAGGCACTTTACTTTGGTAAGAAATGATGCCCCTTTACAATGACTAAGCAGGCAAACTGATGGCAATACTAAGGTTTGCCTGTGGGCAGTTATCTTGACAACCCTTTCAACATACAGTAACCCACAGACCCAGGCTACCTAAGAAAAAATGCTTTTCAGGGCCAACAAATCATCATTTTGATTACAAAACTCCTGGTTTTGTGCTGGGATGGGGCAGTTATATGCAGTGGTTATGAAAACTGTGCATGTGTCATAGATTGTATACTGCAGTATGAAGAGTGGGAATATTTCTTCAAAAGCTAGCTAGATCACAAAGTCTTAATAACTGATAAAAGAAAATTGCCTGTAGGGCTAAATTCAGAAAGTTAGTTCCTCACTTCAACTACCCGCGGTGATGGTGCTGCGGTAGCGTTGTCGCCTCACAGTAAGATGCTGTCCGGTTCGATTCTCAGCTAGAGCGTTTTCTGTGTGGAGACATGCGTGAATGGGCGTACCTTCGTCAGGCCTGGCAAGCCGGTACATAAAAATCAACTGCCAGTCATTAGCGGACCGGAGTTCCGCTGTGGTGACCCCTAACCGGGAAAAGCCGAAAGACACAAACAGTTCCTTATTTCAACTGAAAGAAAATCTGAAAGGAGAAAAAGACAGACAAGAGACAGGGAGAAAGAAAAAGAGGGAGAGCCCAGTCAGAGCTAATCAATGGATTATACTTTGTGGAAGTACTTGTTTGTTTTGGGCATGGGAGAGGTTATGTGGACTGAGCACTGCTATCCAATTACTATTTTCTTTATTTTCTAGAAAGCCATGTAGACTAATATTCTTGAAGATTACTGAATAAACCTGTGTTTTTATGTATGATTTGCCTCTGGTGTATTTTTGAAGCTTGCACCCAGTACCCAAAGAACATCAGGGTATGGACAGGGATGCTCTCAGCCTGATACCATTTAGGATCTAGTTCTCAAAAAAGAGGTGCTGTTAGTGCCATGAGAAAACCTTGCATAAGGAAATTCTGTCCAAACAAACAGTTCTCTGGTTCTGCAGTTCTAAAGGTATTCTACCACAGAGGCTGTGAAACCAGCAGTTACACTATCTAGCATATCCTTGCCCTAGTGACTTATCCTATGCGTCTTCCATTGTGCTGTCAAATTCTTAGTTTGGAAAACTTATTCAGGTGTCTCTTACTTCATACAGGAGGGTTCCCAAAACTTCAGTCCCTTATGTGTAGAGCACCTGTCTTAGTGTCTTGCAGAGAGAGTGAACCTTTGAGGCAAACCCACCTTCATGCCTAAATGTGGTATCAGAATGAGCACCTATCAGGGCATATAATTATTGCTGCCTATCTCAGTCCATAAAACTATCCAGGGATGATACTGCAGTCATTGGATGCTTTGTGCAGCTCATTGGGTAATGAGAACAAAGTACTTTAGGCAGCCTGGCTAATTCTTTACATGAGTCACGTCAGGCAAGAAACATAAGTCTGCATCAAAACAGACCTTGCCCATGTGGTTGGTTAGTCATATTTCCTTTAGTAATGAGAAGTAATGATAATAGTAGAAAATCCTTGTAGGCCATGTGAAAGGCCACTGTACTACAGCAGTGGCAGTAGTTTGAAATATCTGGTGTTAATATTTTGGGGCCCCAGCAAGTGTCAAGATGGGGCCCCCAAGCGCTTTCAGTCTTAATTATCGCCCTGTCATTGCCACTCTCCTTAACCAACTTTTTAGTTCATGCTGCAAAGTTTTAGTAGCAGTACACACAGAATGACTTGTAGCTTCAGTGCTCTTATATTACGACAGACCTGTGTACCACACTATGCTGGTCCATCTCACAAAGGGATATTCAGTTACGGGCATTTAGTTGCAACAGTGATGCATTACAATAACTCTATGTACAGCTGTACTTAGGTGAAATTACACCCCTGGCACTGCCTTCTGTTTCAGCACCCTCCCCTACACACATATCCTCCAGTGTGCCCATCTGTTTCCTCCTCCCTTCTTGGGCTCCCCATACCATGCACGTTACTGTTTTCTTCCTTTTCCCACATTTTGCCTTACTCTTTATCTGTTTTCAAGAAGCCATAACTTTCTATGTGCTCTGATGTGCAATTTTAAGTTTTTTTTTTCTTTTTACACAACCTTTTCATCCAATGATGGCTTGAACAGAAATTATGATAAAGGAAAGAAATCAGTGTGGTTCAGCTTTACTTTTCCTTGTATCCTTTCAACTTATTTTTCCTGACCAAGACATAACAGTAATAAATATTTAGGAAATAACTCAATTAAGCTGGTTCCCCCAGAAGCAATAGGGATTATAGATTCTCTGGGATGCAGTTTAGAGCATTTCCCAACCTTTTAGTCCATCAGTGATCTGAACAAAACATATAAGTAAGAAGAGAATTTCAGTCTTATTTTTTTCTTTCAAGGAAGACCTAAGTTGTGCCCAAGGCTTAACATTCAAAGCCGATAAAATAGGAGCTCACAATAAACTAGGAAATTCACCCCGGGGATCACCTCTGTGGCTCTGCTTGACAGTGGCACAGCAAAATAATTTTCTTGGGTGTCAAAAGCCAGGGTACCTTTTTGGCTGGGCTTGTATAGACCCTAGGGCAGATAGCCTAGTACCTACCAATGAACCTATAAACTAATAAGGCAACTGCTGTGAAGGATACAAAGTCCCTATCTTGGAATACAGCTTGCCTCCTTAACCCCCCCAAAAAAGACAATCGGCAGGATTCACGATGGCTTGTATGGAGTCTAAGAGTAGTGTAAGACTCCATGCAGCCATAGTGATCCAGGAACAGCCTGTAGGGATGTGTAAAAGAGCTCCTAAAACGGCTCTTACACGGACAGGGCGTGGATATGCTAATTACCTCACTTGCAGTCAAAAGGCATGCAAATGAGGTAATTTAGCGATCCAGGAAGCAGAAACCTGTCCGTGTAAGAGCCGTGTTATCTGCAGAAATGTACTCAGTTGACAACTGAGTACCGTTCTGCAAATAACACAATGGAGCCTTGTCAGCTCCAAATAAAGGTTGCATATGTTCCAGGCAGCATGCCAATGGCCAAATATGTGGCCATTGGCAACGTACCCCGATGCAAAAATGAAATAATTTTTTTTCGGCGATGTTTAAACGTAGTGCAGCACCGCGCAAACGGGCTGCGCTGTAAAAACAGAAAAATAAAAATTTAAAACCAAGCATGAATTTACAATGTAAGGGAATAGCAGGCTGAAAACAACATGGCCACCGAGTAGGGGTTGCTAAGGGGGGAAGCTGAGTGTAAGACATGTAACTAAGCATTAGTAGGCAATCCTATGTAAATGAGTGGTAGGATAGTGAATCACACTGTTACATAGCAAATGAGCACATTCCCTGGAGTGTAGGAGTAGGATAAGGGGGAGTAACAGAGTAGGAGATAGGTGACATCACAGGGGGATATGTATGAAAGAAATGAAGCTCATTGGAGCACAGTGGCATGTGAAAGATGTCAGTCACACATCATGGAAAGAGGAGTGTCAACAAGTAGGCATGGGAAAGCCAAGAAATGGAAGGTGTACACTATGGACAACACCAAAGTTTCTTGCTGGGCATGCATGCGAGGGAGGCACGAGTACGATAGAGTGCACGCATGTAAGCGTGAGTGCGTGCGTTTAAGCTGGAGTAAGCAAGTAGGAGCCTGTTTAAAGATCTGTAAGCGTGTTTGCGCTGGTGTGCACGTGGTTTAACCCAAACAGGCAGATTCTAGTCCGTCTAAGCATGTGTGCGCACGTGTTAGCCGCTGTGAGCGTGTTTGCGCTT
The DNA here is from genome assembly GCF_019279795.1 of Protopterus annectens. NCBI lineage: Eukaryota > Metazoa > Chordata > Ceratodontiformes > Protopteridae > Protopterus > Protopterus annectens. The sequence goes on along the minus strand of NC_056751.1, from coordinate 793,361,015 downwards.
GTGTGCTAGTCGCTCCCCCCTGAGGAAATAGAAAGGAAAAAGGAAGCAGAAGAAATAGTAGGAAGCTAGCAGGGAATACTGGCAGAGCTAGCAGGTGAAAAAGCAGGCAATTACACAGGCAGAACAGTAGCCCAGCCCAGTACTTAAAACTCTGCAAACAACTGTGCAGTATGTTTCTCTCAAGAGACACTGCAACAGAGGAGTAAGTTATTAGAAGTGAAAACTGAAAAAGCTTCACTCAGACCAAAAATGCTAGGGGCTGCCATAGCTGTTATAAGGAGACATATGCAACATGCTGAGGGTGGTGACTATGCAAATGCTGCCGGACAACCCACAGTGGGGAGACGGAGAAGAGTTTACAGGCCCAGGGTCACCTACCAGGGGTTACATGAGCTGGAGATAGTGGAGCGCTATAGAGTGGACAGAGACCTCCTACAGCAAATTGTTGAGCTGTGTAGGCCACGCCTCACACACAGAACCAACAGAGGGGAACCCATCCCAGTGGAAACCAAGGTATGTGTTGGCCTAAGAATACTAGCAACAGGTACCTTCCAGAGACCAACTGGTGATATGATGGGGATATCACAGGCATCAGCATCCAGGATACTGCACCAGTTCCTGGATGCCATGTCAGCACATGTCGGTGAACATGTATATTTCCCCAATTCCCGTGAGGTATTGGCCAGCAATATGCGTCTCTTCCAGCAAATAGCGGAATACCCTGAGGTAGTGGGTGCAATGGACTACATGCATATACGCATCAAAGCACCAGCTGGTGAGTGGGGTAGGGCCTACATTAACTGCAAGGGCTTCCTCTCCATCAACTGCCAGGTCGTGTGTGATGCCCAGGGCATAGGTTCATAGGTTCATAGGTTGGTACTAGGCTATCAGCCCTAGGGCCTATACAAGCCTAGCCATAACAATTCCCTGGCTATTTCTTCCCACACTATTTACTTCCCTGGACCCCTGTCTAGCAGGGCGACTGACGTGAACCCTGGGGTGAATTTCCTTTCTCCCATCCAATAGTCAAGGTTCCTCTTGAAGAGGACCAAAGAGGCACTCTGCTTGACATGTATGGGCAATCTATTCCAGAGTCTGGGGAGTCTCTGGGTCAGGAACCTATCCCTCCAGCATGTTTTGTTTATTGTGATGACAAGGTTTAAATCCCTGGAGCGTGTGGCTCTGAGGGATTGGGATTTCTTTAAGTGTAGCATGTCCAACAGCTCTGGGTTTGACATGGCCTTGTATGTTAAGCAAAGATCGCCTCTGAGTAGACGATATGCAACAGAGTATAGCTGGAGTTTTTTAAGGCGGTCAGCATAGGGCATCTGCTTTAGGCCTGTGATTCTTTTAGTGAGGTATTTCTGTGGCCTTTCCAGTTGTTGCAGATGTCTTGAGAGGTACATACCAAATGGGGCATTGTATTCTACAATGGGTCTAATGAGGGATGAGTACAGTGGGGCAATGACCTCCTTTTTTCTGGATGAAAAGCCCTTAGTGATGAGGTGTGCCACATAGAAGGATTTCCTGACTGTTGCGGTGATGTGGTTATTGAAGGTGAGACCACTGTCCACCTGTGTCCCTAAGTCTCTTATCAAACTTTCAGTGTTTAGTGTACTGCCACCTATATGGTAATTCACGGATATATGTTTTTTCCCAAAGGGGATAACTATACACTTCTTGGCATTGAGCTTGAGCCCATGGCTCTGGCACCAAGCATCTGTTTCTGTAAGGCCCTTTTGTAGAGTATCCACATCATTTGGGGATTCAGTAATGGCTCCCAGTTTGCAGTCATCTGCAAACTTTGTTATCCAGAGTCCCTTAGTGTTGGCCTGTACTTCAGAGAAGTAGATGCCAAACAAGAGTGGTCCCAGGACTGAACCCTGAGGTACTCCACTTGTCACTTGTCTGGAGCTGGATTTGGAGTCGGCTACTTTTACAGTGTGGGTTCTATTAGTAAGCCAGTTAGCAACCCATTGGGTGACGTAGGGATTAATGCTCAGCTTAGTAAGTTTATCTATGATTCCAGAGTGGGGGATGGTGTCAAAGGCCTTGGCAAGGTCTAGATAGGCTGTTTGGACCACCTTACCCTTGTCCATGGCTCTGGAGACTGATTCAAAGAAGTCAATCAAGTTCAGGAGACAAGATCGGCCCTTCACGAACCCAAACTGGGTGGAGTCCAGTGTTGGAAGGTTGCCAATGTCTTTGTTTATAAGTTCCATGATAATACGCTCCATGGCCTTGCAGATAAGGCTTGTCAGACTGATGGGACGGTAGTTTCCGGGATCCAAGGTAGATCCCCCCTTGTGGAGTGGGATAACTGTAGCTGTGCACCACTCAGTGGGCACGAAACCTAAGGTGAGGCTATGATTAAACATGACACTTAGGTGAGGTGCCATAATAATGAATGTGTATGCTGGCTGCCCTGGACGCTACCATGATTCCCATATCTGGCATTTGACGCAGCTGTACCAGACATTTGCCAATGGAGACATCCCACATGGTCACTTAGTGGGGGATGCTGGCTATGCACTGGAGCCGTGGCTGATGACACCCATCAGAAATGCACACACACCTGAACAAGAACGCCATAATGAGGCACATGCACAAACATGAAATGTAATCGAGCGTGTGTTTGGGTTGCTCAAGTCACGGTTCCGGTGCCTGGACACATCTGGTGGAGCCTTGCAGTACTCACCAACTACATGTACCCAAATTGTCATGGTATGTGCTATGCTACATAATATGATTCTGCGAAAACAGCTGCAGCAGGACCAGCATAGGGCTGGGCCAAACAGCCCCCCACCATTGCCAAGGCCATCACAGGCAGAGCGTGACTCGGAGGAGGAACAACCTGAGCCTGCCTCAGTAGGCAGAAGGAGGTGTGCCCAGTATGCCTTGGCCTTGGCAAAGAGGCAATGCATAGCACATATACTGGCTCAGTAGGAACCCTGGAAATGATACCTCTCTCTGACTCACACATATAGTAAAAGGGATGCCTAAGTTGACACAAACTGCTTTTAAACATGTACAAGGAGTGTAGTATGTGCATCCAACATAGACAGCCCTGCAGCACCACCTGAGGCATGATTGCCATGTGTTAAGCAATGTAACACCATGTAGTATATGCAAATTTGATGACCCTGATTAACATCCTACCCTCACCAAGCATGATGCCACAATATGAAGACAAGATGATCAATTACAATAATTGGCTTAAGTATTGCTGTTAGTCAAAGGGGATCCAATGCCTGTCAGCCTGGGATGACATGCTGAGCAAGACATGATGCTCCACCTGCTACGGATGGCTTGCACCTATCACCCCTGGTCTTTTGGATAATGGTAAAGGCTATTGTCACCCCCACCGTGCCTTGAATAGGTAAGGCTCATAACCCTAACCCACCTCCATAGGTATCACAAGGGATAAGAACCTAGAAGTAATGCTACCCAATGCCAGAAGACTAAACTGCAAGATGCATGCAGTCCAAACTCTCCTCAGCATGGAGAATGTTGATATCTGTTCTTTAACAGAAACCTGGATCAAGGCTCACAAGAGCACCCTAACACTACCAGGTTACACCTCATACCATGCTTTACAGCCCCAAAACATGGAACAAACTACAAAAGGAGGGTGACTATCAAAAATTGTCAAGGATAACCACACCCCCAGGTTGGTGCCACAGCAAGAAGCAGCATAGACTATCCACGGGCAAGTAACAGTGGCTAAAACTGCCTCCCAGTTAGTAGCCTGCTACAGACTACCCTCCTAACTCCAGGAACCACACTTGGCCTACTTCAGAACACATGGAAATATCAAGGTCTCTCCAAACAACATTATATTGGGTGACTGAAAATACTCAAACATAGACTGGGAGCATTATTCTAGCTCCAACACCCTAGGCCAAAGGTTCCTAGAATTCATAAACCAAAATTCTATGGAACAACTAACCACTCCCACAAGAGGGGTAAGCATACTGGATGTGATAATCAGCAACATGGGTACTCTATGCCCAAGATGAGAAGTGTATCCCTCACTGGTAAGATCAGACCATAGAGTAAGCACACTGGATATACACACCCTTGACCCCAGTCCCTGGGCAGAAAACCACAGTGAAAAACATGTGTAAAGCAAATGTTGCACTCCTCCAAACTGAGGTGGAATCCATTAAAGGCCTTGTGCCTGTGGAAGATATAGGCCAGACCTCAGAACCCTTTATAAATGCATTCTATGAACACATTCAGGAATGCATGGATTATGCAATCCCAAATAAAACCAAGACCCAATCCCATACATGCAGGCATCTGGCCTGGTGGACCCCAGCCATTACCAAACCATGCAAGAGAAGGAGGAAGCTACTACATGATAGAGCAACACCCAAAAAGGGAAGTAATCACTGATCAGTATTATGGCAAAAAAATATGGCCACACATAAAATCCTCTAAGGCCAGCTACAACATGTTGAATCTGGGAATCTTGAGGCAATGTTACATCTGTCTCATGTACACATACAACCCCCTCCTCCCCCTAACAAATACAAATATATGTGAGAGATGCAACTATTTAGCCAAACTGGAGACTGAGCTCTCTGAACACAGTACTGGCAAAACCAGTCAGGAGGAGAAGGTAACCACACACACCACAAACCCAGTCTCACATAGACCTACCACAACTGCAAACCAAACACATAAACACACAAAAACATTCCCAGAGGCTCTAATTAAAAATCTACCAAAACAACAGAGGCCTCCAAAGCAGACACCCAAGCAGCCACTACCTCAAAACATAGCACATGCAACACATAGTTCACAAAGTCAGTGTGCCAAACAGTCACAGCCCTTAAGGCCAAACAACATGCCTGATACACTTGTAATAGGTGACTCCATAGTCAGACACACTGATGTCCCGCTCACCAGACTGAACAAGGAAAAGGTTACAGTAACCTGCCTGTCGGGCGCTAGAATCCGCCACATAACACAAGCACTCAGGTCACTCCAAAGCAAGTACAAATATGACTCAGTCATTGTCCTTGCCGGTGTGAATGACCTGAGACGTACCTCCCTGGACTACATGAAAAGAGACATAGAAAAGCTCTCTGATTATGTAGCCCAGGCCGGTATGACCCTGACCTTGAGAAGCATCTTACCCTCACCAAGAATGATGCCACAGTACAAACACAGAATGATCAGCTTTAACAATTGGCTCAATTACTGGTGTCATTCTAAGGGGATCCAATGTCTGTCTGCTCGGGATGACATGCTTGACAAGCCACGCTGCTTCGCAAGGGATGGCTTGCACCTGTCACCCCTGGGCTTCTGGATATTGGCCAAGGCTCTTGCCACCTCCATAGTGCCATTTTTAGGCAAGGCTCAAAAGACAAAACCACCTCCCTAGAAAACACAAGTGGAAAAAAACTAAGGGTAATGCTGCTCAATGCCAGAAGTCTAAACCTCAAGATGCATGCTCTCGAGGCCCTCCTCAGTATGGAGAACATTGATGTCTGTGCAGTGACGGAAACCTGGTTGAAGGCTCCTGAGAGCACCCCAGCAATACCAGGTTATACCTCATATCATGCTTTTCAGCCCCAAAACTTGGACCGAACCACAAAAGGAGGGGGAGTAGCCATATTCAAAGATACCCACACCTCCAGGTTACTGGCAATGCACGAAGCATCGGAGACCATCCATGTGCAACTAACCGTAGGCAAAACTGCCGTACAGTTTGTAGCATGCTACAGACCACCCTCTCAAACTCAGGAACCCCACTCAGCCTTCCTGAAGACACTGGAGAGTATGAATGTCTCTCCAAATACCACCATATTGGGAGACGTCAACTACCCAAACATAGACTGGGAGCATTACTCAAGCCCCAACACCCTAGCCCAAAGGTCCCTAGAATTCATAAACTCAAATGCAATGGAACAACTAGTAACCAATGCCACAAGAGGAGATAATATACTAGACCTGATCATCACAAACATGGGGACACAATGCTCCACACCAGAAGTATACCCATCATTGCTGAGATCAGACCATAAATTAAACTCACTGGAAATCTACATCCCGCCCCCACCCCCTGCACAAAAGACCACAGTGAAGAATTTCTCAAAAGCCGACTTCACACTTCTTAAGACTGAAATGGTATCCTTCAAGGCCCCTGGGCCACTGGAAACCACAGACCACACCGCTGAATCCTTTATAAACACTTTCTATGGACACCTTCAAGAATGCATGGGTCATGCAATCCCAAATAAAACCAAGACCCATTCCCCCAAAGGCAGGTGTCCTGTCTGGTGGACCCCAGCCATTAACAAACTTTACAACAGGAGGAGGAAGCTACTACATGACAGAGCAAAATCCCTAAAAGGGAAGGCATCTCTGATCAGTACTAGCAAAAAACCACGATCACTCATAAAATCATCCAAGGCCAACTTTGACAGAAAAATTGCAAAGAACACAAAAGACAATACAAGGCCTTCTTTACTTATGTTAGAAACCTGGGTGGAAACTCCCAGATATGCTCAGTCCAAAATGACACAACATACACTGAACCCACAGACATTGCCAATCTGTTCTCAATCTAAGACCCTGCACTTGCCCAAATAAGCAATCTTGCATTTTAGCACTAATATACTATAAGCACTACATCCTAATATACCCTCTAAGACTACCTTGTCCCCTATTGGTCCTTTTAACTGTGTGATAAAAAGTCCCCTATACTACACTAGCATGTCTAAAGGTCAGTTAATGGTCTCCTCTCCAGTCCAACTGGTGAATCTGGGAATCTTGAGGCAATGTTACAACTGTCTCATGTACACTGACAACCCTCTCCTCCTCCAAACAGGATCAAACATATGTGAGAGATGCAACCATATAGCCAAACTGGATGCCAAACTCTCTACCTTAAAACTGGTGAAACTAGACCGGAGGAGAAGGTAACATCACACAGCACTAATCCAGTCCCACATAGTCCTACCAAAACAGCAATCCAACCACACAAGCACATAAAAACATATTCGGAGACTCTAATCAAAAATCTACCTAAACAGCAGAGACCTCCAAAGCAAACATCCAAGCAAATGCTATCCCACAACAAAACACGAGCAACACATAGCCCACAAAGTCAGAGTGCCAAACAGTCACAGCCCTTAAGGCAGAACAACACACCTGATACACTTGTAATAGGTGATTCTATAGTCAGGCACACTGACGTTCTGCTCACCAGGCTGAACAAGGAGAAGGTCACAGTGAGCTGCCTGTCGGGTGCTAGGATCCGCCACATTACACAAGCAGTCAGGTCACTCCAAAGCAAGTACAAGTACGACTCAGTCATAGTACACGCTGGTGTGAACGATCTGAGATGTACCTCCCTCGACTACATGAAAAGAGACATAAAGGACCTCTCTGATCATGTAGCCCAGGCCGGTATGACTCTGACCTTGAGCAGCATCTTACCCTCAGCTAGAATGATCCCACAATATAAAGACAAAATTATTGATTTTAATAATTGGCTAAAATGTTGGTGTCATTCAAAGGGGATCCAGTGTCTGTCAGCCTGGGATGACATGCTTGACAAGCCACGTTGCTTCGCAAGGGATGGCTTGCACCTGTCTCCCCTGGGCTTTCGGATACAGGCAAAGGCTCTTGCCACCCCTATAGTGCCTGTTTTAGGCAAGGCTCAAAAGTCAAACACACCTCATTAGAAAAAACACTAAGAACAAGAAACTAAGGGTAATGCTGCTAAACGCCATCAGTCTAAACCTCAAAATGCACGCACTCAAATCTCTCCTCAGTATGGAGAACATCGATATCTGTGCAGTGACAGAAACCTGGTTCAAGGCTCCATAGAGCACCCCAGCACTACCAGGTTATACCTCATACCATGCTTTTCGGCCCCAAAACCCGGACCGAATCACAAAAGGAGGGGGAGTATCTATATTTATCAAGTATACCCACACCTCCAGGTTAGTAGTGTTGCACGAAGCATCAGAAACCATCCATGTGCAACTAACAGTGGGCAAAACTCCATTTCAGTTTATAGCATGCTACAGACCACCGTCTCAAAATCAGGAATCCCACTTGACTTTCCTGAAAACACTGGAGAACATGAAGATCTCTCCAAACACCATTATATTGGGTGACTTCAACTACCCTAACATTGACTGGGAGCATTACTCAAGCCCCAACACCCTTGCCCAAAGGTTCCTGGAATTCATAAACTCAAATGCTATGGAACAACTGGTCAAAATTCCCACAAGAGGGGAAAACATACTGGACCTGATCATCACCAACATGGGGACCCTATGCTCCACACCAGAGGTACTCCTCTCATTGGTAAGATCAGACCACAAATTAATTTCACTGGATATCCAAAACCTGACCCCACCCCCAGCCCAGAAAACCACAGTAAAGAACTTCTCAAAAGTGAACTTCCCACTTTTCAAATCCGAAGTGGAAACCTTCAAGGCCCCAGGATTGGTGGAAACTATGGCACAAACCACGGAATCCTATATAAACGCATTATATGGACACCTCCAGGAGTGCATGGACCATGCTATCCCAAACAAAACCAATACCCAAGCGTCCAAAGGCAGGCGTCCAGTCTGGTGGACCCCAGCCATAAATAAGTTGTACAACAGAAGGAGGAAGCTACTACATGATACAGCAAAATACAGCAAAATCCCTAAAAGGGAAGGCATCTCTGATCAGTACTAGCAAAATATTACGATCCCTCATAAAATCCTCCAAGGCCAGTTTCGAAAGAAAAATTGCACAGGACACAAAAGACAATCGCAAGGCCTTCTTTAGCTATGTTAGGAACCTGGGATGCAACTCCCAGGTATGTTCAGAGTTGATTCTAAATGACAAAAAATACACTGAACCCACAGACATTGCCAACATCCTGGCAGACAGGTTCACTGCAAACTTCTCCCCCCCTTCCCCCCCTAAAGAGCAAATATTTATCCCAGAAGAGTGCAGCCTCCCAAGCATCTCAGATGCCCACGTGAAGACCGCCCTTTCCAAGGCAAAAAACACTGGGACCAGACGGTGTCCCGGGTTGCGTACTACACGAACTACAAGAAGAACTAAACCCACACATAAAAATGCTGTACAATCTTAGCCTCACTACAGGATATGTACCCAAAGAATGGCGTATGGCAACAGTGGTCCCACTCCACAAAGGTGGTGCCTCAACAGACCCTGGTAACTATCACCCCATAAGCCTGACTAGCCTTATCTGCAAAGCCATGGAGAGGATCATCATGGAACTCATACACAAAGACATTGGGGACCTACAGACATTGCATCCTACTCAGTTTGGCTTTGTCAAGGGCAGATCCTGCCTCTTGAACCAGGTCGACTTCTTCGAAATAGTCACCAAGGCCATAGATGAAGGGAAGGTAGTCCACATGGCCTATCTGGACCTCGCAAAGGCATTTAACACAATACCCCACTCAGGCATCATAGATACGCTATCCAGCTTAAACATAAACCCCTATGCAACAAGATGGGTGGCTAACTGGCTCAAAGACAGAACCCACAGAGTCAGAATTGCCGGAGTCATGTCTGACTCAAAACTGGTCAAAAGTGGTGTCCCACAGGGCTCGGTCCTGGGACCTCTCTTGTTCGGCATTTATTTTTCCAAGGTGCGAGCAAACATAGGAGGATTGTGGCTGAAAAAGTTTGCAGATGACTGCAAACTGGGCACCATAATTGATACTCCAGCGGACACAAGCATCCCTCAGAAAGGCATCATAGAAACGGATAACTGGTGCCAGAGCCATGGCCTTAAACTGAACGGCAAAAAATTAGAAGTTATGTACCTACCATAATGTTCCATGTTAGTTGTCTTCTTCTCACCTTCTTTCTTGCTGGATGGGTTCGGAGCCGATCCTCGGCTCTGACTCGGCCACTCTAAAAGCTCGAGAGCTAGTTCTACCGGCTCGAGGCTCCCCTATATCCCACAATGCTAGGCGGTAACTCCTCAGATCTCGTTTGAAAGCTAAGCCCAGCAAGGAAATTCCATAAAAGGAACAAAATAAACTCCTCTAGGTCTGTCCAGGCTAGGGGGAAGGAGGGTGGGACACAAGAAAGAAGGCGAGAAGAAGACAACTAACATGGAATGTTATGGTAGGTACATAACTTCTAAATGTTAAGTTGTCTATCTCGCCTTCATTCTTGCTGGATGGGACCGTGTCCCTAGCACCTTGTCCCGGGTGGCCTATCGGAACAGACTCTTGAGTACAGTGGAACCAAAGTTGGCTCGGTCCCTAGAGGCCAAGTCCAACTTATAATGAGAAATGAAGGTATGGAGAGAAGCCCAAGTAGCTGCAGAACAAATCGAATCAATAGGCAGCCTATCCTGGAAAGCTATAGATGTGGATAAAGCTCTAGTTGAATGAGCCCTGGGTTTGGATGGCAATTGTTGATGTCTGATCTCATACACAAGGGTAATCAACGAAGTAAGCCATCTAGAGAGAGATACTTTAGAAACTGGAAGGCCCATTCTACCTTCTGCATAAGAAACAAACAGTTGATCAGACTTCCTGAATTGTTTGGTCCTGTCTAAATAGTACCTAAGTTGGCGATGAACGTCTAAGCAATGTAATTTTTGTTCTGACCTGTTTGAATAACTAGGGAAGAACACAGGAAGATCAATGGTTTGATTCAAATTTGCCAGTGAAGCTACCTTAGGCAAAAAGGACGGGTTAGTACGTAATGACACCCTATCCTTATGAAACAAAAGATAAGGGGGTCGACTACACAGAGCATGGAGTTCAGAGACTCTTCTAGCTGAAGTGATAGCTACTAAAAAGAGTGTTTTCCAAGATAGTAACTTCATTGAACATGAAGCCACAGGTTCAAAGGGGGGAAGAATTAAGGACGCTAGAACCAAGTTGAGATCCCATTGAGGAGGAGGATCCCTGATAGGTGGTTTGAGGAGAAAAACTCCCTTTAAAAAGGCTTTGCAGAGTTTGTGAGACATAATGGAGGACTCTGAGACTCCAACATGAAAGTTCGATATTGCTGCCAATTGAACTTTGATGGCAGACGGAGCGAACCTGAGTGAAAAGTTCGCTAGAAAGTCTAAAACTGATTGAATGGAAGCAGTGAAAGGATCTATATTCTTTGACTGCGCCCAACAGGAAAAATGTTTCCACTTACTATGATAAATCTTCCGCATGGAAGATTTATGAGAGGCTATCAAAATATCTCAAACTGAGTGAGATATTAGAGGAAGCCTGGCTAGAGTTGGAATTGGAGGAACCACGCTGTGAGGTTCAGAGAAGGGAGGGAGTGGTGCAACTGACCCGACTGATGGGTCAAGAGATCTGGAACTGGGTCCAGATGCCAAGGTTGCTCCAACAAATAACAGTGGAGAAATGGGAGCCAAACCTGTCGAGGCCAGTAAGGGGCAATGAGGATTATGGAAGCTTTCTGAGCGATGGCTTTCTGTATTAGTTGAGATATCAGTGGGAAGGGAGGAAAAGCATACAGAAGTCTCCGGGGCCAATCGTGTACTAGAGCGTCTCTGCTGGGGTGGTCTGGTTGGGGAAAGAGGGTGAAAAAATCATCGCACTTGCTGTTTTGGGGAGTAGCGAAAAGGTCGCAGCAAGGCCGGCCCCACTTTCAAAAAACTTTCTCCAACACTGAATTCTTCAGACACCACTCGTGAGGCATGAGAATAGTTCTGCTCAATTTGTCCGCAATCACATTGGACTTCCCGGGAATGTGCATTGCTAACAGAAACCGCTGAGAAGAAATCGCCCATTTCCACAGTCTGAGTGCCTCTCGACATAGGGGGTAAGATCTGGTTCCGCCTTGTTTGTTGATGTACCACACTACAGACATATTGTCTGTCTGAATTGCTATAGTTCCCTTGGGAAGAGAGTCTTGTAAGGCTTGCAACGCTAGAAGCACTGCTCTCATCTCTAGGACATTTATGTGCAAGTGGCACTCGAAAGGTTGCCACATGCCTTGGACCGTCCTGCCCTGGTAATGCCCCCCCCACCCGATCAGGGAGGCGTCCGTTGTCACTGTAGCAACCGGAAGGGAAGGGATGAAAGGTCTCCCTAGGAAGAGCTGGGGAGATGTGATCCACCAAGATAGATGATTCTTGCACGATTGTGTTATCCGAATAGGATGGGACATTGGAAGTCGTTGGAAAGACCATTGTGTGAAGAGCATCCATTGTAAGATTCTCATATGGAAGCGAGCTAATGGTAGAAGAGGGATGGCCACCGCCATAATCCCTAAGACCTTCAGGATCAATCTGGCTTTGACTTTGTTGCTCTGCAAGACAAGAGAGACCTGAAAGTGTATGTCTGCTATTCTCTGCTCTGTGAGTCTGGCTGACATGTTGACTGTGTCTAGATTTGCACCTATGAAAGTAATAACACAACAAGGCGACAAGACAGACTTTTCGTAATTTATTGAAATGCCTAGTGTTTGACATGTGTGAAAAGTGAAGTCTCTGGTAAGAAGCAAAAGATGCTTGGTGGGGGCTGTAAGGAGCCAGTCGTCTAAATACGGAAACACTTGGAATCCTTGTCGTCTCAGGTGAGAGGCAACCACTGCCATGCATTTGGTAAACACTCAGGGGGCTGTAGTGAGTCCAAAGGGCAGGGCCCTGAATTGGAAGTGACTGGTTCCCAGCTTGAAGCGGAGGAATCTCCTGGAGCATCGACTCATTCTGATGTGATAGTATGCATCCTGGTGATCTATTGAGCACATCCAGTTGTCCCGCCCCAAAAGGGGTAGAATGGACTGCAGTGTGACCATCCGGAACTTTGTTTTCTTGACAAACTTGTTCAAGTTGCCGAGATCCAAAATGGGTCTCCAGTCCCCTGTTTTCTTTGGAACCAAAAAGAATTTGGAGTAAATTCCGGATCCTTGCTGGTCTGCTGGAACTGGTTGAATGGCTCTTTTTGCAAGCAGCTTTGAAATTTCTAGTGCTGCTTGCTCCCTTTGACTGGGTGGAACGTCTGGAAGGGATTTTTTTGGATTGCTTTGGAAAGAGAAAGAATGGGATTCTGTAGCCTTCGGAAATGATAGAGTGTACCCACTTGTCTTGAGTTAGGGAAAGCCAGGCTTCTGGGTACAGAGATAATCTTCCCCCGACTGCCTCCGAAGGTGGACAGTCGGGCAACACCTCAGGGATGCTGAAAGGGCTTGTCGGAAAAGGTTTCTCGACTGCCCTGATTCTGCGGGCCCCCTCTGCCTCTAGGACGGCATCTGCCATTATTGTTCCCCCCTCTGCCTCTAGAGGGGAACCAACTCTGTGCGTCAGGCAAATCTCCCTGAGAGTGTTTGTGGAACCACATCTTTCCCCCCTTCTGGCCTTTGGGGTAAGGCCTAGAAGGAGTAGAAAAATGGACTCCGACGGCAGAGAGAGTTTTGCCATCAGTCTCGCACCTAGTCAGGGTTTCCTTCACTTGAGGACCAAAGAGGGATGATCCATCAAAAGGGGAGTTAGTGAAGGACGCCTTGAAAGGGTCCGCAAAGTTACATAGCCGCATCCAGGCGTGCCGACGTAAGGCCACACCTGTGCCTGCCACTCTACTCACTCCATCCGCCGCATATGAAAGGAGGCGCATGGAGGAGTTAGATATAGAATTAAGGGTCGCCAGCTGAGAGTTCATCCTATCCTGAAAACCCGCAGCTGTTGGGTCCTTTAACATTTCGCTCGCTTCCTTGAGTAAATCCCTCTGAAGATGAGTGAAATGACACAGGTAATTCAGCAAGCGCATAGTAAAGGTCGCTGACGAGAACATCCACTTCCCGTACTTGTCCATAGACCTAGACTCCTTGTTAGGAGGATGAACAGGCACCGAAGGATCAGCTAACTCCTTCTTGGTGGCCGCAGCCACCACCATAGCATCAACAGAGATGCCTTTGGTTAAAAATTCTTTGTCCTTGGGGGAAGTGATAAATTTTGATGGTCTCCTGGGGGTGGGTTCCACTGAGTCAGGAGCCATCCAGGCCTTCTTTGTCACCACTTGCATGAGGGGGTCAAAGGGAGGGGACACCCAGGAGGTGGAAGGGCGAGAGCCAAACGCCTCAAGATACACCGATTCATCCTCTGAAGGGTTGAGGGCTGGCCAATTCCCCCTCTGTTTTAAGATTTCGAGGATGTCTGCAAAGAAGACATCTTCAGAGGGGGAACAAGGGGAACCTTCAGAATCCTCTAAATCAGTGTCAGAGGTGACAGACTCAGGGGAGTCAATGTGCTCCCTCTTGCACTGCCTCTTCCTAGGGGGCTCTCCTACAGGGTCAGGAGAGGCCTCGGAAGAGGAGGAGATTCCCACTGGGGATACTTGAGGAGCTGGCTCTCTACGATCCGGGATGAGAGAGTGAGCGGACATCACCGGAGGCACCGTGGGGGGAGGGGCAGACGAAGCCAACTGTGGAGTTGAACCAGGTTCTAACACACTCCTCATGACCTCAAAGGCACCTCTGTCAGGCAGAGCCAGAGGTCTCCGCTCCGAAAAGCTGAAAACCTCCCCCAGCACCGAAAGTGATGGCTCCGAGGCCAATGTCGGAGCCGAACTCACCAGCCTTGGCACCGAGAGGGAGAGCGGGTCGGACAAGGGTCCGATGCCATTCACCCCTCGGAGCCGCGAGGAAGTCGGCGCCAAGATTCTTCCAAGGAAGACATCGAGCAGGCAACGAAGACAACGGTATCAGTTCCACGCCACCACAGTCTCGGGTCCGAGCCCGGCTCCGAACTCAAAGGAGTCAGAGGAGGAACATTCTGAGTGATGGGATTAGCCCTCGACTGTTGAGTCGGACTTTGAAGCATCTGGGCCAGTGCCTCGGACTTAGAAGTCGACTCACTACCCTCTGAAGGTCATGATCTGATAGTCTCGGCGACCTAGAGGAGTGAGATCTATGGCTCGTTCAGACAGCAATGGTGATGCTGGAGCCGAATGAATGGAGCGATAGATGGTGACGGGACCTTTTCTGGAGGTCGGTTCCGACAATTTGATGAGCCGACTCACCCGATGTCTTCCTCGGCTCGGAGCCGAGGAAATAGTAGGGACATGAGTTTGAGAGTCATCGGCTCCGGCCGGGCCGATGTTCAACAGCTCGAGCCCCAGAAGACGACTCAGAGACCAGAGCCGAAGGTCTGGGAGGCTTCGAGGGTTTCCCCGAGGATTGAGTCAGGGGACCCTCAGGCTTCAATAAGCCCCTTAGAATGAGCTTATTTTTACGCTCCTGCAGGACTCTAGGGCTGAAGCCATGGCAAACAGCACATGAGTCCTGCAGGTGCAAAGGTCCCAGGCAGTATACACAAGAAGTGTGACCGTCTGTCAGAGGCATCTTCTGACAGCACGAATCACACTTCTTAAAGCCTGAGACCTTTGATTCCTTAGACATTTCTAAGAAGAAAAGTGTAATCACACACTCACACACACACCGATTACACTTATAGAAAAATTAAATTAAATTAGTAAAAAATTTAGAAAAATTAAATCCCTACAAAAGACAGTCACTCCAACTACTAGGAAGGGAGGGACTGGGCCAAAGGGCCCAAGGGAAAAACTCTAGTGAGTTTTTGAAAAGAAGGGGAAAAATGGAAGGGAATGGCTGGAAACTATCTAATTTAGAATATAATGAAGAAAAACTAACTTAAAAGGGGGTCTATCTAAGATTAAACTTAGTCTTAACAACTAACCTGACGAGCCGGTTGAAGAGCACCTCGATCGCTATAGTGGCAAATGAGATCTGAGGAGTTACCGCCTAGCATTGTGGGATATAGGGGAGCCTCGAGCCGGTGGAACTAGCTCTCGAGCTTTTAGAGTGGCAGTGGGCCGAGGATCGGCTCCGAACCCATCCAGCAAGAATGAAGGTGAGATAGACAACTTAACATTATATAGTCATACCCTTTGGGAAAAACAAGGTACCCCCAAATTACCACATAGGTGGTAATCCATTAAGTACGGAAGTAGTAATCAGGGACCTAGGGACACAAGTTGACAGTAACCACTCATTTGACACTCACATTGCCAAGGTGGCTAGGAAGACCTTCTATATTGGCCACCTTATCATGAAAGAATTCACATCTAGATCAAGAGAGGTCATTGTGCCCCTATACTCTTCTCTTATCAGGCCCATATTTGAGTACAATGCCCCATTTGGGGTGTACCTTACCCGACACCTGCAGCAGTTAGAAAGACCCAAAAGTACCTCACCAAGAGGATAAAGGGTCTCAAACATTTGTCATATGCTGCCCAGCTGAAGAAACTCCAGCTCTATTCAGTCGCATACCGCCTACTCAGAGGCGATCTATGCCTGACGTACAAGGCCATGTCCAATCCGGAATTAATGGACATGCTCCTCCTCAGAAAATCAAAATCCATCAGAGCCACGAGAGTGAGAGATTTGAACCTCAACACAGAAATAAATAGGATGTGCTGGAGGGACAGATTCATAACCCAGAGGCTCCCTACACTCTGGAACAGAATCCCAGACCATGTTAGGCAGAGGCCCTCACTGACTCTCTTCAAGAGAAATCTTGATGAGTGGATGGGAGAACGTAGGTTTACACTGGGGGTCATCTCTGTGTCACTACTAGACAGAGGCACAGTAAACTAAACCCTAAATGGGCATAATATTCATATTCCAAGGGGTGGCGAAAGCCACACACAGTCTGGCTAGGCTTATAAATGCCCTAGGGCAGATAGCCTAGTATGAACCTGTGAACCTATGAAGATACAAATTGTACAGGACACTAAGGATAATCACAAGGCTTTCTTAACTGATGGTAGGAACCTTGGTGAAAATTCACAGATATGCTCAGAATTACTCCAAAATTGCAAACAATACACCAAACCCACACACATTGCCAACATCTAACCTGACAGGTTCAGTGCAAAATCCCCCCACCACCACCAAAATGCCAAATATCTATCCCAGCAGAGTGCTGGCCCCCTGACATTGCAGATGCTGAGGTAACAGCCAGCGTCTCCAAAGCAAAACACACAGCATCAATGGTACCAGATGGTGTCCTGGGCTGCGTCCAACATCAACTCCAAGAAGAATGGAACACCAAATAAAACTACTGCTCAGTCACAGCCTTACCACAGGATATGTACCCAAAGAGCAGTATACAGCAACAGTGGTCCCTCTCCACAAAGGTGGTGCCTGAATGGATACTGCAAACTATCACCCCACAATCCTGACTAGCTTGGTCTGCAAAGCTATGGAAAGGATCATCATGGACCTCAGAAATAAAGATATTGTGGACCTACAGACACTAGACCCTACCCAGTGTGGCTTTCTTAAGGGCAGATCCTGCCACTTAAACATGTTTGACTCATTTGAAACAGTCACCAAGGCCATTGATGAGGGGAATGTGGTCCACACAGCCTATCTGGACCTTTCAAAAGCCTTCAATACAATGCCCCACTTGTTCATTATAGATAAGCTCACCAGCTTAAATATAAACCCCTATTCAAGTAGATGGGTTGCAAACCAGCTCAAGGACAGAACTGACATGGTCAGAAATGCTACAGCCATGTCAGACTACAAACCAGCTACAACTGGCATCCCACAAGGCTCGGTCCTGGGACCTCCCTTGTTTGGTATATATTTCCCAGAGGTAAAGGCCAACATGGAAGGACTGTGTCTGAACAAGTTTACAGATGACTACAAACTGGGCACCATATCTGACCCTCCACCTGACACAAGCATCCTACAAAACGGCCTCATAGAAACAGACAACTGGTGCCAGAGCCATGTCATCAAGCTAAATGCAGAAAAGTGTATAGTCATCCCCTTTGGAAAAACAGTAAGTGTCCACCAATTACCACATATCTGTTATCCCATTAAGTACTTTAGAAGTAATAAGAGACCTGGGGACACAAGTTGATAGAAATCTTGCATTTGACAACTATGTGGCCGTAGTGGTTAGAGAAACATATCATATACCCACCTAATCATGAAGGTATTCACATGTAGATCAGGGGAGGTCATCATGCCTCTTCAGTCATCCTTCATCAGGCTCACAATTGAGTACAATGGCCCTTTTGGGATGTACCTTAGCAGACAACTCCAGCAACTGGAAAGACCCCAAAAGTACCTCACCAGGAGGATCAAAGGGCTCTAACAGATGCCATGTGTTGCCTGATTAAACAAACTGCAGCTCCACACAGTGCCATACTGCCTGCCCAGAGGCAATCTGTGCCTGATGTATAAAGCCATGTCCAAGCTGGAATCAATGCACATGCTGCACCTTGTAAAATCTGAATGCCAGTGAGCTATGCACATGAGAGACCTGAACCTCATCACTGACATAAATAGGACATGCTGTAGTGATTGATCCATAACCCAGAAGCTCCCTCCACTCTTGAGTAAACTCCCAGTCCAGGTTAGCCAGAGAGTCCCTCATTGACTCTCTTCAAGAGGAATCTTGATGAGTGGATGGGAGATGGTAGGTTTACCCTGGGTATCACTTTTATGTCACGGGTAGACAGAGGCACAGTATACTAACCTTGAAAAATGTCATGGCAAACTCCAGTTAAAATGTGTGTTGAAGGACAAACCACTCTCTGACTAGCATTAGAAATGGCCTAGGGCACATAGCTAGTGTTTGTCAATGTCCACCCTAGTTGCGGAATACACTAGTAATGTTGGACAAGCCTGGTTTAAGTAGTCCATAGCTGAACAAAATGCAACATGGTCATATTTGCACAACTGGCCCTTAACCAGTCTGGTGTGCTCAGTATGAATATTTAAAGCAGTGATAGGACTGAAACCCAGGATACTGTCCACCATAGTGAAAGTACTGAACCAGTACACTATACAATATTACAGTGTTTGGTCAGTATGAAAGAATGTTGACAACTGTATGCAAACTATCCCATGGAAACCCTGCAGGCACAGCATAATCCCTGTTGGGTTCAGACACAAAGAGTTGGGCAGTAAGAACACAACATGACTTCCAACACACAACTATAAATGTGAAATATTGTTGAAGTTCACACACAACCACAAATGTGGTGGACCTCAGATCTCAACATATGGAAAGCTCACACTGGGCATGCTCACACACTTGGATAAATGAGACATATGTCAGGCAACAAGCCATGGAAAGCCTGAACTGGGCATGCTCACACACTTAGGCCATGTCTCAGTATAGCAGTTGGCCACATATATCTGGCATTTGTATGTGTTAAGCCAGGAAATTCCCACAATACAGCAATCTGCACAGTGCACACAGTTAAATGACAACAGAGACATAAGTAATATAGAGGATCACTCTCATATTCAAACATCTTCCACAGATACACAAGTTGTTCATAGAAACAGGGAATGCTATGGCAGTAAAGACCTGCAAACAGTTTATCAGCAACAAATATTGTGCATCTGAAACTTACACATATGGGTGTAGAGGTCAATACTAGGCTGTTTGCCCTAGGGAATACATAAGCTTAGCCAGAGTGTATTTGGTGTCTGCCTCCCCAGTACAGTAGGCTACTGTGCCTCTGTAAAGTAGGTCACAGAAGGCACCATTTAAGGCTAGTGTGCTATGCCTCCGTCAAGCAGGGACACAGTGGAGATCCCAGGGGTTGAATTTGCAATGTCACATCCATGTGGCTGGAGTTTGCTGGAAGAGGGTTGGCGAGGAGTTATAACATTAATTGGGATTCAATTCCAGACTGAGGGGAGCCTTATCTGCAGTGTCTGGACAATTTCACTGTCAACACTTGCAAGTGATGATTTTGAGGGATTGAAGTGTCTTGCCAATACTGTTCAGAGATGTCCTCCCTCTGTGGGATATTCGCCTGTAATGTATTAGCTCCTTCCTTCTGTTGTACAGCTTCTATATGGCTGGTGTAAACCAGACAGGTCTCCTGTTGTGGAGGAGTCTTGGTTTTATTTGGGATAGCATGATCAATGCAAACCTTCCGGATGCTCATAGAATGCATTTGTCAAGGATTCTGCAGATTGGCCTGTATAATCCTCCAGCATGGGTCCTTTGAAGTATTCCACCCCAGTCTTCACAAGTGCAAAGTCTGCTTTTGATAAATACTTTGTTTGCAGTGATTTCCTTGCCTGGGGGTGGGGATGGGATATGGATGTCCAGGAAAAGTTGGTTATGGTCAGATATTAACAATGGTGGTCTACCTCTGGTGTGGAACATAGAGTCCCCATGTTGCTGATGGTCAGGTCCAATATGTATTCCCCGTTGTGGCTGTGGTTATTGGTCCTGCCATAGCACATGTATTCACAAATTGTAGTGGCTGTAGGGTGATGTTGTTGAGGCATGAGTAGTTCCCCCACTCAATATTCCTGTACCTGAAGTTAACCACTGTAAAGGTGTATGTGAACACCTTCATATCCTACACTGTTCCCAGGGAAGCCAAGTGTGGTTCCTGTATATGGGAGGGGAGGTCTGAACTGGTTGTGTTGTGTGTTACAAGTCATGTGGTCACGAAGCATGGTGTAAAACATAACCTGGCAGTGCTGATGTGCATATGTGACCCTGAAGTAGGCGTCTGTTAATGCATATATATGCTATCCCACATACTGACGGATAGTAATAGATGTACATACCTCTTTCTAAATAATGATGTCAGCACCCTATAAATACTGCAGGAGATGAAAAGACACCCAGTAATTTGAATAGCGCACTCCGCTAATGCGTCTTTCTCAAGTGTCATAACATAGTTAGGTAGGGGTTTGAATCCTGCAAATGCTCAGTGTTTTGGGGGGGTTAGGGTGTGTGCAATTCTCTTGGAAAGAAATGGCCCTTTTGGCAACTAGAAGAACACACTACATGATGTACATTCCTCTTTCGAAAGACTGATGATGTCAGCACCCTATAAGTATAGCAGGAGAAGGGAAAACTCCCAGTAAGGCGAATAGTGCGCTCTGCTAATGTGTCTTTCTCAAGTGGCATAACATAATTAGGTAGGGGTTTGAATCCTGCAAATGCTCAGGGGGGGGTTGGGTGTGTGCAATTCTCTTGGAAAGAAATGGCCCTTTTGGCAACTGGAAGAACACACTACATGATGTACATTCCTCTTTTGAAAGACTGATGATGTCAGCACCCTATAAGTATAGCAGGAGAAGGGAAACCTTCCTGTAATGCAAATAGCGCACTCCGCTAATGCGTCTCTCTCAAGTGGCGTAACATAGTTAGGTAGGGGTTTGAATCCTGCAAATGCTCAGTGTGTGTGTGTGTGTTTGGGGGGGTTAGGGTGTGTGCAATTCTCTTGGAAAGAAATGGCCCTTTTGGCAACTGGAAGAACACACTACATGATGTACATTCCTCTTTCGAAAGACTGATGATGTCAGCACCCTATAAGTATAGCAGGAGAAGGGAAAACTCCCAGTAAGGCGAATAGTGCGCTCTGCTAATGTGTCTCTCTCAAGTGTCATAACATAGTTAGGTAGAGGTTTGAATCCTACAAATGCCATGTGTGTTTTTGCCACACAGTTTGTCAATGTGTGGTGGGTGTTGCTTTTATTATTGTATGACATATATTATAGCAGTAATTTCAATGCACACATGAGGTATGTGTGTGCCACATAGAGATATGTACCTGTGACCTTAAATAGTTCCTATGTGTGAAGCCTGCCTCATGTGAATACATGGAATTTGCATTACACAACTTTTTCACTGTGGTTTTCTGTGCAGGGGCTGGGGTTGGTATGTGAATATAGTGAGATTACTCTATGGTGTCATCTTACCAGTGAGGGATACACTTCTGGTCTGGAGCATTGAGTCCACATGTTGGTAATGATCAGGTGCAGTATGTTTTCCCCTCTTGTAGGAGTGGTAACAAGTTGTTCCATAGCATTTGAGTGTATGGATTCTAGGGACCTTTCGCCTAGGGTGTTGGAGCTACAGTAATGCTCCCAGTCTATGTGTGGGTAGATGCAGCTGCCAAATATAATGTTGTTTGGAGACACCTTCATATATTCATGTGTTCTTAAGTAGGCCAAGTGGGTTACCTGTGTTTAGGAGGGTGGTCTGTAGCAGGCTATGAACTGGAAGTCAGTTTAACCCACTGTTAGTTGCACGTGGGTAGTCTGTGATGCTTCATGCTGTGGCAACAACCTGGGGGTGTGGGTATCCTTGACATTTATTCAGACTCACCCCCCTTTCATAGTTAGTTCTGTGTTTTGGGGCTGTCAAGCATGGTATGAGGTGTAACCTTGTAGTGCTAGGGTGCTCTTGGGAGCCTTGAACCTGTTTTATATTACTGCACAGATATCAACATACTCCATGCTGAGTAGAGTTTGGACTGCATGCATCTTGCGGTTTACATGTCCGGCATTGAGTATCATTACTTCCATTTTCTTATCCCCTGTGCTACCTATGTAGGTGGGTTTGTGTTTACATGTCTGGCATTGAGTATCATTACTTCCATTTTCTTATCCCCTGTGCTACCTGTGTAGGTGGGTTTGTGTTTTCAGCCTTACCACCAGAATGCAAAGATGTACAGACATTACACTTTTGGAATTAACACTGGTGTATAAAAAACTACAATGACAATCATACTGTTAATGCATCAGGCATGCTGGGATATACTCACAATGATATCATTACACTGTACTGTTAACAACATGATAATATTACTACAGTTCTATGTAGTCACCCTGTCACACAGTCAGTGGCACACTCATTGAACCTCACATAGTTGGTATTGCAATGAGTACATGTGTGTGTGCATTGTGTCATAGGTAGGTAGTATGCTATTGGCCCTGGGCCTACGGCAGCATACTGTTAGCAACCTTCAACTACATATGTATGTCCAGCCTTCACTAACAGTTGCAGTATGTCCCTTGCCCTATGCACATCTTCATATACATATAGATACAGACTGCTAACACATATGGAGGGTTCACAGTATGTAGATTATTAGATTATGTAGTTTACATTATCTCTCTCTCTCTCTCTCTCTCTCTCTCCATCCACTTTCTGCAATCATATTATTGCATGTGTGGACTGGGAGAACAGGCTGCTTTTGTAGGTATCTGCACATGTGCATGTGATGGCCTCGGCACCAATTGTTAGCCAGCATTTACTAATTGTATGCAGCCTGCTGTGTGGTAATTGCAGTTCTCACTGTGATTTCAGGACAGTGCTATAAAGTGTTAGGTTACATAGGCGTAACCCTTTCAGTTTTTCAAGGTGGGGACCATGCTGGTTTGCTGTGGACACTGTTCTGTGAGTGTAAAGGTTGTTATGTCTCTCATATCTAAGGCTGTGTTGTAGGCACTGAAATGCATGTTGTACTGAAACCTGACTGTTGCTTCTTCCAGTTCATTCTTCTCAGTGTGTATGTTAACTGACACCTAATAATACTAATACTGTTTACATGGGAGTATGTGCTTTCCTGTGGGACTTGTGCATTAACTGGTATACAACAGTAGCTCTTGCAATTTGTTGCTATGGCTTCACTATTTAGCCTTTACATTCACTCCTTGAAGGCCTGCTAAGTGTCTTTACTGGAATGTGTTGCTATAGCTCTCCTATTTTCCATTTACATTCACTCCTTGTAATGCATGATATATTTCTTTCAGCAGCAATTCCTTATATGTTTGGTGTGGTTTGGTGGTACTGCAAGCAGTCTGGTAAGGCCAAGGTGTGGGGTTTGACACCTACAAGGGTATCTTTTTTTTCTGCTGAGTAGTAGTGGGGCCTTGTACTTTGTACTAACAGTTATGAATATCAGGCACATGCAGTGCTTGTAAACTGCTATACTGTCCTTATTTTATTAGATGGCTACATCCTTTGATATTTCTGGGTTGTACTCCTACATGAGGGTGTGCTTGTGGAAGCAATTGTACAGCTATTCACAGAGTGTGTGACAGCAGACAGAATGATATGCCTGTGAGTTTCTGACACTTGCAGGCCTCCGATACTCTCAGGTGTATATTTTAGCAGCCTCAGGGAATGGTACATATCAGTGGGATACACCCGTGATATATTTCAGATATTCTGCAGTTGTGACTGTGGGGTATTTTGAGCATATGTATTACTACACCATTTCTGACATGCAAGTAGTGTGTATTTTAACTAATTGAGAGTTACCATTACGTGGGATTCCACACCTTTCTGCCTACTGTTAGTACATTTCACAGGGAGTCAGTGGGGCACAGTTAACATTTGTTTGCAAATCAGGAACATCCCTGTAAATCAGTCAGAGCTGCGAGGTCTGGCCTCTTACCTATTCAAATATGGCAGTGTTTATCCTGCTCTGATAGTGTGTGTGGTTTGCAAGGTGCTACTGTCACATTATTACCTACTAGCATGGCTGTTTCTCTTATCACACTAATGTAATGCAATTCCACAAGAATTGCCAGTAAAGATACAAGAAACGCTTTGTGTAATAGCCTTCCTATATTCCCTTTACATTCAGTCCTACTATTTCATGATATATTGCTTTCAGCACAAAGCTCTTGTATATCACTCATGGCTTAGTGGTAAGTCACACAGACTAGTGTTTCCAAGGTCCTGGGTTCGAGACTGACAGAGAAATTTTATTTTACTGCTGAGCAGACAACAGGCCTTGTCATTCAGAGTGACTAAGGCACTTTTAAGCAGTTGTAAGCGGGTTAGCGCTGGTTTGCTCACGCATGCGCACTATCGCTTAGCTTCGCACACACAACCGCACACCCACTGACTACTGCTTAAAAGTGCTTACTCTCACGCACACCCGCGCTAATTTCTTTGAAAGAAAAGAAAATGGGGAGATAGGAAAGTCGTGAAAAAGGAGGCACAAAGACGGTAGGACAGTAGGAAAACAAGCTCGGGATTTGCAGGAAAGATGTAGGAAAGGCCCATAGCTGCCCATTTCTTTATCAGCAACAGCTGTGCATATGTGTGTAATTTGGTGTGAAATTTGAAACATTCCACCCCTGAGAGAGGGGTGAGGACAACAAAATATGTTGTACAGCCAACTGTAATTACCAGTTGACATGTCCAGCAGACATGTCTGCAAAATGGGCAGCTATGTATGGGGCGTAATTTTTTTGTGGGAACAGAGTGCCTTTTTTTATTTTTTTTCAGGTGAAAGTGGAATGTGAGGTACAGGAAGTAGGTATATTTGGGGAGGTTGGTTGGGGAGGTTAACAGACAAGACAAACAAGATGCATACAGGGGCGGAGTATGACACATGTGGGGGGGTGAACACAATTGATGGGGACGGATGTTTGGATATCGCGAGCCCATGAGCCCACAGATGGCAACAGTGGAACTGAGATCCCCATCCATGGGCAGTTGACACTGCGCCTTCACTGCCCAGAACGGGGCTGTGCTGGGGGCTGTGTAGGATGGGCAGGCACACCCATGAGTTGATCCACCAGTGCCTCAAGCTGGCATAGGGGTTCAAGCACAGAATGCCTGATCTCGCTACGCACCACAGACCGGACACTTTGGAGGGTG
Source organism: Protopterus annectens (assembly GCF_019279795.1). Taxonomy (NCBI): domain Eukaryota; kingdom Metazoa; phylum Chordata; order Ceratodontiformes; family Protopteridae; genus Protopterus; species Protopterus annectens. Next base: position 793,335,613 of record NC_056751.1, on the reverse strand, counting down.
AGTGGACGTTCTCCTCCGGCCACGCTTGCAGAGGGGGGATGAGCCCCATCCCCTGCAGCACTTCCACCTGAAGGTGGCACAGGGCCACAGGAGGAGGTTCCGGCCTGGGCACTAGTGCCAGGTGCACTCGCCAGCTGAGGTGGGAGAGGTGGGTCCGCTGGAACCCGCCTTCCCTGTTGTCCTACGTTTAGCAATATTGTATGACATTTTGGGTTAGTAACAAACAATACCATTCAAAATTAGTTGTAACAGCATGCATCAGTATTCCCATTAACCAAACACCCATGAATTCCAAACATTGAACAGCAAGCATAACACATGCATATTTTGAACAACAGTACACAATCCAACAGCATGCAGGGTTGATTGATGGCAACAGGCCATCAGATTTGGATACGTGAACAGGGCACATGCATCAACATACATGCAAATATGTATGAACCAACAGAACAAATGTCAATGGGAATTAATTGTGAATACACATACCCAGTTTGGTGTGGAATGGCATTATTTGTGAAAATAAGGTAGGGTGAAGAAATATTTCATTAACAACTTCAACTACCTATACATATACTGTACATTCCTAGTAGATGCAGATATATATCCCCTACATGTATTAGTACAGTTTCCTATATGTAACCTTAGGAATGTTGGTGATGGGAATGTTACTGCTACATTAATATACATTGCATTTTTATTCATACACGTTCATATCTGGCTGTGTTCAGGTACAGCATCCTGCTACATTTAATTTATATGGCTCTACACAACTGTGGATGTTCAGTATTTCATAAAACCATACTATCTCCATATTGCAAGGGTACAGCAACATATCCAAATTGTGGGACAGACACATTCCAGCTTCAGTACTTTATTACAAACATTTCACTCTTTGGTTGTGGCTGTCTCATTCATTTCATTATGTACTGACTGCAGTATAACTTTATTCAAGACTTATTACAGCTTTCTTGGTCGATTCATATCTCTTTCTCACACTCTCACTTGTTTTATTTTTACAATTCAAGATGGTACTTAATTCTAGGCGTTATTAACATTTCTTACTTGGTTACAACACTCCTTTCCAACAGACTCACTTGTTTCACGTCAGATTTTAAAAAGGGATGTATTTGACACGTCTATCGTGTTTAGCTTGTTTACCAGTAATTTTCAGGCTGAAGCAAGTTATCTGATATTACAATACAGGTGGAAATTCTCTATTTCAGACTTGTGTAATTTTTATTTCTGGATTACAGGCTGCATCACTTATCTAATCATACAGTACTAGCAGAATCTTTCTTCTAGTGTTATTTGAACTTTATTAATATGTCACAACACTGAACTCTTTTACAAGCTGTCTCACTTATATTCTATAACAATTGCAGCAAAATAATTACTAACCTGCCTGGTGGCGCAACCGCACCAGCCTATCATCATAGGCTCGCCGATTCACGGAACACACACCTGCAGCTGTAATATAAATGAAGTAATATTGGAACATACATCTCCATAATATCAGCTAGGATAATTTCTTACATACTTAAGTACATGGATACTTATTCAGTAGTGGGGCGTTGGGCATTTGCCGGGCCTCCTGGATCCAACAGTTCAGTTGGTCCTGCTTTCGTCTCTTCAGGTCCACATGGTGGTGACAGACCTGTTCACCAGTCCTTGGTATGCCTGTGGCACTGGTGAGATCATGTGCCAACCAGTTCCACGCCTCTGCCTTGTACGCACCCCAGAGAACCTGGCTCTGCATGAGTTGAGCCTCATGATCGTGGACTAGGAGCCAAACCATATATTTGGACTCCTCAATACCCCACCTCTGTGCCTGAAAGTGACTGCCCTCTCCTACACCTGCCATCCTGACTGCAAATAGGTTCCACAATCAGTTATGCTGTGTATTCCCGCCTATGGGGCCTATATATGCCGTTTTTCCTGCACTTATCTGTGATTGGCCATTTTGGAAATGTATCAGCTTAAGAAAACCTGCTTTGTCATGCTTCTATTTCCATTCATTCCTATATATATGCTAATACTGTATTTCTTACTACAACTGCCATGGTTTAGTGGTTCAGTACTTTGACTATGATGCACAGTATCCTGGGTTCGAGCCTGGGCATTGCTTTTTTTATTTTACTACTGTCTAGACAGGCTAGGAGGTGTGTCTGTGTAAAGGCGGCTTTGATACAGCTTGCTCAACGTTGCCCGCCGGTAAGCTGGTTGGTGGGCTGCGCAGCTCCGCGCAAACGGGTTACGCTGCTTAACGCATTATTTGGCTATGAGCACGCATATTACTCTGTGTGAAATGTTGCTCAACTACGGGCACACAGTTTCAGCGTGTTAAAGCGCTGCTCAACTCCAGGCACTCATATTACACCTGTTAAACCACTGCTCACCTGCGGGCAGTCATACTCAGCTTGTTAGAGCGCTGCTCAGCTATGGGCACATAAAATTTTTTTTTTATTGTATCAGATTTCTTCAAAAATACATGGCCCATTTCATTACATTTTACTTAAATTATAGTTTTATATATATATATATATATATATATATATATATATATATATATATATATACATATATGTCAGGGGATTGTTTCGTGCTTATTTCACTAAAAATAGAAAATGATGTTGTTGGGGCTCGAACCATGACTACCTCCTCTTTGGCCAATGTCTCTACCGCTACGCTATTGCTACTTGGCTTAATTTGCATATTTAGATCTTATATGCTTTTTCAATGACTGCTAACTGTGGCTGAGCGCAATTATGGGCAAACATTTTTGAAATTATAAAAAATAAATTAAACTGTTGATTTTTATGTTTTACATTACAGTTGGGTTTATAGTCTGTGGGGGCATGTGTGGTGTTGTGTTTCTTGACATTTCCGCGGACTCGCTCGTGGGAGTTTGCTTTCAGGACTGTGACTCTTCTGGGGACATGTCCCTTAGCAGAACTCGCTGTGCGGACACGCCCCCTACTTTCCTACATGGACCGTGTTAGCCTAGGGTGTGATTCAGCATGCCCTCATGAATATGCATGCTGACGTCACACCATTTAACTGCAGCCTCCGTGTAAGACATATTAACTCTTACACGGAGGTTTTGTGAATCCTGCCCAATGTGTATGCATTCCTCTGATGTTAAATTGGGACTCCTAGAAGATCTAAGTGTCCAAATGTTCTGTGATATATTTTATGCCTTACGTTTAAAATGTAATTACTTGTTAGCTTGCTTTTTTACTGATACTCAGAAAAAATAACACATGTCTTGGCATTATTGGGTGTGTGCACAGATAAAAATTTGTGATATTTTTTACATACACACACACACACACACACACACACACACACACACACACACACACACACACACACACACACACACACAAGCATATGCCATAGCAATGCTAGTTTTGCACTTATTTCAGCAAATAGTAATACATTGTGCAAAATTGGTACTTCCATACCAGATCAGCAACTGTTGTTTAGCAGTTATCATACAGCCTGGATAAGTCACTTTTATTTACTTAATTGAGGAGTTACTCTCACTAATTTCAGAGATCTTCCACGATTTTGCCTCATAATTTTGCTCCGTCCTTTGTAAAAAGGTTGATTTAATAGTAAATCATTTAGAATTAGCCAATAAATTCAGATATGAGAGTTTTACATATCTTATTGTCCAGAAAGGCATGTTGATGCAAACTGTTCTATTGACTTTTAAGTGAATTAGAGTAATACTTCAAACATTTTGCTGATTTTGAGCCTTTATTCTGCTATTATTTTTAGCATTGCACAAAATTCTTCAGCAAAGAACTTGAGCGCTACAGTATCTTGTGTTCTGCCAGTATTATAAAACTCCCTGAAAGAGAAAACCATCCTTGAAAATCAGAAGCATGAGCTCTTCTTAAAATCCAAGGTTTGCACTGAGATCAGTCACTCTGGGCTGCTGATCTCTCTAATGCTTACCTTTCGCTTGCTTATTATCAGCTTTATCCTAAAAGGGTCATATCACAGCCCTGTTAAGATAAAAGAACATAAGCAGGAAATTAGTACATTTTATCCTCACTTTTTCCACAACCAGCAGTGGCTTTTGTGGGGCCCCCACACAGTCAAGTATGTTTAAGGGGGGCCATGCAGCCACAGCTACTTCAGGTATGAAGCTGGTTGTGTTAATTTTAGTGGAGAGAATGTCCACCAGCAGGGTTTAACTAAGCTAGCAGAGCTACGTCAGTGGTAAAATATTCAATGGAACTGTGAAGCCTGCTACTTGTTAAAACATTGTTACTATAACCAGAATATCTTTGAATTTTAATGGAGATGTAAAAAAGAGGGTGGGATGTTGGTGTAATGGTTAATGTGTTCACCTTACAGACACAAGGTGCAAGGTTTGATTCGTACGTTGGGTAATTGGCTAGGCTTAAAATGGCCCACAAAGGCAGATAGCCTAGTACAAACCTATTAATTATTACCCACCTGGTTTAGTAAGTATACAGGATTGCTGTACAAGCTTTTGTTGGTTTGACTGACATGTTATAAAATATTAGTTTAAGGTGACTTGCTCTGGTTGGAGGCCCCCAGCGACTGCAGGGTTCACTGGTACCTAAAGCCGGCTATGCATGGACACTTCCCAGATTGGGTGGGTCAAATTTCCTGGGAAAAACAGTCCAAGGCATATGGTCCCCCAAAGAGGCCAATTTGCATGTCAGTGGTCTAAGAGAGGACAGCAGTGCTCTTAGCATTGCAGGCCTTCCAAGGTGCTCATCTTTTAGGGACAGTTGCGATTCAGACTGGCAATATGTCAGTTGTTTGGTACATCAACAAGCAAGGAGGAGCCAAATCCTACCCCTTGTGTCAAGAAACACTCAGACTGTAGCAATGGGTGATCTCATCCAATCGCTTTTTGATAGCAATGCACATTCCTGTGAAGTCCATTGAGATAGCAGACAAATTGAGCAGGTCCATTCTTCTATCTCACGAGTGGTCTGTCAACAAGATAGTGAGAGATATGATTTTCCATCAGTGGGGCCAGCCTTGCTGCAGTCTTTTTGCATCTCCCCTAAACAATGAGTGCAGCAGCTTCTTTCCATGATCCCTCCACCAGGGGAATCACCAAGGGGTACTGCACTCTACGACTGGCCCTCCAACTCCCCTAATTCGAAAATTCCTACAGAAAGCTGCCCGGTTGAAGAGCAAAGTCATCCTCTTTACTCATTATTGGCTTTGACAACTTTGGTTCCTCTTTCTTTGGCCTCGTCTAATTTACCCACCTTGGATTCTGGATCTGATTCCAGACCTTCTGTCTCACCCAACAGGCATGATTCACCTGGACATCACAGACCTCAAGCTAACAGAGTGGTTTCTCCAATTCCATTAATGGCCAGATAACTGATGCTCTCTTCCTTCCTGTCCATCATATACTTTTATCTTCCCATAAGGCTTCTATAAGAAAACTTTATAGAAGTAAATGGAAAAGTTTTTTTTTCTGGACACAACAAAAATGCATTGACCCCTTCTCTGCTCCTGTACAATGTGTACTTGATTTTTGGCAATGATTTTTAATGAGGGAGCTAGTTCCTCCACAGTTAAAGTTCAGTTAGCAGCAGTCTCTAATTTTCTTACTGGATTTGAGAATTCTTCTCTGGCTTTGTCTAAACTTTGTAAAGCATTTTTGAGAGGCACAGTCCTACTGAGACCCCCATATAATGACCCTACTCCACCATGGGATTTGAACTTGGTACTGCAAGCCTTGACTCATTCCCCTTTGAACCAGCAGCAAAATTCGATCTTAAGTTTCTGACCTGGAAAACTATCTTTCTACTGGCCATTACCTTTGCTAGAAGAATTTCAGAACTTCAAGCATTGACATCTAAACCGCCCTACTTGATCTTTCATAAAGACAGTCACTTTACATACCAAGGCGGTGTCAGAATCCACTATCAATCAAATTATTAACTTGCCAGTTTTCTTTCTGAAATTTGCAAACAAAGGCGAATAGATGTTGCATTTGTTAGATGTTCACAGACAATTACATTTTTACTTACATAGGACAAAAGGACTTAGAAAGACAAACCAATTATTTGTATCTTTTGCAGATTCTAAATTGGGCAAATCAGTTGCAAAGGTGACTTTAGCCATATGTCTGATGATTGCATATCATTTATTGACAGCAAATTAGGTTTACCCTTACCAAGACGTCTAAGAGCCCATTTGGCTAGGTCCATGGCTGCTGTATCAGTATTTATTTATTTGACATTTTGTTAATTGGGTTGGTCCAACTGAGCTAGAAGTCCACTTTCAGTGGAGACCCGAGGAGAAAAGCTCCAGGAAATTAGATACGAATATTCATAGAAAATAGAAAAATGTATTTTTAGTTATACAATATAGTAAAAATAAAAATTGAAAACATTGAATATGCACAAAATATTAAGTGAAATTCAGTTACAATAGGCAAATAGAATGAGATCAGTTTAACAGAGTCTGGTAGTTTCAAAATATGCACTATATGTAGTTACAGATGAGTGTCAGTAACCAGAAAAATAGATGAAATATATACATAGTCACATTGTTTTCAGTTGTAGAGGATACATAGTAGTCACACTACTACATGAGTATAGCTACTTAAAAATGTGAGGAAAGGCAGAGTCAAAGTAAAGTAGCCATAAAATTATCAGAGAGGATGAGAAGTGAGTTAAAGGATGAGAGAAAAAGGTTGGAGAGATTGGAGCATTTTTCTCTAAAGCTTCCATGGATGGCAACTTGGTCCAATCTTCACACGTTTAGCATTCATTACAAATTGGATCAGGTTTCGAGAGGAAGGGCAGCTTAGAGTCCACCTGGGATTTTAGGTAACTGGGTACTCTGTCCTAAGAGTCGAGGATAGAATGAAAATTTACATCAAATAAAAAAGTTGTATACTTACCATAAAGTTCCATGTGTGTTGTCCATTTTTATTCTTCCTCAACTTCTCACCCACCGACCCCCATCTTTTGCCATTATTGACTTCTGGAAGAATGAGAGACTATAAGGATACCACTATCCTTAATATTGAACTCCAGATATGACCCTTCTGTCAAGAAAGTTGCAGTGATTCCTTCTACTTTATTATAAGACAGTAAACAAAATCTGAGATATGTTAGAGGCTGGTGCATTATGGGTAGGGGAGAATCTTGAGAGTTTTTGGTGGACACAGACTTTAGAAACAGCTGATTCGGATCTGAGGGTCAGATCTGGACCCAGCAGTTGAGGAAGAATGAAAATGGACAACACAGATGGGATGTTATAATAAGTACATAACTTCTTTTCTTCACTAAAACAGCAAAAGGAGGTGCATGTGAACCATACTGAGTAACATCATAAGCATGAAACAGTGATGCCAGCACTATCTGACAATCCTAGGTTTACACAGGAATCTTTAATGATGTGCATAGGCACCTTTATACATGCAAGATCAGCAGTAACTGTCAGAGGGGAAAATGGGAAGAAGTGAGCAATCTGGCAGGGGCACAGAAAACAGAAGATATCTAAACCCAAATTAAACGATTCACTGTTCTAAGTGGCCTTTCCTAAAGGTTTGCACTAGCGCTCCAACTTCCCATAAAAATTTTGAAGACAGGAATTCCAAGTGGCTCCAAATTTAAAGTGTACATTTTTTAAAGTATGTTTTTGCAGAGGTACTGTACATTCTATGCTACTATAAATAACATTTCTGGGGTCACTGCACTTGAGATGGGTAAAAATATACTTTCATATCTGTAGTTTCAAATTTTTGCCATTTAAAGTTCTCATTTTTGAAATTATGATGGCTGACATGACAACACAAACACATGGTCTGACAACTGAAACCTGTGGACAAACCACACTTTTAATGAAGAACATTGATAGGCTTAGTTATATGTCCTTAAGTGACACTATTAAAATTTAGCCATAGTAATGTGCCTGCAGAATTTATATTCATTATTGTTAATGAAGCATTTCAGTAATTTACATTTTAGGATCTTTTTTGCCACTGGACATAGGAAATGGAAAATAATTCTAACTTTAGAAGTAAATGAGAAAGGAAAACTGTGCTTAGTTGTGGCCAAAATGCTTTATGGAGAAGCTTTTGTGCTGGTTGGTGACTGTAACCACTTTGTGTTTGAGATAGTAGGTGAATCATGGTATCCATGTTGAGAACATATAATACAGAATTATGATCACCAACCCGCTTATAATTCTTTGTAGTGCATGTAGAGTTATTTCTCCAGGTACTACCAGTTAGAATGAAAATAGAGGGAAAAACACAAAGTGTTTTGTGGGCATTTATAGCCAGTTGTGTGTGTGTGTGTGTGTGTGTGTGTGTGTGTGTGTGTGTGTGTGTGTGTGTGTGTGTGTGTGTGTGTGTGTGTGTGTATCTATAAATATATATATATATATATATATATATATATATGAGTGTGTGTGTGTGTGTGTGTGTGTGTGTATATATATATATATATATATATATATATATATATATATATATATATATATATATATATATGGGTCCTGGTCTTATGATAGAAAGTGCATTTCATCGAAACGTACATGATCAAACTCACGTTCGCGATAGTGCATTTTGTCGAAAATGCACTTTCTCTGAAAGGTAACTAAGCAAACAGTTGTTTGCATGTAGATTTAGTTGTACATCAACTGTACTGTTGATTGCACAACTAAGCAAACTGTTGCTTAGATCCCGGTACAGCGGGGATATGGGAATATTCCCTTTTCCCCACTGTAGTGCGATCTTGGATTGAGACTATTAAAGTAGGGATTGTGTGGTGGGCACAGCCCCCCACATGGGGACTGCAGGGGGACTTGCCCCCTTGCATAAACATGAACACTGTTTTATTTTTTTAGCTTTTTTTTTTTTTTTGCGAAAGTACATTTTTGATAAAATGCACTTTCGAAAATGATTCGATCTTATGCGTTTCAATGAAACGTACTTTTGATGGAGCAACATAGATCTATATATATATATATATATATATATATATATATATATATATATATGTATATATATATATATATATATATATATATATATATATATATATAAATGTGTGTGTGTGTGTGTGTGTGTGTGTGTGTGTGTGTGTCTGTAAGCCATGTATATAATTGTACTGTAGAGAGTGGCCATGGAACTGTGGCCTGTAATAATTTTTGCCAATATCTGGATGGCTCCGGTGGATTTTGCTAGCCAGATACAGGCAAACAGTTCAGTTTTCGTTTGAGAGCAGACTGCAATAGTACCAATTTGGTATATTTAAGTTATTGCATAAATTGCTGTTCATTTTACATAGGGATGACCACACGTAGATTACGAGACAGGATCAGGGAACATCTCCTCGATATATCCAGACACACTGATACCAATGCACTTTCACGACATGTTATGGCTATGGGCATGGGGCATAAACTTAGATTTATGGTTACTGAAAAGGTTAAATTCAATATAAGGAGGGGGGGCCACTAGAAATAGAGTTCATAGGTTCATAGGTTCATAGGTTCATACTAGGCTATCTGCCCGAGGGCATTTATAAGCCTAGCCCATTGTTTTGTGGCTTACGCCACCCCTTTAGTACGGGGAACTAAACCCATTATTTTGCTGTGCCTCTGTTGAGCAATGACACTGAGGTAATCCCTGGGGTATATCTGTGATCTCCCATCCATTGGTCAAGATTTTTCTTGAACAAGGCCAGTGAGGTGCTCTGCCTCACATGTACCGGGATTTTGTTCCACAGCATAGGGAGTCTTTGGGTGATGAATCTATCCCTCCAGCACGTCCTATTAATAGTCGTGTCAAGGTTTAAGTCTCCCGCCCTTGTGGCTCTGATGGATCTGGATTTTTTGAGGTGAAGCATATTCATCAAATCTGGGTTTGACATGGCCTTGTATGTTAGGCAAAGGTCACCTCTGAGCAAGCGGTAAGCGACTGAGTAGAGCTGAAGTTCTTTCAGTCGGGCAGCATAGGACAGATTTTTGAGACCCTTTATCCTTTTGGTGAGGAACTTTTGTGGCCTCTCCAGCTGCTGCAAGTGTCGGGTCAGATACATTCCGAATGGGGCATTGTACTCAATCATTGGTCTGATGAGAGATGAGTAAAGGGAGACTATGACCTCCCTTGATCTAGATGAGAAACCCTTCATGATAAGGTGGGCAATGTAGAAGGTCTTCCTAACTACTTTAGCTACATGGGTGTCGAATGACAGACTACTATCAACCTGGGTCCCCAGGTCCCTGATAACTTCTTCTGCGCTCAGTGGATTGCCACCTATTTGGTAGCTAGGGGTAACCTTGTTTTTCCCGAAGGGTATGACTATGCATTTTTTGGCATTTAACTTTAGGCCGTGGCTCTGGCACCAGTTATCCGTTTCTGTGAGACCCTTCTGAAGGATATCTGTGTCAGATTTGTTTTCTACTATGGCCCAGTTTGCAGTCATCTGCAAACTTGGTCAGCCATAACCCTCCTGTGTTTGCTTGTACTTGAAGTAGATGCCAAACAAGAGTGGGCCCAGGACTGAGCCCTGTGGGACACCACTTGTGACAGGCTTTGAGTCTGACATGGCGCCAGCAACTCTGACCCTGTGGGTTCTGTCACTCAGCCAGTTTGCAACCCATCTTGTGATATATGGGTTGACATTTAAGCTGATGAGTTTTCAATGATACCTGAGTGGGGTATTGTATCGAAGGCCTTAGCCAGATCGAGGTAGGCTGTATGGACTGCCTTTCCCTCATCAATGGCTTTGGTGACTGTTTCAAGAAGTCAACCAAATTTAAAAGGCATGATCTGCCTTTGACAAAGCCAAACTGGGTTGGATCCAAAGTCTGCAAATTCCCTATGTCTTTATTTATGAGGTCCATTATGATCCTCTCCATGGCTTTGCAGATAAGGCTTGTCAAACTAATGGGCGGTAATTTCCAGGGTCGGTGGAGGCACCGCCTTTGTGAAGTGGTACCACAGTTGCAGTCGCCACTCCTGGAGTGCGTATCCAGAGGTAAGACTTTGATTAAACAGCTGTCCTAGCTGTGGGTTTAATTCCTCATTGAGTTCATGGAGCACACAGCCGGGGACACCATCAGGTCCCATGGATGCTGTGTTTTTTGCTTTGGAGAGAGCAGTTTTCACTTGGACGCTGGAGATGTTTGGGGGGCTGCAATCGTTTGGTATAGGTATCCCTCCTTTTGGGGGAGGGGAGAAGTTTGCACTGAACCTGTCAGCCAGTATGTTGGCAATGTCTGTAGGATCAGTAATCTTCACATCATTTTGAACTAGCTCTGAGCATATCTGGGAGTTTCCTCCCAGGTTTCTAACATAGCTAAAGAAAGCCTTATGATTGTCTTTTGAGTCTTTAGCTATTTTTCTCTCGAAATTTGCTTTGGAAGATTTTATGAGAGCTCTTAGTTTTTACTTATAGTGATCAAGGGTGTCTTACCTTTTAAGGATTTTGCTCTATCTTGTAGTAGCTTCCTCCTTTTGTTGTAGAGTTTGTTTATGGCTGGGGTCCACCAGACTGGACGCTTGCCTTTGGTACAAAGAGTCTTTGTTTTGTTTGGGATTGCCTTATCCATGCAGACCTGTAGGTGCTGGTAGAAGGCATTTGTAAGTGATTCAGCGGCTTGAGTACTGTTTTCCGCCGTCTCGGGGGCCTTAAAGGAGACCACACTAGTCTTTAGAAGTGTGAAGTCGGCTTTTGAGAAGTTCTTTACTATGGTCTTTTTTATTTCCGGTGGGGGTGGGATGAGGACCTCCAGCGAGATTAGTTTGTGGTCTGATCTCACCAGTGAGGGGTACACCTCCGGTGTTGAACATTGTGCTCCCATGTTCGTGATGATGAGATCAAGTATGTTGTCTCCTCTTGTGGGGATGGTGACTAGTTGTTCCATGGCATTTGAATTTATGAATTCCAGGAACTTTTGGGCTAGGGTGTTTGGGCTTGAGTAGTGTTCCCAGTCTATATTAGGGTAATTGAAGTCACCTAGTATGATGGTGTTTGGTGATACATTTATCCCCTCAAGTGTTTTCAGGAAGGCCATGTGAGGTTCCTGAGTTTGTGAGGGTGGCCTGTAACATGCTACAATTTGCAGAGCAGTCTTGCCTATGGTTAATTGCACCTGGATGGTCTCCGATGCATCGTGCGTTGCCACCAGTCTTGAGGTGTGGGTGTCCTTGATGAATATGGATACCCCTCCTCCTTTCTTGGTATTATCCGGATTTTGGGGCGGGAAAGCATGATATGAGGTAAAACCTGATAGCGCTGGGGTGCTCTCGGAGCCTTGAACCAGGTTTCTGTCACAGCACAGACATCGATGTTCTCCATACTGAGAAGGGCCTCGAGTGCGTGCATTTTGAGATTTAGACTTCTGGCATTGAGCAGCATTACCCTTAGTGTTTTCCTTTTTTATGTTCTAGGGTGGTAGGTTTAGAATTTGAGCCTTGCCTAAAAAGGCACTATGGGGTGGCAAGAGCCTTTGCCAATATCCGGAATCCCAGGGTGACAGGTGCAAGCCGTCCCTTAGCAGCGTGGCTTGTCCAGCATGTCATCCCAGGCAGACAGACACTGGATCCCCTTTGAATGACACCAGTGTTTAAGCCAATTGTTAAAGTTGATCATCTTATCTCTGTATTGTGGCATCATTCTTGGTGAAGGTAGGATACTGCTCAAGGTCAGGGTCATACCTGCCTGGGCTACATAATCAGAGAGCTCCTCAATGTCTCTTTTCATGTAGTCCAAGGAGGTACGTCTCAGGTCGTTTACACCAGCGTGGACAATGACTGAGTCATATTTGTACCTGCTGTTGAGAGACCTGAGTGCTTGCGTTATGTGGCGGATTCTAGCGCCCGACAGGCAGCTTACTGTGACCTTCTCCTTATTCAGTCTGGTGGCGGGACGTCAGTGTGTCTGACTATGGAGTCACCAATGACAAGTGTGTCTGGCATTGTGTTTGGCCTTAAGGGCTGTGACTGTTTGACACTCTGACTGTGAGGTCTATGTGTTGCAGGTGTTGTGTTCTGAGGTGGTGGTTGTTTGGGTGTCTGCTTTGGTGGCCTCTGTTGTTTTGGTAAATTTTTGGTCAGAGCCTCCGAGTATGTCTTTGTGTGTTTATGTGTATGATTTGAGGTTGTAATGGTACTATGTGAGACTGGGTCTATAGTGTGTGTGGTAACCTTCTCCTCCTGACTGGTCTTGCCAGTCCTATGTTGAGAGAGCTCAGCCTCCAGTTTGGCCGTATAGTTGCATCTCTCGCATGTATTTGTGTTTTGTGGGAGGAGGAGAGGGTTGTCTGTGTACATGAGGCAATTGTAACATTGCCTCAATATTCCCAGGTTCACCAGCTGAGCAGGAGAGGACACAAGCAACTGATCCCTCGACATGCTAGAAGGAATAGACAAAAAAGCTTTAAAAAGATTCCGGGGGGACGTGGGTGACCAAAAACAGGGAACTTGAGTGGATCATTAGGATGAGGGCAAATATGGGCAGAGGCCTCAGTGATAAGTTATCTATTCAACCGGTCTTGATTAATAAGCCATTACGCTAATTAAGTGTTTTTCAAACATATATTAATACATCTTTGTTTCAATTTAAGTTTTTTATTTTATGTAGATAATATGTATATGTGTAACTACATTATAGGACAGTCTCTCTGAAATTCTACACTGGCCTCTTAAATCTTAATTGTTTTTATTTTAAATTGCTTTTAATTGCATTTAGAGTTATTTGTGATGTATATATGGTTGGAGCTGTGTGATGAACATTGTCTGATGAAGCAGCTTGACTGCGAAAGCTCTCGCCATTACTATTTGTTACAGTCTGTTTATTAAAGTTTTTATTAAGTTACTCATTGCCGTGGTTCAGTGCTCACTATATATTTTTACGTATATATATATATATATATATATATATATATATATATATATTTATATCTTAACTTATAGATTGGAGGCACAACAGGCAGAAACAAAGCTGTTTAGGAGTTCTGCCATAGTTTGCTGGCCGTCACTCAATCAGTTAACAGAGTTGATTTTTCAGGATATCAGAGTGTAATGACTACACTCCATGGGCTAATTAGTTATGTTGCAACTGCAATGTTTTTTTTTTTTCCAGAATCACATATTTAGCTTAGTTTTATAAAATAACCCAACATTTTAAGGTTATACACAACTAACAGCATATTTCACTCTTATCAGTGTAACATATCCCTGGAAGCCATTGAAAAGCCCATAAATATAAAATTAGATGCTGTGACTCAAGACAAGTATTTAGAGTTCAGACAACTCGTCTTTATCCATGAACATCCTACCTCACTGATTTGTTTATGGTGGTAAACCATCTGGGGGAGAGAAACTGCTTTCTACTCAAGGAACTGAATGCTCCTGCTTGCATCATAGCTTGTTCTCCCATTAAATTTGCAGTTGTGGCTCCAACTTCAGAGTCACTTCACTACCCCATTTCCCAAGTGTGTGTCTCCATCCAGCTGCCTTCACTCTACAAAAAGGTACGGTGGATTCTTATATTTTCTTAATCATTATGGTTCAAACTTGTACTAGAAATATATAACTAAGATTTCACTGTGTTTAACTGTGGCTAAGTGTTGTGTCTTTGCTGTTAATGTGTAGTACATGTATCAGCACATGTCTACTCAGGAGTGGCCTTAGGTCAACTGGTGCCCTAGGCAAAAGGGCTCCACAGCACCCCCACCACACCACCCGGTGCCCCCATCCTGGTCTACCTACACCAACTAAGTACTGGAAAACTGCCCCTACTAGAGTGGCACCCTAGGCCGCCACCTAGTTGGCCTATGCCTAAGGCCGGCTATGTGTCTACTGACTTTTTACTCTGGGTTGCAGTAATAGCATCAAAGTTTGTCTTTCTGCTATTAATGTGTAGAAATTGAATTATCAAGTTTCTACTGGCTGGGTGTTTTACATTAGGATTCAGTGTAACCATCGTTGTTCTTGTTTGCACTGCAGTTACATCAAGTAAGTCTATAGTCTGTTGCCAACTGGCTAAGTGTTCTTTTTTTCTCTCTCTCTCCTTTCTCCCTCCTAATCTGTAGTACATATGTTTGTTATGTATGTATGTTTCCACTCACTTCTACTGAAGGCTTCTGTTGTAATACCTGATTTTATGTTTGCATGAACAGCACAGTTACTGGATAGTGTTAGGTGATTGTTAGTATATGAGAGTTTCTGTTTGTGAAGAGTTTTGTCACTCTCTCGAGTTGCTTCCTTTTTTATTTTTATATTTTTTACACTCTCTAGCTGGCTGCCTTTTCTAAGTGCTTAAATATCAGATTTACAGATTGTATGTTGTCTAGCAGAGAGTGGGAACTAACGTATAGGTTTGCCTCCTGTCTGTCTAACATCTGTAAATCCACATCTCAGTAACCCCACACTTGTATGTATACACATATCTTTTGTTAGTTTAGTGTATTTTTCTTTCTGTCCTTCTATACTGTGCATGCCACTATTTTTGTTTTTAGTAATCCCAAACTTGCATACCTACAAATATCTCCTGTATGCTTATTGTCCTGTTTAAAGGTTAGAAAGGTGAAGTGCAAAACCGTGAAATATAATGTCCTAAGCTTGTTTGCCAAACATTACTTAAGGTGGATGAGTATAGACAAATAGTACTGTACCTAACTAATTCAACTATCAAGAAATCCTTAACTTTTTCTCTCTCTCTCTCCCTCACATTGAAACAAGCATATGTACCTTCTGCAGCAGCAGTAGTCAGACATCATATTGCACTACATAAAGAACTTGCACAGCTGAATTTCACCTGCAGTTGGCAAAAAGTACAGAAGCAACAAATAAAGTTAAATCTATGTAAGGCAATATGCAAATAACAATTTGTTAAGTCAAGTTTGCATTGTTTTGTAGTGTTCAGTCTGCTGGAAGGATATCCCCACCCCTCACTCATTCACCCACACTCATAGGCCTTTTTGCTGCTGAAGGTGAAGCTACATTAACACTTCAGCATGTTTCACTCTTAGTGTAACATATCCCTGGAAAGACATTGAAAAGCCCATAAATAGACAAGTATTTAGAGTTCAGACAACTTTTGTATCCATTAACATCCTACCTCACTGATTGTTTATGGTGGTAAACCATCTGGGGGTTCTTCCCGCTCCGCTCACTCCACTCCCCTGCCCTACCCCCATATCCCACCCTCCCCTGGCAACTCTACTGTTATCCTAAGCAAACCACTCCCCCCCATTCCTATGATCCAGTTACATACAACCCATCCTTGTCCACACCCACATTTCATGCACAACTTACTTTTCTTTTATTTAGGCAAACCTATCTGCTCTCAGTTACATCCATCCCCTTGAACTCACATGCTCACTACTATACTTTTTTGCATCTTATTCTACTGTACCACCACAAAACAATCACCACCTCAAAGTATTTTAAATTACCTCCACGTTTACCATCTTGTGTTCTACTATACACACAAACTAGCATTGCACCATAATTTTACTACTGACCTATCACATCAACCCCATCCATCCTTATCACAAACTGCAAGGTAAAACACCTAACCAC
This sequence comes from Protopterus annectens, assembly GCF_019279795.1. Taxonomy (NCBI): domain Eukaryota; kingdom Metazoa; phylum Chordata; order Ceratodontiformes; family Protopteridae; genus Protopterus; species Protopterus annectens. The sequence continues at coordinate 793,319,052 of NC_056751.1, read as the reverse complement.
ATTATCAAAGCCCACTCTGAAATCAAAACATTCCAACCTTACCTTCACCTGCACACATATCACATGATAATCTTTATTTACACCTGTACTACATTCAAACATACAAATTTCACTTTTACTATAAGGTAGAGGTGGGATTACATCAAGGATCAGCTTTGAGCCCTTTCTTATTTGCAGTGGTGATGGACAGGTTGACAGACGAGATCAGACAGGAGTCCCTGTGGACTATGATGTTTGCAGATGACATTGTGATCTGTAGTGAGAGTATGGAACACATGGAGGAGACCCTGGAGAGATGGAAATATGCTCTAGAGATAAGAGGAATGAAGGTCAGCAGGACTAAGACAGAACATATGTGTGTGGATGAGAGGGAGGATAGAGGAATGGTGAGGATGCAAGGAGTAGAGGTAGTGAAGGTGGATCAGTTTAAATACTTGGGATCAATAGTTCATAGTAATGGTGAGTGTAGAAGAGAGGTGAAGAAGAGAGGACAGGCAGGATGGAGTGGGTGGAGAAGAGTGTCAGGAGTGATTTGTGAGAGATAAGTACCAGTAAGAGTAAAAGGGAAGGTCTACAAGAGGATAGTGAGACCAGCCATGCTATATGGGTTGGAGACAGTGGCACTGACAAAAAGGCAGGAGTTAGAGCTGGATGTGGCAGAGTTAAAGATGTTAAGATTTGCACTGGGTGTGATGAGGGTGGATAGGATTAGGAATAAGTATATTAGAGAGTCAGCCCAGGTTGGAATGTTTGGAGACAAAGCCAGAGAGGCAAGATTATGTTGGTTTGGACATGTGCTGAGGAGGGATGCTGAGTATATTGGGAAAAAGATGCTAAAGATTAAGCTACCAGGTAACAGAAAAAGAGGAAGGCCTAAGATCAGGTTTATGGATGTGGTGAGAGAGGACATGCAGGTGGTTGGTGTGACAGAGCAAGATGCATAGGACAGGAAGAAATGGAAACAGATGATCTGCTGTGGTGACCCCTAATGGGAACAGCTGAAAGAAGATGATGATGATGACTATTTTTAAACCCACTATCACAGCTGACATGCTCCTCCTAACTTGCCTAGCCACTTTAATCTTAATTCTCAGCCTCTGCATACCCCCACACACCAATGCACATCAACAACCTCCTCTAACCCTCTTCCCAATAAACAACACAGCTTCTCACATATCTCCTCCCAGCTTTTCCCCTATACCCTCCCATTCTATTCAAGCCACAAACTGGCCTCCTCGCCTCCCATGAAATCGCACTTGACACCAGTACTCTCACCTAGGAATAAAAAATACTTCCCATGGTACACATTCCTCATTACCTATCTACTCAAATGTGGAGACATACATCCTAACCCTGGCCCATCCTCTAATCCTAATCATAAGAATAACCCCAAAGACTTAAACATACACTTAACCTTAGAAGTATATGTAATAAAATAGCCCCACTGCATGCCTGGATTGATCAAAATAATCCTGACATACTAGCCCTTACTGAAACATGGCTACATCCCAATGTAAAAGACTCAAATAATACTGCCAAACTTTGCAATAACCAGAAGAGATAGATCTAAAAAAAGGGGGGATATCACTTCTATATCCCTCTACACTCAACATCACACCCTATACCAGTAATATACCCATATTTTCCAATGCTGAGGTACTAATCTCCTTTTTGAGCCTTAATATATCAAAATAATTTGCATAATAGTAATATGTATCCCACCAGGTAACAATATATCAGTGTTAGAAAATATTTTATCCTGGACATCCCAAACAATAAACCTTGAAACAATAATCTTAGGAGATGTAAACATAGATTGGCAAACCAAAGCTTCCGACTCCCCCATGAAGGGATTCACATCCAGATCAAGGGAAGTCATAGTCCCCCTATACTCATCACTCATCAGATCAATGATCGAGTACAATGCCCCATTCGGAATGTACCTGACCCGACACTTGCAGCAGCTGGAGAGGCCACAAAAGTTCCTCACCAAAAGGATAAAGGGTCTCAAAAATCTGTCTTATGCTGCCCGACTGAAAGAACTCCAGTTATATTCCATTGCATACCGCTTGCTCAGAGGTGACCTATGCCTGACATACAAGGCCATGTCAAACCCAGATCTGATGAACATGCTTCATCTCAAAAAATCTAGATCCCTCAGAGCCACAAGGGCGGGAGACTTAAACCTCGACACGGTTATTAATAGGACGTGCTGGAGGGATAGATTCATCACCCAAAGACTCCCTATGCTGTGGAACAAAATCCCGGTTTATGTGAGGCAGAGCACCTCGCTGGCCTTGTTTAAGAGGAATCTTGACCAATGGATGGGAGATCGCAGATACACCCCAGGGGTTACCTCAGTGTCACTGCTTGACAGAGGCACAGCTAAATAATGGGCATAGTTTCTCCAAACTAAAGGGGTGGCGTAAGCCACAAAACTATGGGCTAGGCTTATAAATGCCCTCGGGCAGATAGCCTAGTATGAACCTATGAACCTATGAAATAGTATAAATCTGTATGTTTTTTCTCAGCTTATCAATGCTCCAACAAGATACAGCAAAGATCTTGCCTGCCAATCCACCTTAGACTGGATTCTAGTATCCCACCCTGCTAATTACCCCTCTTCTGGTATACTGCCTAGCTCCCTGAGCAATCATCTACCAGCTTACTCCCTTAGAACAAACTCCCAACAACTAAGAGTACACACTAAAACAATCAGTTAACAACTCAATTAAGTTTTGTCAGCATAAATTCAACAATCTCCTACAGGAACTAGAATGGACACCCCTTAAACAACTCCCCCTTAATGATGCTGTACTGTACTTTAATAACACCTTCCTTCACATACATAATACACTAGCTCCCATTCATATGAAAAGAATCAAAAATCACTCAGCACCATGGGTGTCTAAGGAATGTAAACATCTGATGAAGCACCATGGCTCTCTAAGGAATGTAAACACCTGATGAAGCACCATGGCTCTCTAAGGAATGTAAACACCTGATGAAGCAAAGGGACCTAGCCTGGTTTTCCTCAAAAACAAAAATGAACAACATCATGTTGATTTCAAAACACTACGTAACAAAGTGACAAAACTAATCAACAGAGATAAGAAGTCATATTATTCCCAGCTTCAACTCCAGCATAAAATCAACCCCAGTAAATTTTTGCACTCCATGTCTTCTCTACTTAACCCTGGAAGAAATGGAGAGCACACCCTATCCCCTGATAGCCCTCCATCACAAATAGCCGAAAACTTAAACAAGTACTTCATATAGAATCAATTTCAGACCTACTAACACCCCTAATGTTGGACCTCCCCCACCCTTCAACCTATTCAGACACCAACCCCAGGCCATTAACTACTTCTAACCCTGTCATTACTTACCCCCATACTCAACAAAATGTCATACAAGCCCCATTCTCATTTCAGCCCATACCCACTGACACCATTAAGAAATTGCTACAAAAACTAAAACCCTGTTCTACTTTAGCTGACAATCCCCCCATACTACCTCAAACTGGCTGCTGGCTCAGTTGCCTACCCAATCAGTATCCTTATAAATAGGTCTTTATTCGAATCAGAAGTACCTACCATATGAAAATAATCTCGCATCACGCCCATCCACAAAGGAGGCAACTCTTTTGATCCATCCAGTTTCCATCCTGTATTCATCTTGTCACCCATATCCAAAATTCTCGAGAGAGGTATCCATCAGCAGGTAATGCAATATCTATTGCAAAACAGTGTTTTAACAAAAACCCAACATGGCTTCCGACCTAGCCACAGCACAGCTACAGCACTATTAACTTTTACAGACACCGTGAACAAGGCCAGAGATGCACGATGCTATACAGCCTCAGTATTCCTTGATCTCTCCAAGGCCTTTGACACAGTGTCTCACCCCATACTTTTGAACACACTATCTAATTTAGGCTTCTTACGTAACACAGTGAAATGATTTCAGAGCTACTTCAAAGATCGTAAACATGCAGTGAAATGGTCCAACAAACTCTCACCCTTTCTCCACAACCCTATTGGAGTCCCCCAAGGCTCCATTCTAGGACCTCTACTCCTCAACATTTTCACAAACAACCTTCATACTGCCTCTCATCCTGGGACCCTCATTCAATATGCTGATGATTCCACCATAATCTGCACTGCTCAGTCACTACCAGAACTACTCTCAAAAACTCAACAGTCCTTTACAGCAGTCAAATCCTGGCTAAGAAATGCCCAACACGTTCTTAATCAAAAGAAGACAAAACTAGTACTCTTTCATCCAAAAAACACCTCCCTTGTCACTGATCATTTCAACATCCTTGCATCTGACAACACTGCCATAGGAATAGTGCAGGCAACCAAACATTTAGGTGTTATCATTGATAATAAACTTTCATTTGACCCACATATGCAGCAAAATATAAAGAGAACTCATCAAAAACTGGGACTCTTATATAGAAACAAACATTTTTTTACTGCAGCAACCAAAACTACCATTGCAAAAACATTTTTACGTCCCTCTCTTCTGTATGGTGCCCCTATCTTAACTAATTTACAAAATTCTACCCTAAGCAAGTTAGAACAGTACTACAACAAAGTTGCAAAGTTTGCCACAAACTCTAAATATCACACACACCACTGTAAACTACTCCTAGAATTAAACCGGCGTGAACTACCCATCCAACTTGCCTTTATTCAGCTCTCCACCTTGCACAACCTTATTTTCAAGCCTACTGCCTGCCCTGCACTAGCTAATCTAGTTGCACCTTACACACCAAATCGATCCCTATGATCACAAGACAAACATCTCTTAGCTATCTCAAAACCCACAAGAAAACCTGGTCACTCTCTGTATTCATACTCTGTCTCTATACATTGGAATTCACTACCTCTAGCTACCAGGTTTATTCCTGGCCTAATCCATTTCAAAGCCTCTTTAAAAAATTATCTCAAAAATACATGGCTCTGCTCCTGCATAAAGCCTGCCTAATGCTCAGGTCTTCCTCTTCTCTCACATTTCAATCCCTCACAGACTGCAAGATCCTAAGGCTCTTCTAACTCCTTCTCTGCTTCTATACCATATCCTTAAGCTGTTGCTCAATCTTTATTCCTTTATTCTTCTAAAATCTCTCTTGCTATATGTCTGCATCACTAACTTTTTGGCTGCTATTTCTACATCATATATGATGAGAGTGACTATTGTCTGTAATGTTTTATCTGTATAGAACTGTTTAGATGTGTAGTAATATATTGCAACATCTTGTAGCAGTTTGTTCTTTCAACTTATTTTTTGTATAGTATTTCTCATGTAATCTTTATTTAATTATTACACAGTACTGTGTTTGTATTGTAAGACCGCGGTGGTGCACCGGTTTGCGTTGTCGCCTCAAAGCAAGAGGTTCTCCCATTCAATTCTCGGCTGGAGCACCTTCTGTGTAGAGTCTGCATGCCCTCCCCATGGTCGAGTGACATTCAAGACATGCAGGTAGGTGTGTGCGTGAATGGGTGTGCCTTCTTTGAAGGTTGAGCGTCGGGCTGGCAACTTGGCTCCGTAAAAATCCACTGCCAATCATTAGCGGACCGGAGTTCCGCTGTGGCGACCCCTAACCAGGAAAAGCCAAAAGACTGTATTTATATTGTACTGTATGTGGAGCTTTTCTCCCTGGGCCTCTGCTGAAAACTGGTTCTATAGACCCAGTCAGGCCACCCCAGTAAACAAATGTCAAATAAAATAATAAATAAAATAAAAAGAGATAAAAAATAATCTGTTATGCTGCAAAATGAAATGCTACCAAGTGACAGTAAGGATGTTAAATAAAAGCTCTCCTGAAGAGAGGAAGCACAAGAGGAAAAAGTAATGATATTTGATGTGTATTAAATGAAGACTTTTCTAAGGGGAACACACATTTTCTTTCCTTAATATGAGACTCCTCTGAGATACCAGTGCCTGAAATATATGAGTGTATTGCTCTGAAAAAAAATCTTCCTTATTTATTACATTTTAAGGGTATTCAGATGTGCCATGTAGTAAGTAATTATGTTATTAAATCACTATTACAATGACCCTATATTTCCCTTTTATTGTTTCTGTAAGCTGAAAATTTTGCTTTGTTTTTTACAGCCTGAAATGATACCAAAGGGGATTATTGCACTGAAGGCAGATAACGGCTGTTTTTGGAGTGCAGTTAACTACTGTGACAGAGACAATATTGAAGCAGTAAAATCCAGCCATGACTCCAGCTGTCAGTTTTCTGTACTTCCAGCTTCAAGTGGAAAGGTTTATATTAAGACCCCTCAGAACAAGTATCTTAGTCGTGTTCACCGCTGTGGCATTGACTACATAGAACCAGCTAAAGATGTGCCAGATGTTTTTTGTGAGTTCCAGGTACATAGCCAGGATAGGAAGATTGTTTTCATGGCTAACAATGGGAAGTATTTAAGTCACATTCACAGAGGTGACATAGATAACATCGAAGCTGCAAAAGAAGAAATTGATGTGTTCTGTCTGTTTGAAGTGGTTGAATTTCAGGTATTTTCTCCATTATTTCTTCTTACATTTTCTGACTGTGTATAGGGATTGTGCTTGCTGCTGACAGAAGAGGGATGATCTCTCCTAAAATAAACACAATGACAAAACACTACTAACTACTGCACTCCACTTATGTGAGATGACCAGAATCAAAGCTGGTTTTCTGCAGTGGGAGTTTAACCTTTTCTAGGTGGTCATCTGTGTTATGTACTGTTCATCTTCATGGTACAGCACTATGTAATTTCCTATATTATTATTATCTTATCACATGTGTCTCAAATTCAGAAAGCGAATGGAAGGACTGTTTGTTGTACATGTCCATTAAGTAAAGTGTTTTCAGTTTGTCTGAATTGTTTTAGTACTATGATAGATTATACTGTATATTCCTGTTTCAGTAAGTACCAGGGGAATGCAAATACAGGTCTGCTGTGGTTCATGATCCAAAGGAAATCCCAAGTGGTCAAAATAAAATGAGGAATAATAATTATTTTATTTACTTATTTGTTTAACATTTGTTTACCGGGAAAGTCTGACTTGGAGCAAAGACAATTTTCAGCAGAGGCCCAGGGAGAAACACTCCAGATGCATGTCTTTGTAATATGCAAATAACACCCACGTATATTACAGAATAGTTATTTGGTACATATTACACACATCTAAACATTTCATATATGAAGCGGAAAAATTAGCAAATTTAGATTACAGAAGAATAAAGTCTGAAGAGTTTAAATGCTAACTATGTCTTTATAGACCTGAAAAGTGAATAACTACCAGTAAACTATATGCAAGGAACCAAACAGCATCCAGTATATGCAAAGTGTAATTTGTGATAATTTGTAATTTGTAATAAGTGTAAAAGTAATCAATGGGGTGGCGAAAGCCGACACACTCTGGCTAGGCTTATAAATGCCCTCGGGCAGATAGCCTAGTACCTACCTATGAACCTAAGACAACCCAGAGTCATGAGACCCATAACATAGGAGTGGAGACATACACTTGTTCAAACCACATTTAAGGGATAGGGGAACAGGAGAAGCCCAGAGTCAGAGAGACAGATAACTTAAAATTGGAGATATGCGCTTCTTCAACCCATATTTAAGGGACAGGGTAACACAACAAATACAGAATCACCAGACCCGTAACTCAAGATTGGAGACATGCACGTGTGCAACCCATGTTTAAGGGATAGGGGAATAGGACATACCCACAGTCACAGAGACCCATTACTTAATATTAGAAACATTCATGTGTTTTATCAATATTTAAGGGCTAGGGAAACAGGTTAAACCCAGAGTCACATAGACCCATAACATAAAATTGGAGAGATGTACTTGTTCAACCCATATTTAAGGCAAAGAGACTGATGACTTATGATTGAAGACATGCACTTGTTCATGCCACATTTAATGAAAAGGGGAAAAGGACAAACCAGAGTCACAGTGACCCATAACTTATATATATATATATATATATATATCGGAGAGGGGAACAAGACAAACCCAGAGTCACAGAGACCCATAACTTTATATATATATATATATATATATATATATATATATATATATATATATATATATATATATGTATAGGAGAGGGGAACAAGACAACCCCAGAGTCACAGAGACCCATAACTTAAGTTTACTGACCTGCACTTGTTCATCCCATATTTAAGGGCTAGGGGAACAGGACATACCCAGAGTCAGAGAGATAACAGCGGATTGGAGACATCCACTTGTTCAACCGATAATTAAGGGATAAGGGAACAGCAGAAACCCAAAGTCAGAGAGACCCATAACTTGTTTGGAGACATGCACTTGGTCAACCTTTGTTTACAGTATAGGAGAACATGACAAACCTAGAGTCACAGAGACCCATAACTTAACATTGTAGACATGCACCTCTGCAACCTATAGTTAAGGGATAGGGGAACAGGACAAATCCAAAGTCATTGAGACCCATAATCTATCATTTGAGATATGCACTTGTACAATCCATATTTAAGGGTTGGGGAAAAGGACATACCCAGAGTCACAGAGAGAGATAACTTAAGACTGGAGACATGCACTTGTTGAACCCATATTTAAGGGATAGGGGAACAGGAAAACCCAGAGCACAAAACCCATAACATAGGAGTGGAGATATACATTTGTTCAAACCACATTAAATGGATAGGGGAACAGGAGAAGCCCAGAGTCAAAGAGACCCATAACTTACAGTTGAAGATATACACTTCTTCAACCCATATTTAATGGATAGGTTAACATGACAAATCCAGAATCACAGAGACCCGTAACCTCAGACTGGAGACATGCATGTGTGCAAGCCATATTTAAGGGATAAAGGAATAGGACATACCCACAGTCACAGAGACCCATAACTTAAGATTGGAAACATTCACTTGCTCAATCAATATTTAAGGGATAGGGGAACATGGCAAACCCAGAGTCACAGAGACCCATAACTACAGACTGGAGACATGCACTTGTACAACCCATATTTAAGGGTTAGGGGAACAGGACAAACCCAGAGTCGCTGAGACCTGTAACGTAAGATTGCAAACATGCACTTGTTCAACCATATTTAATAGACAGGGGAAAAGGAGAAACTATGAGTCAGAGGGAACCATAACTTAAGATTGGAGACCTGCAATTGTTCAGCCCATATTTAATGGAGAGGGGAACAGGACAACCCAGAGTCATGAGACCCATAACATAGGAGAGGAGACATGCACTTGTTCAAACCACATTAAAGGGATAGGGGAACAGGAAAAGCCCAGTCAGAGAGACCCATAATTTAAGGTTGGAAACATACACTTCTTCAACCCATATTTAAGAGGTAGGGTAACACAACAAATCCAGAATCACACGACCCGTAACTTATGATTGGAGACGTGCACCTGTGCAACCCATATTTAAGGGATAGGGGAACAGGGCAAACTTATAGTCACAGAGACTCACAACTTATAGGACATACCCACAGTCACAGAGACCCATAACTTAAGATTGGAAATATTCATGTGCTCAGTATTTAAGGGATAAGGAAACAGGTCAAACGCAAGAGTCACACAGACCCATAAATGAAGACTGGAGACATCCAGATGTGCAGCCCATATTTAAGGGATAGGGGAACAGGGCAAAATTATAATCACAGAGACTCACAACTTAAGATTGGAGACATGCACTTGTTCAAGCCACATTCAAGAAAAAGGGGAAAAGCTCAAACCCAGAGTCACAGAGACCCATAACTTAAGATTGGAGACCTGCAATTTTTCAACACATATTTAAGGGAAAGGGAACAGGACAAACATAGAGTCACAGAGACCTAAAACTTAAGATTTGAGACATGCACTTGTTTAACCCATATTTAAGGCATAAGGGAACAGGAACAAGTCACAGATACCCATACGTTAAGATTGGATACATGCACTTGTACATCCCATATTTACGGGGTATGGGAACAGAACAATCCCAGAGTTACAAAGACACATAACCTAAGATTGAGACACACACATGAGCAACACATATTTAAGGGAGAGGGGAACAGGACATACCCACAGTCACAGAGACCCATAACTTAAGATTAAAGACATGCACTTGTTCAAGCCACATCTATGGAAAAGGGAAAAAGGACAAACCAAGAGTCACAGAGACCCATCACTTAAGATTGGAGACTTGCACTTGTTCCTCCCATAGTTAAGGGATAGGGGAAAAGGACAAACAGAGAGATACAGAGGCCCATAACTTAAGATTGGAGACCTGCAATTGTTCAACCCATATTTAAGGGAAAGGGAACATGACAAATACAGACTCAGAAAGACCCAAAACTGAAGATTTGAGACATTCACCTGTTTAACCCATATTTAAGGCATAGGGGAGCAGGACATACCCAGAGTCACAGATACTGATAAGTTAGTATTGGAGACATGCATGTGAGCAACCCATATTTAAGGGATAGGGGAACAGGACATACCCACAGTCACAGATACTGATACATTAGGATTGGAGATACGCACTTGGTCAACCCATATTTAAGGGATAGGGGAACAGGACAAACCCAGAGTGAGAGAGGCCCATATCTTAAGAATGGAGACATGCACTTTTTCAACCCATATTTAAGAGATAGGAGAACCCAGAGTCACTGAGACCCCATAACTTAAGACTGGAGACATGCTCCTGTATAAGCCATAATTAAGGGATAGGGGAGCAGGACAAACCCAGAGTCACAGAGACCCCTTAATTAAGATTGGACACATGCCTTTGTTCAACCCACATGTAAGGGACAGGGGAACAGGACAAACCTAGAGTAACAGAGAGCCATAACGTAAGATTGGAGACATGTACCTGTTCAACCGATATTTAAGGGATAGGGGTACAGGGAAAACCCAGAGTCACAGAGATCCATAACTTAAGACTGGAGACATGCACTTATTCAACTCATATTTAAGGGATAGGGGAACAAGAGAAACACAGAGTCAGAGAGACAGATAACTTAAGATTGCAGATATGCACTTCTGCAACCCATATGTAAGGGATAGGGGAAGAAAACAAACCCAGACTCACAGAGACCCATAACTTAAGTTTACTGACATGCACATGTTCAACCCATATTTAAGGTTTGGGGAACAGGACATACCCAGAGTCACAGAGACCCATAACTGAGAATTGGAGACATTCACTTGTTCACCCCATAATTACGGGATAAGGGAACAGCACAAACCCAGAGTCAGAGAGACCCATAACATAAGTTTGGAGACATACACTTGGTTAACCTATAGTTAAGGGATAGAGGAACATGACAATCCTAGGGTCACAGAGACCCATGACTTAACCTTGGAGACATGCACTTCTGCAACCTACAGTTAAGGGACAGGGGGAACAGGACAAACCCAAAGCCAGTGAGGCTCATAGCTTTTGATTGGAGATACTGTATGCACTTGTACAACCCATATTTAAGGCCTAGGGAAACAAGACAAACCCAGAGTCACAGAGACTCATAATTTAATGTAGGAAACATGCACTTGTTGAACCCATATTTAAGGGATAGAGGAACAGGACAACCCAGAGTCATGAGACCCATAACATAGGAGTGGAGACATATACTTGCTCAGACCACATTTAAGGGATAGGGGAACAGGAGATGCCCAGAGACAGAGAGACCCATAACTTAAATTTGGAGACATGCACTTGTTCAACTCATATTTAAGGGATAGGGTAACAAGACAAACCAAGAGTCACAGAGACGTGTAATTTAAGATTGGAGACAGGTACGTGTGCATCCCATATTTAAGGGTTGGGGAACAGGACCTACCCAGAGTCACACAGAGGAATAACTTAAGATTGGAGACATGAACTTGTTCAACCCATATTTAAGAGAGTGGGATCAGGACATACTCAGAGCTACACACAGACATAGCTTAAGATTGGAGACATGCATGTGTTCAATCCATATTTAATAAATAGGGGAGCAGGACAAGCCTAGAATGACAGAAACCAATAATGCAAGATTGGAGACATCCACTTGTTCAACTCATATTTATGGGAAAGGAAAAAAGGACAAATTCAGAGTCACAGAGCCCCTATAACTTAAGACTGGAGGCATGCACTTGTTCAACCCATATTTAAGGGACTGGGGAACAGGACAAACTAGAATCAGAGAGACCCATAATGCAAGATTGGAGACAAGCATTTGGTCAACCCATATTTAAGAGACAGGGGAACAGGATAATCCTAGAGTCACAGAGACCCATAACCTAAGACTGTAGACATACACTTGTTCAACCTGTATTTAAGAGAAATGGGAACAGGATGAACTCAGAGTCACAGAGACCCAGAACATAAGAGTGGAGGCATGCACTTGTACAACCCATATTTAAGAGATAGGGGAACTGGACAAACCCTGTCAGATGGGTCAGTACTTAAGATTGGAGACATGCACTTGCTCAGCCCATATTCAAGGGATAGGGGAACAGAACAAGCCCAGAGTCACAGAGGCACATACGGTAAGACTGGAGACATGCACTTGTTCAACCCATATTTAAAGGAAAGGGGAAGAGGACAGACATAGACTCACAGAGACTAATAACTTAAGATTGGAAACATGCACTTGTTCAACCAATATTTAAGGCATAGGGGAAAAAGACAGACATAGACACACAGAGACTAATAACTTAAGACTGGAGACATGTCTATGTGCAACCAATATTTAAGGGATAGGGGAACAAGACATACCCACAGTCACAGAGACCCATAATTTGAGACTGGAAACATGCACATGTTCAACCAATATTTAAGGGATAGGGGAACAGGACAAAACCAGAGTCACACAGACCCATAACTTAAGACTGGAGACATGCACTTGTACAACCCAAATTGAAGGGATAGGGGAACAGGACAAACGCAGAGTCAGAGAGCACCATAACTTAAGATTGAAGGCATGCACTTGTACAACCCAGATTTAAGGGAAAGGGAACATGACAAATACAGACTCAGAAAGACCCAAAACTGAAGATTTGAGACATTTACCTGTTTAACCCATATTTAAGGCATAGGGGAGCAGGACATACCCAGAGTCACAGATACTGATAAGTTAGTATTGGAGACACGCATGTGAGCAACCCATATTTAAGGGATAGGGGAACAGGACATACCCACAGTCACAGATACTGATACATTAGGATTGGAGATACGCACTTGGTCAACCCATATTTAAGGGATAGGGGAACAGGACAAACCCAGAGTGAGAGAGGCCCATATCTTAAGAATGGAGACATGCACTTTTTCAACCCATATTTAAGAGATAGGGGAACCCAGAGTCACTGAGACCCCATAACTTAAGACTGGAGACATGCTCCTGTATAAGCCATAATTAAGGGATAGGGGAGCAGGACAAACCCAGAGTCACAGAGACCCCTTAATTAAGATTGGACACATGCCTTTGTTCAACCCACATGTAAGGGACAGGGGAACAGGACAAACCTAGAGTAACAGAGAGCCATAACGTAAGATTGGAGACATGTACCTGTTCAACTGATATTTAAGGGATAGGGGTACAGGGAAAACCCAGAGTCACAGAGATCCATAACTTAAGACTGGAGACATGCACTTGTTCAACCCATATTTAAGGGATAGGGGAACAAGAGAAACAGAGAGTCAGAGAGACAGATAATTTAAGATTGCAGACATGCACTTCTACAACCCATATTTAAGGGACAGGGTAAGAAGACAAACCCAGACTCACAGAGACCTATAACTTAAGTTTACTGACATGCACATGTTCAACCCATATTTAAGGTTTGGGGAACAGGACATATCCAGAGTCACAGAGACCCATAACTGAGGATTGGAGACATTCAATTGTTCAACCCATAATTACGGGATAAGGGAACAGCACAAACCCAGAGTCAGAGAGACCCATAGCTTAAGTTTGGAGACATACACTTGGTTAACCTATAGTTAAGGGATAGAGGAACATAACAAACCTAGGGTCACAGAGACCCATGACTTAACCTTGGAGACATGCACATCTGCAACCTACAGTTAAGGGACAGGGGGAACAGGACAAACCCAAAGCCAGTGAGGCCCATAGCTTTTGATTGGAGATACTGTATGCACTTGTAAAACCCATATTTAAGGCCTAGGGGAACAAGACAAACCCAGAGTCACAGAGACTCATAACTTAAGGTAGGAAACATGCACTTGTTGAACCCATATTTAAGGGATAGAGGAACAGGACAACCCAGAGTCATGAGACCCATAACATAGGAGTGGAGACATACACTTGCTCAGACCACATTTAAGGGATGGGGGAACAGGAGATGCTAAGAGACAGAGAGACCCATAGCTTAAGATTGGAGACATACACTTGTTCAACCCATATTTAAGGGATAGGGTAACAAGACAAACCAAGAGTCACAGAGACGTGTAATTTAAGATTGGAGACAGGTACGTGTGCATCCCATATTTAAGGGTTGGGGAACAGGACCTACCCAGAGTCACACAGAGCCATAACCTAAGACTGGAGACATGCACTTGTTCAGCCCATATTTAAGGGATGGGGAAAAGGACATACCCAGAGTCACAGAGACCCATATCTTAAGTTTGGAGACATGCACTCGTTCAACCCCCTTATTTAATGGATGGAGAAGCAGGGCAACTACAGAGTAATAGAGACCCATGACGTAAGATTGGAGACATACACTTGTTCAACCCATATTTAGGGGAAAGGGGAACAGTACAAACGCATCTTCACACAGAGCCATAATTTAAGAAAGGAGACATGCACTTCTACAATCAAAATTTAAGGTATGGGGAACAGGAGATATCTAGGGTCACAGAGACCTCATATCTTAAGACTGGAGACATGCACTTGTTCAACTCATATTTAAGGGATAGGGGAACAGGACAAACTCAGAGTCACAGAGACCCATAACTTAAGACTGGAGATAAGCAATTATTGAACCAATATTTTAGGGAAAGGGGAAAAGGACAAACACAGAGTCACAGAGATCCAGAACTATAAGACTTGAGACATGCACTTGTACAACCTATATTAAAGGGATAGTGGCACAGGACAAAACCAGAGCCACACAAACCCATAGCTTAAGATTGCAGACATGCACTTGTTCAATCCAGATTTAAGGGCTGGGGAACAGGACATACTCAGAGCCACACACAGGAATAACTTAAGATTGGAGACATGAACTTGTTCAACCCATATTTAAGAGATTGGGATCAGGACATACTCAGAGCCACACACAGACATAACTTAAGATTGGAGACATGCATGTGTTCAATCCATATTTAATAAAAAGGGGAGCAGGACAAGCCTAGAATGACAGAAACCAATAATGCAAGATTGGAGACATCCACTTGCTCAACTTATATTTATGGGAAAGGAGAAAAGGACAAATTCAGAGTCACAGAGCCCCTATAACTTGAAGACTAGAGGCATGCACTTGTTCAACCCATATTTTAGGGAAAGAAGAGCAGGAGAAAACCCAGAGTCAGTGAGACCATTAATTAAGATTGGAGACATGAACTTGTTCAACCCACATTTAAGGGACTGGGGAACAAGACAAACTAGAATCAGAGAGACCCATAATGCAAGATTGGAGACAAGCACTTGGTCAACCCATATTTAAGAGACAGGGGAACAGGATAATCCCACAGTCACAGAGACCCATAACCTAAGACTGTAGACATACACTTGTTCAACCCGTATTTAAGAGAAATGGGAACAGGATGAACTCAGAGTCACAGAGACCCAGAACATAAGAGTGGAGGCATGCACTTGTACAACCCATATTTAAGAGATAGGGGAACTGGACAAACCCAGTCAGATGGGTCAATACTTAAGATTGGAGACATGCACTTGCTCAGCCCATATTCAAGGGATAGGGGAACAGGACAAGCCCAGAATCACAGAGGCACATACGGTAAGACTGGAGACATGCACTTGTTCAACCTGTATTTAAAGGAAATGGGAAGAGGACAAACACAGAGTCACAGAGACAAATAACTTAAGATTGGAGACATGCACTTGTTCAACCAATATTTAAAGCATAGGGGGAAAAGACAGACATAGACACACAGAGACTAATAACTTAAGATTGGAGACATGCCTATGTGCAACCAATATTTAAGGGATAGTGGAACAAGACATACCCACAGTCACAGAGACCCATAATTTGAGACTGGAAACATGCACATGTTAAACCAATATTTAAGGGACAGGGGAACAGGACAAAACCAGAGTCACACAGACCGATAACTTAAGATTGGAGACATGCACTTGTACAACCCAAATTGAAGGGATAGGGGAACAGGACAAATGCAGAGTCAGAGAGACCCATAACTTAAGATTGAAGACATGTACTTGTACAACCCATATTGAAGGGATAGGGGAGCAGGACAAACCCAGACTAACAGAGACCCATAACTTAAGATTGGAGAGATGCACTTGTTCAACCCATATTTAAGGGATAGTGGAACAGAACAAACCCAGAGAATCTTAGAAACCCATAACATAAGAGTGGAGATATGCACTTGTTCAATCCATATCTAAGGGATAGGGGAACAGAGCAAATGCAGAGTCACAAAGAGAGATAAGTTAGGATTGGAGACATGCACATTTTCAACTAATATTTAAGGGATAGGGGATCAGGACAAATCCACTGTCACAGAGACCCATAACTTAAGACTGGAGACATGCACTTGTTCAACTGATATTTAAGGGATAGGGGAACAGGACAAACCCAGAGTCACAGAGATCCAAAATTTAAAATTGGAGACATGCACTTCAACAACCCATACTTAAGGGATTGGGGAGCAGGACAAACATAGACTCACAGAGACCTATAACGTAAGATTGAAGCCATGCATGTGTGCAACCTATATTTAAAGGATAGGGGAAGAGGACATACCCAGAGTCATAGAGACCCATAATTTGAGACTGGAAACATGCATGTGTTCAACCAATATAACTCCAACTCCAACAAACATAGAATTAAATAGCAAGATTTGTCACAAACTCCCCTGATAATGTACACCACTGCCTTGCACTCAACTCTATACAATGGCTGGAACTTCCAAAACAACTTCTTCTATCACTATTTCAAATCGCTCACTCCATACTGCACAAACCATCCTCCTGCCCTGCATCCTCCTCCTTACTCCGCATACCTTAAGACTGGAGACATGCACTTGCTCACCCCATATTTAAGGGATGGGGTAACAGGACAAACACAGAGACAAAGAGACCCAGTACTTAAGATTGGAGACATGCACTTGTGCAACCCATATTGAAGGGATAGGGGAACAGGACAAACCCAGAGTGAGCGAGACCCATAACTTAAGATTGGAAACATGCACTTGTTCAACCCATATTGAAGGGATAGGGGATCAGGACATACCCAAAGTCACAGAGACTATATAAATTAAGCCTGGAGACATTCACTTGTACAAACCATATTTAAGGGACAGTCGAACAGGACAAACGAAGAGTCACAGAAACCCATAACATAAGAGTGGAGATAGGCACTTGTACAACCCATATCTAAAGGATAGCGAAACAGTACAAACACAGCAACACAAAGAGCGATAAATTAGGATTGGAGACATGCATGTTTGTACCCAATATTTAAGGGATAGGGGATAAGGACAAACCCAGTGACACAGAGACCCATAACTTAAGACTGGAGACATGCACTTGTTTAACCAATATTTAAGTGATAGGGGAACAGGACAAACCCAGAGTCACAGAGAACCATAACTTAAGATTGGAACCTTGCACTTGTACAACCCATACTTAAAGGACAAATCCAGACTCACAGAGCTCTATAACTTAAGATTGGAGCCATGCATGTGCAACCCATATTTAAGGGATAGGGGAACAGGGCATACCCACAGTCACAAAGACTCACAATTTGAGATTGGAAACATGCAGTTGATAAATCCATATTTAAGGGATAGGAGAGCTGGACAAACCCAGAGTCAAAGAGACCCATAACTTAAGATTGCCGACATGCACATGTTTCAACCCATATTTAAGGGCTAGGGGAACAGGACAAACCCAGACACACAGAGACCCATAACTTCAGCTGGAGACATGCACTTGTTCAACCCATATTTAATGGATGGGGAACAGGACATACTCAGAGTCACAGAGACCCATACGTTAAGATTAGAGACATGCACTCATTCAACCCATATATAATGGAGGGGAGAGCAGGGCAAGCACAGAGTCATAGAGACCAATGACAAAAATTTGGAGACATGCACTTGTTCAACCCATATTTAGAAGAAAGGGGAAAATGACAAACACAGCATCACAGAGAGCCATCACTTAAGAACGCAGACATGCACTTCTACAACCCAAATTTAAGGGATGGAAAGCAACAGATTCCCAGAGTCACAGAGACCCATAACTTCAGACTGGAGACATGCACTTGTTCAACCCATATTTAAGGGATGGGGGGAACAGGACAAACCAGGAGGCACAAATGACTAGAACTTAAGATTGGAGACATGCAATTGTTCAACCCATATTTAGGGGAAAGGGGAACAGGACAAACACAGCATCACAGAGAGCTATAACTTAAGAATGGAGACATGCACTTGTTTATCCCATATTTAAGCAAAAGGGGAACAGGAAAAATCAAGTGTCTCTGAGACCCATAACTTAAGATTGGAGACATTCACTTGCTCAACCCCTATTTAAGAGATAGGGGAACAGGACAAACCCAGAGCCCCAGAAATCTATAACGTAAGACTGAGGACATGACCTAGCTAAACCCATATTTAAGGGATAGGGGAACAGGACAAACCCAGAGCCCCAGAAATCTATAACATAAGGCTGGGGACATGACCTAGCTAAACTCATATTTAAGGGATAGGGGAACAGGACAAACCCAGAGCCCCAGAAATCTATAACGTAAGGCTGGGGACATGACCTAGCTAAACCCATATTTAAGGGATAGGGGAGCAGGACAAAGCCAAAGTCACAGAGACCCACAACTTAAGAGTGGAGACATGCACTTGTTCAACCCATATTTAATGGGTAGGGGAATGAGAGAAACCCGGAGTCAAACAGACCAGAACTTAAGATTGGAGAGATGCACTTGTTCCACCCATATTAAAGGGCTAGGGGAACAGGGCAAACCCAGAGACAGAGAGACACATAACTTAAGATTGGAGACATGAATTTGGTCAACCCATATTGAAGGGATAGGGAAACAGGACAAACCTAAAGTCACAGTGACGTATAACTTAATATTGGAGACATGCACTTGTGCAACCCATACTGAAGGGATAGGGAAGAGGACAAACCCTGAGTCAGAGAGACCCATAAGTTAAGATTGCAGACATGCACTTGTACAACCCATATTTAAGGGAAAGGGAACAGTACAAACCCAGAGTCACAAGGACCCATAACTTAAGACTTCCAAAACAACAACTTCTATCACTATTTCAAATCGCTCACTCCATACTACACAAACCATCCTCCTGCCCTGCACCCTCCACCTTACTCCGCATACCTTAAGACTGGAGACATGCACTTGTTCAATCCATATTTAAGGGATGGGGGAGCAGGTGCAACCCAGAGTCAGATAGACCCATAACGTAAGATTGGAGACATACACTTGTTCAACTCATATTTATATAATGGGGAACAGGACAAATCCAGATTCACAGAGACCTATAACATGAGATTGGAGACATGCACTTGTTCAACTCATATTTAAGGGAAAGGGGAACAGGACAAAACCACAGTCAGACAAACCCATAACTTAAGACTGGAGACATGCGCTTGGTCAACACATATTTAGTTGCCAGGGGAACAGGACAAAGCCAGTGTCACAGAGACCCATAACTTAAGATAAGAGGCATGCACTTGTGCAACCCACATTTAAGGGATAGGGGAACAGGATAAACCTATAGTCACAGAGACCCATAACCTAAGGTTGGAGACATTCACTTGCTCAACCCATACTTAAGGGATGGGGGAACAGGAGAAAACCAGAGTGCCAAAAACCTGAACTTAGGACTGGGGACATGTAATTGTTCAACACATATTTAAGGGAGTGGGAAACAGAATAAACTGACAGTCACAGAGACCTATAATGTAAAATTGGAGAGATGCACTTGTTCCACCTATATTTAACAGAAAGGGGAACAGGACAATCCCAGAGTCACAGAGACCCACAACTTCAGACTGGAGACATGTACTTGTACACCCCATATTTAAGGGATGGGGAACAGGATAAACCTAGAGTCACAGATACCCATAACTTAAGATTGCAGACATGTATTTGTTCAACCCATATTTAAGGGAAAACAGAAAGCAAAACCAATAAACAAAAGAGCGAAGCGAGTCCAAAAGAACCCACATCAAGAGGCAGTGGAATGGGTTGAGCTTATGCTGGTAGATTTAAATGCCCCGAAAGATGAAATTGATGTTGTTACTCTCCTCCTCGACATCATTTTATCTTCAAATTTTTTTATTTTTAATAATTGCCACTACTTGCAGAAAAGCGGAATTGCCATGGGCTCCCCCTGTGGAGGCAGTGTGGCTAATTTAGTGGTTGCCTATTGGGAAAAAACCTTCCTCTTTAACAACCCTCAGTTTAAAGATGTCACCAAATTTTACACACGCTTTTCAGATGATGTGTTTGTACTCATTCAGGGCAATTTGGATACTGCTACAAGTTTGATTAAAAATATGAATGAGTCATGTACCTTTTTAAAATTCACTTTTCACTTTTCAGTCAGTGAGATTGATTATCTCGATGTTAAACTTGTTAAAGATTCTCACAACAATCGACTCCTGTCTAGTATTTTTAGGAAGCCTACTTATTGTAATGCTTTCTTACATTTTTCAAGCAACCATCCTTGGAAGCAAAAGAGGTCAATTGTTAAAGGCCAGTTAGTTAGAGCTACACGTATGTGTAACACCTTAGCGGCCTTTGAAGATGAGTGTTCCTCCCTTAGAAACATGTTTTTGAATAGGGGATACCCTAGTGAACTATTAGACAATTTAATTCAAGAAGTCTCCTTAAAAAGAGACTCAGGATTTTATCAGCCCCTCCTTCAAGGTATCAAACAGCGTAGTTTTGATGTTACTGAACATTTGGAGATGTCCATTCACAGTATGGAATCCGTACCCATTCAACATGAATCCAGCAGTTCTCCTCATGGTCAACTCACATTAACTCGTGACTTTAAGACCAGTTTTATTATTACACACAATAGACATGTTAATAATATGTGTTCCATTATTAAGAAGAACTGGCATTTTATTTTAAATAATGCCTACCTATCTGAGATTTTGGGCCCCTTCCCCTCTCTTGTGTTTAAAAGGGGTAAGAACCTAAAAGAGCTGTGGCAAACAGGAGATCCCCCACATTTTACATCTAGACAAACTGGGACACACTCCTGTGGGGCCTGTAACTGGTGTAGACTCTTGAGGGTAGGGAGTTCTTTCTCCATAAAGGGTGAAAAATTTAACATCAACCACAAGATCAGTTGTGATACTAGGTCAGTGGTTTATATTGCATTTTGTAACTGTTGCCCTGCATTTTATGTTGGTAAGACGGACCGTAGGTTACGGGACCGTGTTTACCAACATAACTATGCTATAAAGAACAAAAAAGTTGATAATGCTCTCTCGAAGCACATTATAGACCATGTTGGGCACAGTTTTTGTTTTATGGGTATTGACCTTGTTAAAGTTGGGATTAGAGGGGGCCCCCAAGCCCTTTTGCTTGAAATTAAAGAGTTGGAATGGCAATTGTTATTAAATGCTTTCTCTCCCCCTGGATTAAATGAAACCTGCAATATTTCTGTCATTTTAAAATACAAAAGTTATCTTAGATCTTAGATGTGCATTTTATTTGTTAATAGTTGGTCTTTACATGGGATCATACTTTTGCCTTCTTGTTTAGTCAGGATTTTTTACGACATGCCCTTTCTAATATGTTTTTAATAAATTTTAACTTTTAAAAAGGCGGTTCATTGTTAACCAGTTTTTATCAGATTGCTTTATAAAATTATAACACTACCATCGGTTACTGAAGTGGTTAATATAACATTTTCAACATTTTTAATATGTTTCTAAATGGGTTATTCATGTTGATGGCAATGTATATATATTTTTTTGTGAAACGGTGTTTTTAGTTACCACCTTGGTCGTCAAGGAAATGACATCATGTTAGCTAAATTTAGTATTTAAACAGTGGTTTTGGCACTTCTTTTTTGTCTGAAGAAGCTTCTGTTGCACAGAAGCGAAAACGTTCTTAATAAAATACGTTAACATTTTTTTGTTTCCGGAGGTTCTTTTGGACTCGCTTCGCTCTTTTGTTTATCCATATTTAAGGGAGAGGAGAAAAGGACAAACCCAGATTTACAGAAACCCATAAAGTTACTTTCTTTTATGGAAAAATAATGGAGGTTATTTTAGATAATGTATTATCAGAATTAAAAAAAATAAGACTTGAAACTCTACATAAACATGCATATGATGAAAATAGATCTACAAGTACATGTAACCTGATGTTCTGTGATAGTACAATAGCAGTTATAAATGACAAAAATTGTGCTGTGGTGTAATTTATATAGACAATTTCAATCTTTGATAGGGTCATACATATGTTGATGAACGTATCAATAGCAAAGCATATGAAATTTGAGAGTCGTAGATTGAGGGATGAATATTTAACACAGCACACAGTGATTTAAAATGTGGATTCCTTTAAGGACCTGGGTATATGGGTAGAGCCAGCTTTGATTTTTTTTTTCCTGAACATTTCAACAAATTGGTTAATGACTGTTTTAAAAACTACAGCCTGAGATTTATAAAGTCTAGAAAATCAGAAATAATGAAATGATGGAAGTTGCACTGGATGCAAATTAAGAGTATGGAATAATTTAGAAACCTTATAAGAAAATTGGCATGAGTAAATTGGAAAGAGTACAGTGAAAATATACCAAGGGCATTCATGGATGTGAAAGTTTAAGTTATTACGACAGATTAAAATATTTGAACTTTTTACAGCATCTCATATTGATATTTAATTGGAGACCTTAAGTAGAGAGTAATTAGAGACAACTACCTCTAGGAATATTTGGAGTTATCAAACAGTAGGAGAAAATCATCAGGCAATCTGTGTATAAAATGATACAGGAATGAGAGATGTAATAACTTGGTCTCTGTAAGAGTAGCTGACACATGAAATCTGTGTCGTTCAGCTTTTCCCCGGTTAGGGGTCGCCACAGCGGAACTCCGGTCCGCTAATGATTGGTAGTTGATTTTTACGTACCGACTTACCAGCTCTGATGCACAAACTTCAACGAAGGTATGCCCATTCACGCATGTCTCCACACAGAAGACGCTCTAGCTGAGAATCAAACCGGACAGCGTCTTACTGTGAGGTGACAACGCTACCGCAGCACCACCACCGTGGGTCTGGCACATGAAATAAAATGTCTAATTATATTAAAGCAGGCATTACGTTAGCATCTTCTTCACTTATATGGAAATGACTGTTCTGGTACATTTGCTAGCTAGAAGGGCATTACTGCCAATGACTGACATATTTGTATGTATGTACATATATATAAAATTTGTAAATATAAATAAGCTGTGAGTGGCTATGTTAAGTACAGAAGGATGCCTCTATTTTTATTTTATTTTTACATGCAATGTGTATTACAAACATCTTGCAATGTTGTTATTGATCAGCAAAATTGTCTGTTTGCAACAAAATATCAAATTTGCTCTCAGCTGCAATTTACACTGCTTCACGGTAAAACTGTTAAATTATATCAAAAATAGTTATGTCTGCCTAGATATGTTATTAATTGCAAAATAGTCAAATAAATAAAACTATGGGCCAGATTCAATAAAGCCTACTCTAAATGTACACTAAGTGTACATGATATGTATTCAAGAACATTCTGATCACATTTGTTGTGCTTTCTAGTCACTCAGAAAGATTATACTAAGTGTATATGTAGTCTACACTTTGTGGTAACCTTTATGAATCCCTTCAATATTTAAAGCTGCATGAATATCAGTAGATAAACTGAAATTAGGAGGAAGAAGGTGTGAGTTATGTCTCAGTTGTCTGTTCACTCAGAATGGTGTACACATAGTGTACACTTAGTGTATGCATTACTGAATCTCAGGGTATGCTTTACATTTGCCATTACTTTTTTAGATGATTTATGAATCAGTTATAGTAATCATTAATAAGTCTGTTTATGTGTGTGTGTGTGTGTGTGTGTGTGTGTGTGTGTGTGTGTGTGTGTGTGTGTGTGTGTGCGTGTTTGTGTGTGTGTGTGTGTGTGTGTGTGTGTGTGTGTGTGTGTGTGTGTGTGTGTGTGTGTATGTGTGTATATATATATATATTGTAAAACAAGTAAATCCAGCGAACCTTGAATCCTGGTTTTAAAATAATTCTGCTTTATTGTAGACAGGACCAACAACCATCCACGAACGAAACAAACACTAAGCGCTTTCACCCTAGTGTACAGGGCATCATCAGAGTACTAAAACAAACTACCATCATCCCTTTAGCAAAACATTTAAACAATAAATTGAATAATTGATTGATTGGAATACATCATTAAATAATTAGATAGTTAATTGTTGTGTTTATGCAGAAAACGAAAAAATAACGTTGCTACCCATAAATCTGAAAGAATACAGATATCTAATAACTGGGTACTTGTTTTACAAAAAAAACTTCTTCATTTCAGGATTAAATTTCTGCATTTGTAACTCTTATGAAGTAAATAAACCAAAACAACAGCTATTTGTTATCAATAAAACACAAAAAAAGGTTTAAAAAACTGGTTGGAAACTTGTGTATTGTGTAAAATAGTCAACATTACTTAATAGATGTTAAAATAATGTTAAAATGTTGTACAATAACCAACCTAATCTATTTAAAAATATATGTGTATAGAATGAATAGTAATGATGTCTGAATAAATAAATACTTACATAAAATACATAATATTAAATATAACAGTGAAGTGTATTATCAATTAGAAACAATTAAATATACTTATAATATTTGTAATGTAATAAATAGTAAAAGTAAAAATTATGTTAATATAATATTCTAATAAAAATGTGCTATTTAGTTAAATACAACGGTAAAAATTATTTTAAATAGTGTAAAATATTGATATTAAATATTAAATATATATCTATAATAAATATGAATTGATTGATGTTATAAATTAGTTTTGTAAAAGTTCTGAATCAAGGAGTGAATGAATAGATGAATATTGTGTTTAAAATTACATGAAAATCAATCTTATTTGATACATAACCATACATCCTGTAAAATATATACAAAAGACTAACTTAGACAGGCATCAAAAGGTGACCAACTGACAGGCATCAAAAAAATATATATGTATGCATAATGTGAATATGTAATATGATTAATGGGGTGGTGTAATACTAAAAATACAGTTCTAGATAAATTGTGATTTAAGCTTTAATATGCTAGAAATTGATATTTGTTCATTAATGCCAGGCCGCATAGTGGCATTCAACCTAAGTTGCCACAAACATTCCTTGGCTTCAAGTATAGTTTTTTCATCACCACCATTGTGTCTTTTATTAGATGTTCTGTCGATAACAAAAAATAAAAATCTTTTAAAATTGGGACAAGTGATACTATGGCTATAAAGGGCACTAGTCATTTTGTGTTTTTTAATGTCACGTAGATGTTCAGTAATTCACGTTTTGAGTTTTCTAATCGTTTTTCCTATATAAAACGCTTGACAGGCTGTGCAAGATGCTGCATATACCACCATAACTGAATTACAATTACATAACCCTGGACATCTGATGGTCTTAACATAATTATTAATAGAAAGATAAGGACCATCGTTAATAAATCTACAGACATGGCATGTTCCACATTTACTCATCTTAGATTTCCTATACAATTCATTGTTAATACATTGTTCAAACAGATTTTTTAAATTTCTACCTCTACTGAACGTTATTTTAGGTGTGTTGCCCAAAATATCCGTGAGTTCTGGATTTAATTCTAAAACACTAATCCAAGATTCATGTATAACGTTAACAATCTGTTGAGAACAATGGTTATATGGTAGAATGAAAGTGTCATGTCTTGTAGTTACTAAATTCGTACTCGTGTTAAGTTTAGTATCTTGAGAAATAATCGGTTTATATAATGTAGACCTTTTTATTAACATTTCTTTACTGATCTCTTGAACAAGTTCAACAGGGTATCCTCTGGCCAAAAACATACTCATAAGTTTGTTCAATTCATATTCAAAAACTACGTCGTTGCTAACAATTCTAGACAGTCTGACCATTTGTCCTTTAACTAAATTCTTCTTTTGATGCATCGGGTGGCAACTGTCAAAGTGTAGAAAAGAATTGGAGTATGTTTTGTTCCTATAAATACCTGACTCAAATTTGTTGTTGCCTATAGAAAGCGTGATATCCAAAAATTGAACATTGTTGACAAACACGTGACTAGTAAATTTAAGAAAACTCGTGGTTTCTCCCAAAAAAATAATGAATTAATTAAATTCATCTTCAGTTCCTCTCCAGAAAATAAGAATATCATCTAAATAACGCAAGTATAATAACACCTTGTTCCAAAATCTACTAGTAAAAACAAACTCATATTCCCAAAAGGCTAAAACTAAATTTGCATAAATGGAGGCACATCTGTCCCCCATAGCTACACCCTTAGTTTGTCTGAAATAATTGTTGTTAAAGAATAAAAAATTATTCTCCAAAACAAGTTCTAACATTTCGGTTAACAATCGATTGTCAGGACCATTGTGTTTACAGTATTTGTTAAGACATGCTTCAAACATGTCAAGACCTTCGCCATGAGGAATTGCAGTGAAGAGATTAACAACATCCACAGTAGCCATTATAAATTCAATTCTGAAATCAAAATTGTTCATAAATTGTCTTACTAGTTCTAGGCAGTGCCACGGATCTTTTAAAATATGTGGTATAGAGTTCAAAATTGATTTACACTTGAAATCTATAAAAGCTGCTAGTGCTTCAGTCTTTGAACCTTTCGCTGACACTATGGGTCTAAATGGGGGGTTGTTGACGTGTTTATGAATTTTAGGAATCCCAAATATAGATGGTGTAATTGGAAATTCCACCGAAATGTAATTAAAAGTTTGTTGATCAATTCTCCCATCCATCAAAAATTCGTAGAGCAGCCAATCTATCTTGGTGTATGCTTTGTTAATCTCATGTCTACTAACCTTTTGGTATGTTTCGTTGTCTTCCAAAAGTGTTGACATCCTGTTGCAATAATCAGAACTAAGCATAATAACCACACCCCCACCCTTATCGGGTTTCATTATTCTATATTTGTCTGAACCAGTAAGTTCTTTAAGACAAAAATTCTCTGCTGGTGTCAAATTGTACTTGTTAATAGTTTTGTTACTAATAATTCTTCTAATTTGAGTTTCACATAACTTTTCAAAGATCTGTATCATACAATTCTGAGGGGGTATAAAGGTACTGTGACGTTTAAGACTCACATACCTAGAGTTTTGTAAAGGGTCACCTGAATTGTGAAAAAATATTTTTAAATTTAAAAGCCTAGTGTAGATTTTCAGGTTTGTCAACACTTTCCCTATGTCTAATTTAAATGTAGGTACAAAGGTAAAACCCTTACTAAACAGTTGTAGATAGTTCTTATCAAATTTATGTCCTGTGAAATTATATAAATTAAAACCTGAAGAAGAAGTTATGGAACAATCAGCATTGATGTTAATGAGTGCCTCTTCAAGACAATTCTCACTCAAATTACTAACTGTCACAGACAACTCAACGTTTTCCTGTGTGTCTGAAGCTTGATAAGGTATGTCAGTGTTGTAGTTTGAACAAGAGTTTGTATTGTCCCTATTAAATTCTAAATTAATTGGATTTGTAATATCTATCTCTGCCACAAGTTGGTTCTGTGTGACGGATTGTTGTGATACCTGTGTGAATGTTGGTTGTGACTGTTCTGTCGTTCCCTTAACCGTTCTGATCTCCTCAAAGATGGTTGTTCTAAAAAAACTGGTTGGACATCATCGTTGAAATTGACATGGTTAATATTTGTGTTGTCATTGTTGGAAGTAGAGTCTTGCCTATTCACCGTACCTTGTTTTTGACTATGGGCTTGCATGTTCTTATATTCCCTAAAGTGGGTGTAGGCTTTATTGTTTTTGTAATCTCTACTATCTCTTTCAATTTTGTTGTTCTTAATGTCCAACCCCTTATTGATGTACCTATCAATGTCCCTATAGATGATTTCTAACCTAAATTTGTTGTGTTCATATAACAAGTCAGCTTTAATGCTGTTGTCTAAAATACTCAATTTTTCTTTCAATACATTCAATCTGTTGGTATTATTATGAATAATCAATCTTAATAGATCTAACCCAGTTCTGTCGAAAAATTGTAACAGATCCGTAAATATTTCTGTGCCTTCTTGAAAACCATGTGGTAACTTAAAAAGACGTAGCCCTTTTGGCACCTGCTTTAATTCAAGGGAGCGTTCCAAAAAGCATTGTCCATTTGAAGGGACTTAAATGTTCTTAAAGTTTTTTTCAAATTCTAGCATTTGGGTATTGAAAGTGCCCATGTCTCTTGACACTACATAATGTCCCTTATTCAAAGATGGTGCTGTAAGAAAATGATTTAAGTCCATATTTGGCATGTAATTGTTATTGTTAGAACGAGCATGGCGTGCTGTCTGATTCCGTTCTTCCCTGTTGTTAGATCTAGTCGACCTGTTATTAGGGGGTGGGGCAGCAGCATCTCCATTCCCTGACATCACACCATGGCTAGATGGACTCGTAAATGGTTGCCTAGTTACCGGCCTCTGCAGACTAGCATTAGGTGTAGAATGCAGCGTAAATAGCTGTTCTTGGGATTCTGTGACCAAAACTTCGCCTTTTGATCCATGGTTCTGAAGTTGGTCGTGCAACGTTTCAATAAGTTTATTGGTAATGTCTAAATGCTCTTGTAAAAGTCGCTGCATGTCCATAATGGTTGTAAAGTTCCGTAAAAGGGATCAAATGTACACTAAATTGTTATTCACAGGGTATAGTAGATAGTTCAAGTAGCAGGATGATTAGTATCACATAAATTTGTTAAAATGCTGTTAGGTACTACGACTTATTGGTTTAGTCTGAAAAATAGGTACGTACCAAGACAGGCGTTGAAGTTCTGTAGTTAGCAGCAATTAAATAAACATGTAGTGCCTTATCGAACCTCCAGTTGAAAGTTCTTGAGAATACTTCGTAAAAGTTGTTGTTGAAATTATATAAATCTTATAACAATTGTAGAAAGCAGTATAATAAGAACTGTGGATGAAAAATCAAGGACGGTGAACAAAACGTTGTCACCACGGTCGTAGTTGGTCCACAAGAACAAAAACACACCAGGATGCGAACAGGCCGTTGGATACACAATGTAGTTCAGAAATCCACAAACGTAGAAACTTGTAAAACAATTAAATCCAGCGAACCTTGAATCCTGGTTTTAAAATAATTCTGCTTTATTGTAGACAGGACCAACAACCATCCACGAACTAAACAAACACTAAGCGCTTTCACCCTAGTGTATAGGGCATCATCAGAGTACTAAAACAAACTACCATCATCCCTTAAATAGTAAAACATTTAAACAATAAATTGAATAATTGATTGATTGGAATACATCATTAAATAATTAGATAGTTAATTGTTGTGTTTATGCAGAAAATGAAAAAATAACGTTGCTACCCATAAATCTGAAAGAATACAGATATCTAATAACTGAGTACTTGTTTTACAAAAAAACTTCTTCATTTCAGGATTAAATTCCTGCATTTGTAACTCTTATGAAGTAAATAAACCAAAACAACAGCTATTTGTTATCAATAAAACACAAAAAAATGGTTTAAAAAACTGGTTGGAAATTTGTGTATTGTGTAAAATAGTCAACATTACTTAATAGATGTTAAAATAATGTTAAAATGTTGTACAATAACCAATCGTTTTATATAGGAAAAACGATTAGAAAACTCAAAACACGAATTACTGAACATCTACGTGACATTAAAAAACACAAAACGACTAGTGCCCTTTATAACCATAGTATCAATTGTCCCAATTTTAAAAGATTTTTATTTTTTTTATCGACAGAACATCTAATAAAAGACACAATGGTGGTGATGAAAAAACGATACTTGAAGCCAAGGAATGTTTGTGGCAACTTAGGTTGAATGCCACTATGCGGCCTGGCATTAATGAACAAATATCAATTTCTAGCATATTAAAGCTTAAATCACAATTTATCTAGAACTGTATTCTTAGTATTACACCACCCCATTAATCATATTACATATTCACATTATACATACATATATATTTTTTTGATGCCTGTCAGTTGGTCACCTTTTGATGCCTGTCTAAGTTAGTCTTTTGTATATATTTTACAGGATATATGGTTATGTATCAAATAAGATTGATTTTCATGTAATTTTAAACACAATATTCATCTATTCATTCACTCCTTGATTCAGAACTTTTACAAAACTAATTTATAACATCAATCAATTCATATTTATTATAGATATATATTTAATGTTTAATATCAATATTTTACACTATTTAAAATAATTTTTACCGTTGTATTTAACTAAATAGCACATTTTTATTAGAATATTATATTAACATAATTTTTACTTTTACTATTTATTACATTACAAATATTATAAGCATATTTAATTGTTTCTAATTAATAATACACTTCACTGTTATATTTAATATTATGTATTTTATGTAAGTATTTATTTATTCAGACATCATTACTATTCATTCTACACACATATATATTTTTAAATAGATTAGGTTGGTTATTGTACAACATTTTAACATTATTTTAACATCTATTAAGTAATGTTGACTATTTTACACAATACACAAATTTCCAACCGTTTTTTTAAACCGTTTTTTTGTGTTTTATTGATAACAAATAGCTGTTGTTTTGGTTTATTTACTTCATAAGAGTTACAAATGCAGGAATTTAATCCTGAAATGAAGACTTTTTTTGTAAAACAAGTACTCAGTTATTAGATATCTGTATTCTTTCAGATTTATGGGTAGCAACGTTATTTTTTCGTTTTCTGCATAAACACAACAATTAACTAATTATTTAATGATGTATTCCAATCAATCAATTATTCAATTTATTGTTTAAATGTTTTACTATTTAAGGGATGATGGTAGTTTGTTTTAGTACTCTGATGATGCCCTATACACTAGGGTGAAAGCGCTTAGAGTTTGTTTCATTCGTGGATGGTTGTTGGTCCTGTCTACAATAAAGCCGAATTATTTTAAAACCAGGATTCAAGGTTCGCTGGATTTAATTGTTTTACAAGTTTCTACGTTTGTGGATTTCTGAACTGCATTGTGTATCCAACGGCTTGTTCGCATCCTGGTGTGTTTTTGTTCTTGTGGACCAACTACGACCGTGGTGACAGCGTTTTGTTCACTGTCCTTGATTTTTCATCCACAGTTCTTGTTATACTGCTTTCTACAATTGTTATAAGATTTATATAATTTCAACAACAACTTTTACCAAGTATTCTCAAGAACTTTCAACCGGAGGTTCGATAAGGCACTACCTGTTTATTTAATTGCTGCTAACTACAGAACTTCAATGCCTGTCTTGGTACGTACCTATTTTTCAGACTAAACCAATAATTCATAGTACCTAACAGCATTTTAACATTTTTACGTGACACTATCCATCATCCCGTTACTTGAACTATTTATTATATTCTGTGAACAACAATTTAGTGTGCATTGATTCCTTTTACGGAACTTTACAATTATTATGGACATGCAGCGACTTCTACAAGAGCATTTAGACATTACCAATAAACTCATTAAAGCGCTGCATGACCAATTTCAGAACCATGGATCAGAAGACGAAGTTTTGGTGACAGAATCCCAAGAACAGCTTTTCATGCTGCACTCTACACCTAATACTAGTTTGCAGAGGCCGGTAACTAGGCAACCATCTAGGAGTCCATCTAGTCATGGTGTGACGTCAGGGAATGGAGACGCTGCTGCCCCACCCCCTAATAACAGGTCGACTAGATCTAACAACAGGGAAGAATGGAATCAGACAGCACACCATGCTCGTTCTAACAATAACAATTACACGCCAAATATGGACTTAAATCATTTTCTTACAGCACCATCTTTGAATAAGGGACATTATGTAGTGTCAAGGGACATGGGCACTTTCAATACCCAAATGCTAGAATTTGAAAAAACTTTAAGAACATTTAAGTCCTTTCAAATGGACAACGCTTTTTTGGAACGCTCCCTTGAATTAAAGCAGGTGCCAAAAGGGCTACGTCTTTTTAAGTTACCACATGGTTTTCAAGAAGGCACAGAAATATTTACGGATCTGTTACAACATTTCGACAGAACTGGGTTAGATCTATTAAGATTGATTATTCGTAATAATACCGACAGACTGAATG
This sequence comes from Protopterus annectens, assembly GCF_019279795.1. Lineage (NCBI taxonomy): Eukaryota > Metazoa > Chordata > Ceratodontiformes > Protopteridae > Protopterus > Protopterus annectens. The sequence goes on along the minus strand of NC_056751.1, from coordinate 793,286,465 downwards.
TATTGAAAGAAAAATTGAGTATTTTAGACAACAGCATTAAAGCTGACTTGTTATATGAACACAACAAATTTAGGTTAGAAAACATCTATAGGGGCATTGATAGGTACATCAATAAGGGGCTGGACATTAAGAACAACAAAATTGAAAGAGATAGTAGAGATTACAAAAACAATAAAGCCTACACCCACTTTAGGGAATATAAGAACATGCAAGCCCATAGTCGAAAACAAGGTACGGTGAATAGGCAAGACTCTACTTCCACCAATGACAACACAAATATTAACCATGTCAATTTCAACGATGATGTCCAACCAGTTTTTTTAGAACAACCATCTTTGAGGAGATCAGAACGGTTAAGGGAATGACAGAACCGTCACAACCAACATTCACACAGGTATCACAACAATCCGTCACACAGAACCAACTTGTGGCAGAGATAGATATTACAAATCCAATTAATTTAGAATTTAATAGGGACAATACAAACTCTTGTTCAAACTACAACACTGACATACCTTATCAAGCTTCAGACACACAGGAAAACATTGAGTTGTCTGTGACAGTTAGTAATTTGAGTGAGAATTGTCTTGAAGAGGCACTCATTAACATGAATGCTGATTGTTCTATAACTTCTTCTTCAGGTTTTAATTTATATAATTTCACAGGACATAAATTTGATAAGAACTATCTACAACTGTTTAGTAAGGGTTTTATCTTTGTACCTACAGACATAGGGAAAGTGTTGACAAACCTGAAAATCTACACTAGGCTTTTAAATTTAAAAATATTTTTTCACAATTCAGGTGACCCTTTACAAAACTCTAGGTATCTGAGTCTTAAACGTCACAGTACCTTTATACCCCCTCAGAATTGTATGATACAGATCTTTGAAAAGTTATGTGAAACTCAAATCAGAAGAATTATTAGTAACAAAACTATTAACAAGCGTAATTTGACACCAGCAGAGAATTTTTTGTCTTAAAGAACTTACTGGTTCAGACAAATATAGAATAATGAAACCCGATAAGGGTGGGGGTGTGGTTATTATGCTTAGTTCTGATTATTGCAACAGGATGTCAACACTTTTGGAAGACAACGAAACATACCAAAAGGTTAGTAGACATGAGATTAACAAAGCACACACCAAGATAGACTGGCTGCCCTACGAATTTTTGATGGATGGGAGAATTGATCAACAAATTTTTAATTACATTTCGGTGGAATTTCCAATTACACCATCTATATTTGGGATTCCTAAAATTCATAAACATATCAACAACCCCCCATTTAGACCCATAGTGTCAGCGAAAGGTTCAAAGACTGAAGCACTAGCAGCTTTTATAGATTTCAAGTGTAAATCAATTTTGAACTCTATACCATATATTTTAAAAGATTCGTGGCACTGTCTAGAACTAGTAAGACAATTTATGAACAATTTTGATTTCAGAATTGAATTTATAATGGCTACTGTGGATGTTGTTAATCTCTTCACTGCAATTCCTCACGGCGAAGGTCTTGACATGTTTGAAGCATGTCTTAACAAATACTGTAAACACAATGGTCCTGACAATCGATTGTTAACCGAAATGTTAGAACTTGTTTTGGAGAATAATTTTTTATTCTTTAACAACAATTATTTCAGACAAACTAAGGGTGTAGCTGTGGGGGCCAGATGTGCCCCCATTTATGCCAATTTAGTTTTAGCCTTTTGGGAATCTGAGTTTGTTTTTACTGGTAGATTTTGGAACAAGGTGTTATTATACTTGCGTTATTTAGATGATATTCTTATTTTCTGGAGAGGAACTGAAGTTGAATTTAATGAATTCATTTTTTTTTTGGGAGAAACCACGAGTTTTCTTAAATTCTAGTCACGTGTTTGTCAACAATGTTCAATTTTTGGATATCACGCTTTCTATAGGCAACAACAAATTTGAGTCAGGTATTTATAGGAATAAAACATACTCCAATTCTTTTCTACACTTTGACAGTTGCCACCCGATGCATCAAAAGAAGAATTTAGTTAAAGGACAAATGGTCAGACTGTCTAGAATTGCTAGCAACTACGTAGTTTTTGAATATGAATTGAACAAACTTATGAGTATGTTTTTGGCCAGAGGATACTCTGTTGAACTTGTTCAAGAGATCAGTAAAGAAATTTTAATAAAAAGGTCTACATTATATAAACCGATTATTTCTCAAGATACTAAACTTAACATGAGTACGAATTTAGTAACTACAAGACATGACACTTTCATTCTACCATATAACCATTGTTCTCAACAGATTGTTAACGTTATACATGAATCTTGGATTAGTGTTTTAGAATTAAATCCAGAACTCACGGATATTTTGGGCAACACACCTAAAATAACGTTCAGTAGAGGTAGAAATTTAAAAAATCTGTTTGAACAATGTATTAACAATGAATTGTATAGGAAATCTAAGATGAGTAAATGTGGAACATGCCATGTCTGTAGATTTATTAACGATGGTCCTTATCTTTCTATTAATAATTATGTTAAGACCATCAGATGTCCAGGGTTATGTAATTGTAATTCAGTTATGGTGGTATATGCAGCATCTTGCACAGCCTGTCAAGCGTTTTATATAGGAAAAACGATTAGAAAACTCAAAACGTGAATTACTGAACATCTACGTGACATTAAAAAACACAAAACGACTAGTGCCCTTTATAACCATAGTATCAATTGTCTCAATTTTAAAAGATTTTTATTTTTTGTTATCGACAGAACATCTAATAAAAGACACAATGGTGGTGATGAAAAAACGATACTTGAAGCCAAGGAATGTTTGTGGCAACTTAGGTTGAATGCCACTATGCGGCCTGGCATTAATGAACAAATATCAATTTCTAGCATATTAAAGCTTAAATCACAATTTATCTAGAACTGTATTTTTAGTATTACACCACCCCATTAATCATATTACATACTCACATTATACATACATATATATTTTTTTGATGCCTGTCAGTTGGTCACCTTTTGATGCCTAAGTTAGTCTTTTGTATATATTTTACAGGATGTATGGTTATGTATCAAATAAGATTGATTTTCATGTAATTTTAAACACAATATTCATCTATTCATTCACTACTTGATTCAGAACTTTTACAAAACTAATTTATAACATCAGTCAATTCATATTTATTATAGATATATATTTAATATTTAATATCAATATTTTACACTATTTAAAATAATTTTTACCGTTGTATTTAACTAAATAGCACATTTTTATTAGAATATTATATTAACATAATTTTTACTTTTACTATTTATTACATTACAAATATTATAAGCATATTTAATTGTTTCTAATTGATAATACACTTCACTGTTATATTTAATATTATGTATTTTATGTAAGTATTTATTTATTCAGACATCATTACTATTCATTCTACACACATATATTTTTAAATAGATTAGGTTGGTTATTGTACAACATTTTAACATTATTTTAACATCTATTAAGTAATGTTGACTATTTTACACAATGCACAAATTTCCAACCAGTTTTTTAAACCGTTTTTTTGTGTTTTATTGATAACAAATAGCTGTTGTTTTGGTTTATTTACTTCATAAGAGTTACAAATGCAGAAATTTAATCCTGAAATGAAGAAGTGTTTTTGTAAATCAAGTACTCAGTTATTAGATATCTGTATTCTTTCAGATTTATGGGTAGCAACGTTATTTTTTCGTTTTCTGCATAAACACAACAATTAACTGTCTAATTATTTAATGATGTATTCCAATCAATCAATTATTCAATTTATTGTTTAAATGTTTTACTATTTAAGGGATGATGGTAGTTTGTTTTAGTACTCTGATGATGCCCTATACATTAGGGTGAAAGCGCTTAGTGTTTGTTTCGTTCGTGGATGGTTGTTGGTCCTGTCTACAATAAAGCCGAATTATTTTAAAACCAGGATTCAAGGTTCGCTGGATTTAATTGTTTTGCGTAAGGTATCTGTTTGAGGCCAGTAATCCTCTTTGTGAGGTATTTCTGTGGCCTTTCCAGTTGTTGTAGATGTTTTGTGAGGTACATACCAAAAGGGGCGTTGCACTCTATAATGGGTCTAATGAGTGATGAGTAGAGGGGAACAATTACCTCTTTTTTTCTAAATAAGAAACCTTTTGCGATGAGGTGAGCTATGCAGAAGGATTTCCTGACCACTGTGGCGATGTGATTATCAAAGGAGAGACTACTGTCCACCTGTGTCCCAAGGTCTCATCACATTTTCAGCATTAAGTAGACTACCAGCTATGTGGTAGTTCATGGGTACAGAGTTTTTACCAAAGGGGATGGCAATACACTTTTTGGCATTGAGCTTCAGGCCATGGCTTTGACACCAGGCATCTGTCTCAGTGAGGTCCTTTTGTAGTATGTCCACATCGTTAGGAGTTTCGATTATGGCTCCTAGTTTGCAGTCATCTGCAGACTTTGTTAGCCAAAGACCTTCTGTGTTAGCCTGTACTTCAGAGAAGTAGATACCAAACAGGAGAGGATCCAGGACTGAACCCTGTGGCACTCCACTTGTCACTGGTCTGACGTCAGATTTAGAATCTGCTACTTTCACAGTGTGGGTTCTGTCCGTGAGCCAGTTGGCAACCCATCTTGTGACATAGGGATTTATACCTAGTTTAGTGAGCTTATCTATAATTCCAGAGTGGGGGATGGTGTCGAAAGCCTTGGCAAGATCTAGATAAGTTGTGTGAACCACCTTACCCTCATCTTTGGCTTTGGTGACTGCTTCAAAAAAGTCAATCAGGTTTAGGAGACATGATCTGCCATTTACAAAGCCGAACTGGGTAGGGTCCAGAGTTTGGAGATTACCAATGTCTTTGTTTATGAGTTCCATGATGATACGTTCCATGGTCTTGCAGACCAGGCTTGTCAGGCTAATAGGGCAGTAGTTCCCAGGGTCCATCATTGTTCCCCCTTTGTGGAGTGGGATAATCCTCATGGTGTGCCATTCAGTGGGCACAAAGCCTGAGGTGAGGTTATGATTGAACATGGTATTTAGGTAGGGGGCCAGTTCATTTTGTAGTTCATGTAGAACGCAGCCTGGGATATTGTCAGGTCCCATGGATGTTGTGTTCTTGGCTTTGGAGAGTGTATTTTTTACCTGTGCAGCCATGATTACAGGAACTTTGGATTCTTCCGGTATAGAGATGGACCCTCTAGGGGGTAAGAGGGGGGTAAAGTTAGCACTGAACCTATCTACCAGGATGTTGGCAATATCAGTTGGTTCTGTATATTTAGTGCCATTGTGCTGTAGCTCAGAGCAGATCTGAGTGTTGTCATTGAGATTCTTGACATAGCTATAGAATGCTTCATGGTTGCCTTTAGAGTCAGTGGCAATTTTGTTTTCGTAAGTAGCTTTGGAGGATTTTATGAGGGATCTCAGCTTCTTACTGAGGTTGACCAGGGAGTTCCTCCAGTCATGGGATTTTACTCTTTTTTGCAACAGTTTCTTTCTTCTGTTGTAGAGTTTGTTTATGGCAGAGGGCGACCAGATTGGCTTCCTTTTTTTGGAGGATAGCATCTTGGTTCTATTAGGGATAGCATGATCCATGCACTCGTGTAAGTGCTTATAAAGTGCATTTGTGTAGAATTCAGCAGTCGTACCTCTATTGCCCATCTGCATGGGTGTCATGAAGTATGCCACTTCTGTGTTAAGAAGTGTGAAGTTGGCTTTGGAGAAGTTTTGTACGGTGGTTTCCCTAATTGGGGGTGGAGGCAGGATGTGGATGTCTAGGGTGATTCGCTTGTGGTCGGATCTGACCAACGAGGAATTGACCTCTGGTGTGGAACACCGATTGCCCATGATGGTAATGACCAGGTCTAGGATATTGCTGCCCCTGATGGGGGTGTGAATAAGTTGATCCAAGGCATTGGAATTTATGAATTCCAGAAAACATTGAGCAAAAGAGTTGGGACATGAGTAGTTTTCACAGTTAATGGTGGGGTAGTGAAATAGCCCATTATTAGGGTGTTGGGTTGTACCCTAATACTTTCCAGTGTATCAAGAAATGAGGAGTGGGAATCCTGGGGCATGGTGGGGGGTCTGTAGCAAGGTACAATTTGGATTGCAGTCTTGCCCAGAGTTAGTTGCACTTGGATAATCTCGGATGCATTATGTTGTGCAACTAGCCTGGAGGTGTGGATATCCTTAATGAATATGGACATTCCTCCACCTTTAGTGCTTCATTCTGGGTTAGGTGGCCGAAAGGTGTGGTATGAATTATAGCCTGGTAATGCAGGGGTGCTCTCTGGAGCATTGAACCAGGTCTCTGTCACTGCGCAGATGTCAATGTTCTCCATTTTGAGTGCCTCAAGTGAGTGCATTTTGAGGTTTAAACTTCTACCATTGAGTAGCATTACCCTCAGATTTTGCTTGCTTGTACCTGTTACGGTGGTGAATTTGTCATTTGAACCTTGCCTTAAAATGGCACTATAGGGGTGGCAAGAGCCTTAGCCAGTATCCGGAATCCCAAGGGCGACAGATGCAGGCCATCTCTGGCATAGCATCGTGGTCTGTCGATCATGTCATCCCAGGCAGACAAATACTGGATCCCCTTAGAATGACACCAAAAGCTTAGCCAATTGTTGAAGTCAATCATTTTGTTCTTGTACTGTGGCATCATTCTGGGTTATAGCAGGATGCTACTCAGGGCTAGGGTCATACCTGCCTGTGCTACAAGATCGGAGAGCTCCTCCATGTCTCTTTTCATGTAGTCCAGGGAGGTACGTCTCAGGTCATTCACACCAACATGGAGAATGACAGTGTCATATTTGTACTTGTTGTGGAGTGACCTGAGTGCGTCCGTTATTTGGTGGATCCTGGCACCTGACAGGCAGCTGACAGTAACTTTTTCCTTGTTTAGCCTGGTGAGTGGAACATCAGTGTGTCTGACTATACAGTCACCTATGACTAGAGTGTTGGGTACGTTGTTATGCCTTATGGGCTGTGGTTGAGTGGCACACTGAGTTTATGGGCTATGTGTCATTTGGGTTGTGTTGGGGGGGTGGAGTTTGCTTGTGTTTATTTGTTAGTGTGTTGTGCGTTTAAAATGTAAAAAGGGTGCTTAAAATGCGAACTCATAGCAAAGGGGCCAGAGGTATTATTGTACCATACATCCTCACCTCTATTTCATTACCTAGTCAATGCTTTAAATTTCAAAATGGGGTGCTATGGAATAAGACTCATTACGTCCAGGCCATCCATCGACATTCAAAGTCAATTGGCAATACAATTCCATTAGTTCCAATAACTGGACCTTCCCTCATTCCCTCCTTTAATCCTTCCATAGGTACAAACTTAAATGTGTGACTTTTGTTGTCCAAAACATGTGTTGCCAAGGCATTATTGGGGTTCCTTTTGTTGATGTTATACTGATGTTCATAAATTCTTTCCTTTGACCTACTCTCAGTTTTACCTATGTAAAAACATGGGCACTGTTGACATAATGCCACTTAGACCATCTTCCTAGAATTACAGTCAAAATTGGACCTAACTTTGAATTCATTGCCTTTAGTAAGAAACCTGTTACACATTAGAATGAATTTGCATTGGGAACAGAAAGAATAGTTGTGTAAAATCTTACCATAACCATAGATGTCCTTTTTTTCCATGTTGCAGTACTCTTACTGTGGGATCCTCCACCTTAGGCGACCCGAATGTCCAGCTCCAATGCAAAAGCTTAAGCTTGGTTTCTGCCAGGTGCATGGGACGTTACATGCAGGGCCACTAAAGCAGAGTCCTTAAATGTGATGTCTGCATGCACAGACCTCAGAGCTGACTGCCCAGTTGGACAATAGTCTAAGGAGTACCAAAGGGATGCCATCTAGACAAGGTAAGTATAATGAAGGGGGTTAGGTGGGTGGGAAGGAATACTGCAACATGGAAGAGAAGGACATCTATGGTTATGTTAAGATTTTACACAACTACTCTATGTCCTTCTATTCCTATGTTGCAGTATTCTTACTGTGGGAGAATGCCAAAGCTCAAGAAGGGGGAAGAGTGGTGGAAGAAACTGCAGATTCTAGGAATCCATGCAGGATTGTCCTTGCAAATCCTACCCTTGCTCTGCAGATCTGGTCCAATATGTATTGTTTGGTGAAGTTATGTGCAGATGACCATGTGGCTGCCTCAAGAATGGTAGTTGTGTCCAGGCCTTTCAGGAAGGCCCCAGAAGATGCCACAGCTCTTGTAGAGTGTGCTTTGACCCCATAAGGTGAGTGTTTGCCATGGTAGGAGTAGCAGAAGGAAATAGGTTTCCTTATCCAGGAGGAAATAGTTTTCTTGGATATGGCCTTGCCCAGGGCCCAGGGGTGGAAGTACATAAAGAGCTGACTGGACTTTCTGATAACTTTAGTTTTGTCCAACTAGAACCTTAATTGTCTAAAGACATCATGGGAGTGGAATACTCTCTCACTGTCATTCTGCAGGAAAGGAAAGAAGGTGGGTAAATGAATAGACTGATTGAGGGATAGCTCATTGGCCACCTTGGGCATGAAGGAGGGATTGGTGTGGAGGGACACCCTATCTCTGTGGAAGATTGTGTAGGGTGGGGATGAATAGGTTTCCTTATCCAGGAGGAAATAGTTTGCTTGGATATGGCCTTGCCCAGGGCCCAGGGGTGGAAGTACATAAAGAGCTGACTGGACTTTCTGATAACTTTAGTTTTGTCCAACTAGAACCTTAATTGTCTAAAGACATCATGGGAGTGGAATACTCTCTCACTGTCATTCTGCAGGAAAGGAAAGAAGGTGGGTAAATGAATAGACTAATTGAGGGATAGCTCATTGGCCACCTTGGGCATGAAGGAGGGATTGGTGTGGAGGGACACCCTATCTCTGTGGAAGATTGTGTAGGGTGGGGATGCCATCAGTGCTTGCAATTCTGAAACCCTTCTGGCTGAAGTAAGGGCTACTACTGGGACAGTCTCCCATGTGCAGATCTGCAGAGAAGCAGAGCTAGCTGGTTCAAATGGAGCCATTGTGAGTTTTTCTAGCATGTAGTTTAGGTCCCAAAGTGGTGGAATGGGTTTTTTTGGTGGCCTAACATGTAGAACCCCTTTTAAGAATAGTTTGATATCCAACCTGGAAAGTAGTGCTGGGTCCAGGCGTAAGCAGGCAGAGATGGCAGATATGTGGACCTTCACTAAGGAGTAAAAAAGGTCTGATTTATTGAGTTCACACACACAGGTTAGGACTAGAGGAACATCCACTTGGAAGGGGTCCATTTGCCCTTGAAAGCACCATTTGGAGAATCTTTCCCATTTGGAAACATAGGATCTCCTGGCATTGGGTTTCCTGGCCTCCTGCAGGATAGATAGCATGTCCTCTGTGTACCAGTGCTAAAGGGGATCAGGTGTTTATCACCCAGAGGGTTAAGCATAACATCTCCAGGTGTAGGTGAATGAGAGATCCCCTCTGTTGTGTGAGCAGGTCCACCTTGTGAGGCAACTTCTGGTGATTGCCCTTAGCTACTGATTGAAGAAGGGGGAACCAGTGCTGCCTTGGCCAATACGGAGTAACCAGCAAGATTCTTGGCTTGTCCCTCTGGACTTTAGAAGGACCTTCTGAATGAGTGGGAAGGGAGGGAAGGCATAAAGGAACAGTCCCTTCTAAGAAATGGAGAAGACGTCCACTCTCCGGGCTAGTGGGAAGGGATCCTGGAGCAGAAAAGCTGTAATTGTCTGTTCTGGGGGGAGGCAAATAGAGCTATTTGAGGTGTGCCGCACTGGTAGACAATGTCTAAGAACACATCTCTGTGTAACATCATGATGCAGAGAGAAGGATCTGCTAAGGGCATCCACTTGATGGTTGTCCTGGGATGAGATATAGACTGCCTGCAGTGAAATGTGCTGAGACACTAACTCCCATGCCTGTATTACTAGCCTGCAGAGTAGGTAAGACCTGGCCCTCCTATTTGTTGATGTACCACATCACAGTTGTGTTGTCTGTGAAGATTTATAGGGGTTCTGGTTGCATAAGAGGGAGAAAGGCCTGTAGGGCTAGATGGACCACAGTCACCTCCTTGATGTTGATATGCTTTTTCTATAGGGACAGCTCCCATAGGGCACGCACCTTGAGGCCATTCATAGTTGCTCCCCATCCTAGATGGGAGGCATCAGTGTGCATGTATTTTATTGGGCTGGTGGGTTGCAGGGGTAGACCTGGGTGCAGTTATACTTGCTGGATCCAACACCTCAATTCTGTCTTCTGGCATGGTAAGAGAGGTACCTGAAAGTCCATGGGGTGGCTGTGTTGTGACAAGACATTTCTTAGATACCACTGGAACTTCCTCATATGCAGCCTGGCAAGGGGTAGCATAGGAATAGTGGCTGCCATGAGGCCTAGGAAGTGCAACAACTGCCTGGCTGAGAGGTGGGTGACCAGGAGTAGATTGTGGAAGTAGCTGACTAGGAAGGATACTTTGTCCTGAAGAAGGAAGGCCTTCAACAAGTCGGTTCTTATCCTGCAGCCCAGGAAGATTTTGTCTTGGGCTGGTGTGAGGGATGATTTTGCCAGGTTGAGTGTGAACCCTAAGCTTTGCAGTAGGGACATGGTGAATAGTACATGATTCCTGAGAATGGCTTCCTCCTCTGCTAGAATGAGGAGGTCATGTAGGTCTAGGTAGGGGTAGATTTAGATCCCCTTTGTTCTGCAGTAGGCTACTGCTGAGGCTAGGCACTTTTTGAAGACTTGGTGCAGTAGGTAAACCAAAGGGCAAGGCAGTAAATTGAAATTGTGAAGAAGGCCCAGCAAAACGCAAATACTTCCTGTAGTTTGTGTGGATGGGAATGTGGAGGTATGTTTCCTTTAGGCCCAAGGTGGCCATGAAAGCTTTTGGTGGCAATAGTGGAAGAAGGTTTTGTAGAGATAGCATTCTGAAGGAAGAGACCTTCACAAAGAGATTTAGGAAAGGTAAATCCAGGATGGGCCTCCAAGAGCCATCCTTTTTTGGTACTAGGAAAAGCCAGGAGTAAAACCCCCTCCCTTCTTGGCTTGAGGGGACAATTTATATGATCCCCTGGGTGAGTAGCTCTTTGATAATCTGAGGGATTAGGTGTAACTGTTTTTTTGGGGAGAAGGGGATGCCTTGTGGAAAGGATCTTTGCTGCCAGGACATGAAGTATCGGTTTTCCACTATTGCCAGGACCCAGCAAACTGAAGTGACTTTTTTCCAAAGGGGAAGACAGTGAGAGAGGTGGGATGAGAGGGGGAGATGGCTGGATCAGTCATGCATTATAGTTTCTGTCTTGAAATGGCTGTCTGGAGGTAGATTGAGGTGGGCTGTCCTATTAGAGGGTGCCTTCCTGAGCAGTTTTCTGTGCCTGGAAGTGCAACAGGAGGATGGAGCTGGGGCTCTTCTGGCAAAGGAGGTTTTTTCACGGTAGTTCCTGTAAATTTTGGGGATTGAGAATACTAGCAAGTGTTTTAAGTACTAGAGCTCCTTACTTTATTCCTGGAGGCTTTTAGACAGTTTAGCAGACTGTTTACCAAACAGGAATTTGTTGTCCAGTGGAGCATCCAAAATCTTCGTTTTAAAATCTTCAGGAAGGGGCTGAAGCCTAGGCCAATAATACCTGCAGAGTGGATCTAGTGGAGGCCTCAGCAGCATCATAACTGCATTTTATAGAGTGTCTGGCAACATGAGATGCCAAGGACAGCTGAGATTTGTTGGGGGAGTCAGGCATGGAGGAAATCAAGGAGGAGGCCTGGGAGATCACATCTAGGGCATATTTGACCATGTGGGTCTGGTAATTGATAGCCCTGAAAGCTAGTGTTGAAGATGTATACATCCTTTTCCCCAATCTGTCCATGACTTTGCTGTCCTTGTCTGATGGCAAGAGGGAGGAGGAAGGTGTAAGTGTGGACTGTTTGTCAGGGGCCATTGCATTGATGACTTTATGAGGAAGTTTTTCTCATCAGGAACCTGGTAAAAGTGGTCAGGTCTTTTGGGAGGTGGTGGCTGAGATTCAGGTGTCTTTGAGGCTGATGCAAATGCATCTAGGTAGTCTGGAATCACTGGAGGGATAGCCGAAGGGGAGGGTGATTCCACCTGGAGTAATTCAAAATACCTCTTTTGGACTGCTGTCATCTGAGTTGCATTCCACTTGAAGTACTTCCTCATTTTAATAATTGTTTCCCCAAAAGTAATGTCTTTGGGGGGGGAGGGATTCTGCCTCATGGAAGTCCTCATCAGGGGAATAGTAGTCCAAAAGGGAAGCTATCTATAAGGAGTGGGTGGCAAACTCTTCAGAGGAGGAGGAAAAGGAGTCTTCCTCTTGGGTGTAAATAGGAGGTATTGAAACAGCTGAAGCTGGCCTGGGGCTGAGGGCAGGCAGAGTGGTAGCTGGAAAAGCTGAAGGTCTAAGAGCCATAAAGGCCTGCAACAAAGACTGGGAAAGGTATGCCAGTCTGGTTGCTCCTCCGAGGGAGCAGATAGATGCTTAGTCTTTTGTTTCCTCTTAAGAGGCGTAGATTTAGCAGAGACAGAGGGCCTATAGATGCTTAGTCTTTTGTTTCCTCTTAAAAGGCATAGATTTAGCAGAGACAGAGGGTCTAGTATCAAGGATTTGGCCTGTAGGTGAGGATTCCAGTTCTTGGACCATGGGAGGGCATCCGTCAGAAACTGGTTCCCCCTCGACCTTGGCTGATGCCGACGTCAGGACAACCTCCGAGGATGTGCCTACCAGCACTTCTGAGGTGGCTTCCACAAGGATAGTCACTGAAAATGCTGGTTCTAGCAGATGTCCCTCAACCCTCAAAATTGGAGGCTGGCAGGATGCCCGATGACGGAGGGGCAGAAGCAGTAGGCTTGCAACCTTGGCCTTCTTTTTATGTAGCTCCGCCACGACGGCCGACTATGGATCCATATGTAGGGCTAGGCGTTTTAATCTCTGGTTTTCAAGGTAAAGTATTAAGGCTGTCATACTGCTACAGAGAGTTTTCAGTATGAATGACTGGCAGGTACTAGATGTGGTGTGGTTGTGTTCCTGGCCTAGGCAGAACAAACAAAGTTCATGCAAGTCTTTGTGCAGAATTTGATGTCCGCACCTACACTTCCCCTTTCTAGCTGACATCAGCTAAGCAAAACAGCAAACAACCAAAGCTCAAGTAAGAAAAAATTTTTTCCCCAAAGGGGTGCTTATCTTTAAGTGTCTTGAAAACAGCAGAGTGAAGTGATTGAGATGATGTTCAACTGCGGCAGAAAAGTTCTGAGGCCTGTGCATGCAGACATCACATTTAAGGGCTCTTGGTTATGGCCTTGCGTGTGACATCCCACACACTTGGCAGCAGCCAGGCTTAAGCTTTTGCACTGGAGCCAGACATTCGGATCGCCTGAAGTGGAGGATCCCATTGTAAGAATACTGTAACACTGGAATAGAAGGATGCATGTTTTCTTTAGATGTGTGTTCCAAAATTTCTTTTGGGTTCCCATCTGTTCTAAATGTAAAACCAGGTTTGTGTCCTAACTTCTCTCCCAAAGTGGGATTTTCACAAATAATTGCCTAGCTTTTTTCAATAACCCTTTAAGTGTTCTGTGGTCCATATTAAAGGTAGTTATGAAATTGATGGAGTAATGAGGTCTGATCAAATCCACAGTTACATCCCCTTCCACTTCAGCCCCTATATTTTGTATTCTAAAATCTGTTCATCCTCCTAAGATAGGTTTATACCATCCAGTATTTCTTTTTCTCGTAACATCCAACTTAAGCTCGTCGAACAATGCATCAGGGTAACCTCTCTTGTGGAACATACCCAGTAAAAGTTCGCATTCATTGTGAAAGTCCTTATCCATTGTGACCATTCTAACAGCTCTCACCAATTGCTATTTCACCACAGATTTCTTCTGATGAAAGGGGTGATAGCTGTCAAAATGGAGAGATGAGTTTGAATAAGTGGGTTTTCTAAAAATCAGTGCAGTAAATCGGTGGTTGTTCCTGTCCATACTCAGGAAGACGTACAGGTAAGATATTTCTCACTGTTGAATTCATACGTAACTTTTAAAAAGTTACTAGTGGTGTTAATATATGTTAAAAATGTCTCAATCCCTTCTACCCCATCTTTCCATAAAATAAAGATATCATCCAGGTAATGTGTATAAATCTTAGATCAATCTTTGTACTCTGGATGATCTAAAACATACTGGTACTCCTACTGGGCCATCACTATATTAGCAAATATTCCACCACAAGGGGAACCCATAGCTACCCCAGTTTTCTGAAGTAAAAATCACCATTAAAAGCAGAAAATTGTTGTTCAACGCCAGCTCTAACAGGTCCTCATATACTGTAGGTTGATGTCATGCTGTGGGACCCCTTTTCTGTGTAAATAACCAACCACCATACTAATTCCTTCATCCTTGGGAATGACACTTTATAAATCCCTTACATCAATTGTTAAAAATACGTTATCCTTAAAATGTGTTCCTCTATGGTGGCTAAAAAGGACCATGAGTCTTTACAAATATGATTTTTGATGTGTAAATACACTTTCATTTTTTTGTCAATAAATTTTGAACTGGGGTACTTGATGGAATTACATCCATTGACTACAGTGTGAATTGGGGGTTCTGATACACTCTTGTGTATCTTTGGAATACCAAATAACATAGGTATTGTGGGGAAGGGCATGTGTAAATAGTTAAAAAGATTCACATCAATTCTCCTTTCAAATAACAAGTCATCAAGCGCCTTTGAAATGTTTCGGTAGCTACAGTTTAGTTCATTTTTTGAAACCCCTTTGTAAGTATTAGTATCTAAAATTCCTTCCATCCTTTCACTGCACTGATGGATATTCATCACGATGATTCTCCCACCCTTGTCAGGTTTCATGATGCTGACCTTTTGGTGTTTAAGGAATCTTAGGTTGCTTCTCTCTTTCTAACTCAAATTGCTCTTATCATTGCATTGCCCCATAAAAGCATTCCTTATGTCAAGTGCATAAACTTTCTGATATAACCCTAAAAGAGGGTGTAAGGGTGGGTTAAAGGTACCACGTATATAAAGATTATCAGGCCTGTCATTGTTTTCCCCCAGTATAATTCTAAAATTTAGTTTCCTTAGGTTGAGTTTCAAGTCTAATAAGGTGTTTGCTAAGTTTGCCCTCCTCGCTGGTACAAAGGTTAAATGAAAGTCACACATTTAAGTTTATAGTTATAGAAGGATTAAAGGAGGGAATGAGGGGAGGTCAATGGGTACAGTTATTGGAACTAAAAGAACTGTATTTGCAACTGACTTTGAATGCCCATGGTTGGCCTGGACTTAATGAGTCTTGTTCCATACCACACCTTTTGAAATGTAAGCATTCACTAGGTAATGAAACAGATGTAGGGGTGTATGGTACAATAATACTTCTGCCCCCTTGGCTATGGGTTCATACTGAAAGCACCCTTTTTAAATTTTAAATGCACAGCACACTAACAAATAAAGCTATTTATGTGAACTTTATATTTAACACACAGGATTTTTTTTCCTCACATTCAACCTCCTTCAGAGAAATGATGCAGGAGGTACATTCTATATACTCTTTAACTGAATGCCTTTATTGCCCATTATTATTGGTTTTAATAACCTTTTCTATCCTATTGCATGCATAGAATGTTTAGTGATTTTTAGGTACTAGGTATTTTTGGAGTGATTTTTATGGACACGATTTTAAGATGGTTATGTTATAGGATTACATATTTTTCATTTTAATGTGACTTTTATTTTTTTATTTAAGATTTTTTTATACACAAGCTATTTTTTAAATATGCATAAAAACACAATCTGTTTGATACAAAAAGGTTACAGCATTCTAGCTGACCTGTAATAAATTTGGTCAAGATGAAGTGTACTTAAAACTTCTGAACACTAGATGGCATTGTGCTATTACTTTGCCTAGGAATGGTTGGAGACACTCCATCTTGAAACATCAAAGGAAGTGTTATCATTACTCATGGATGTGTGTATAAAAGTTTTGTAACTTAACTGCTTTTATATTCTGATGAAGTTCCACTGAGGTATGAAAGTGCTTAACATATATTGTTTTGGTTTTAATTGGCTCATCATATAAAATAGTTGCTGCTCATGACCTTCTGCCTTGGATTTATCTTGGTTGTGGAATCATTTGGATTTTGTGTTTTACCAGTTTAGTTAGTATACTTGTCAAAATATAGGGTCATTGATAGCGTGAGATTTTGGTTGCAGCATTTAATTTGTCCTGCCTTAGTAAAAAAGTACCACTGTAATTTTAGCACTCAAATCTGTTTCTTTGAGCTCAGTACTTGTTCAGAACTCGTAAGCACTAAATAAGCTACAAATTACTACAACACTTAACTTTCCTCACTTGTCTAGAGGAAAACAGTTTTTAGTACTTAATAAATAAGCACCTATCCAGGCAAGTCTAAGGGTCAGCTCCCGGTGTTTTCTCCTGTCTACCTGATGAATCTAGGCATCTTGGGGCAATGCATCAATTGCCTCATGTACACAGACAACCCTCTGCTCCTACCACCCAACACTACAACCTGTGAGAGATGCACTTACATAGCCAAACTGGAAGCAAAGCTCTCTTCACCCAAGACTGGACTAGACAATCAAAAGAAGAAGGTAAACACTTGCACCACACCACACTCATCACATAGTGCCTCAAAAACCTACACCACCAAAACACACACACACAAACACAAACCGCACACCTACATTCATGGAGGGTCTCAATAAAAATCTGCCCAAACAACAGAGACCTTCAAAGCAGAAATGCAAGCAACCTCCACCCCCAACACAACCCAAATGACACATAGGCCACAAACTCAGTGTGCCACTCAACCACAGCCCATAAGGCACAACAACGAATCCAACACTCTAGTCATAGGTGACTCTGTAGTCAGGCACAGTGATGTTCCACTCACCAGGCTAAACAAGGAGAAAGTTACTGTCAGCTGCCTGTTGGGTGTCGGGATCCACCACATAACACACGTGCTTAGGTCACTCCACAACAAGTACAAATATGACTCTGTCATTGTCCATGTTGGTGTGAATGACCTGAGACATACCTCCCTGGACTACGTGAAAAGAGACATGGAGGAGCTCTCTGATCTTGTAGCCCAGGCAGGTATGACCCTAGCCCTGAGTAGAATCTTGCCATCACCCAGAATGATACCACAGTACAAGGACAAAATGATTGAATTCAACAATTGGCTTCTGGTGTCATTCTAAGGGGATCCAGTATCTGTCTGCCTGGGATGACATGATCGACAGATCACGATGCTTTGACAGAGATGGCCTGCATCTGTCACCCTTGGGATTCCGGATACTGGCTAAGGCTCTTGCCACCCCTATAGAGCCTTTTTTAGGCAAGGTTCAAATGACAAATTCACCACTGTATCAGGTACAAGCAAACAAAATCTGAGGGTAATGCTACTCAATGCTAGAAGTCTAAACCTCAAAATGCACTCATTCGAGGCACTCCTTAAAATGGAGAACATCGACATCTGTGCAGTGACAGAGACCTGGTTCAAGGCTCCAAAGAGCACCCCTGCATTACCAGGCTATAATTCATACCACACCTTTCAGCCACCTAACCTGGACCGAAACACTAAAAGCGGAGGCGTGTCCATATTCATTAAGGATATCCACACCTCCAGGCTAGTTTGTTCAGCATAATGCATCTGATATCATCCAAGTGTAACTAACTTTGGGCAAGACCGCAATCCAAGTTGTAGCTTGCTACAGATCCCCCATCATGCCCCAGGATTCCCACTCCTCATTTCTTGATACACTGGAAAATATTAGGGTACAACCCAACACCCTAATAATGGTCGATTTCAACTACCCCACCATTAAATGGGGAAACTACTCATGTGCCAACTCTTTTGCTCAATGTATTCTGGAATTCATAAATTCCAACGCCTTGGATCAACTTATCCACACCCCCACCAGGGGCAGCAATATCCTAGACCTGGTCATTACCAACATGGGTGACTGGTGTTCCACACCAGAGGTCAATTCCTTGTTGGTCAGATCCGACCACAAGATGATCACCCTAGACATCCACATCCCAGCCCCACCCCCCATTACGGAAACCACCATAAAAAATTTCTCCAAAGCCAACTTCACGCTTAAGACAGAAATGGCAAACTTTACGACACCTGTCCAGATGGACAATAGAGGTACGACTGCTGAATCCTGCACAAATGCACTTTATAAGCACTTACACAAGTGTATGGATCGTGCTATCCCTAACAGAACCAAGATGCCATCCTCCAAAAAAAGGAAGCCAATCTGGTGGTCCCCTGCCATAAACAAACTCTACAACAGAAGAAAGAAACTGTTGCAAAAAAGAGTAAAATCCCATGATTGAAGGAACTCCCTGGTCAGCCTGTGTAAGAAGCTAAGATATCTCATAAAATCCTCCAACGCTATTTATGAAAACAAAATTGCCACTGATTCTAAAGACAACCACAAAGCATTTTATAGCTATGTCAAGAATCTCAATGGGAACACTCAGATCTGCTTTGAGTTACAGCACAATGGCACTAAATATACAGAACCAACAGATATTGTCAACATCCTGACAGATAGGTTCAGTGCTAACTTTACCCCCACCCCCTAAAGTGCCCATCTCTATACTGGAAGAATGCAAAGTTCCTGTAATCACGGCTGCACAGGAAAAAAAACACACTTTCCAAAGCCAAGAACACAGCATCCATGGGACCTGACAACATCCCAGGCTGCGTTCTACACAAACTACAGAATGAACTAGAACCTCACCTAAGTACCATGTTCAATCATAGCATCACCTCAGGCTTTGTGCCCACTGAATGGTGCACAGTGATGGTTATCCCACTCTACAAAAAGGGAGTCACCACGGACCCCGGGAACTACCACCCCATTAGCCTGATGAGCCTGGTGTGCAAGGCCATGGAACATATCATTGTGAAACTTGTAAACAAAGATATTGATAATCTCCAAACTCTAGATCCCACCCAGTTTGGGTTTGTAAAAGGCAGATAATGTCTCCTAAACCTGAAAGACTTCTTTGAAGCAGTCACCAAAGCCGTAGATGAGGGTAAGGTGGTTCACACAGGCTATCTAGATCTCACCAAGGCTTTCAACTTCATCCCCCACTCTGGAATTATAGATAAACTCACTAAACTAGGTATAAGTCCCTATGTCACAAGATGGGTTGCCAACTGGCTCACTGACAGAACCCACACTGTGAAAGTAGCAGACTCCAAATCCGACTTCAGACCAGTGACAAGTGGAGTACCACAGGGTTCAGTCCTGGGTTCTCTCCTGTTTGGTATCTACTTCTCCGAAGTACAGGCTAACACAGAAGGTCTTTGGCTAATGAAGTTTGCAGATGACTGCAAACTAGGAGCCACAATCAAAACTCCTAATGATGTGGACATCCTACAAAAGGGCCCTCACTGAGACAGATGCCTGGTGTTAAAGCCATGGCCTCAAGCTCAATGCCAAAAAGTGCATTGTCATCCCCTTTGGTAAAAACTCTGTACCCATGAACTACCACATAGGCAGTCATCTACTTAACACCGAAAGTGTGACAAGAGACCTTGGTACACAGGTGGACAGCAGACAGCAGTCTCTCCTTTGATAATCATATCACCACATTAGTCAGGAAATCCTTCTACGTGGCACACCTCATCACAAAAGGTTTTTCATCCAGGAAAAAAGAGGTCATTGTTCCCTTCTACTCGGCACTCATTAGACCAATTATTGAGTACAATGCCCCTTTTGGTATGTACCTCACAAGACATCTACAACAACTGGAAAGGCCGCAGAAATACCTCACAAAGAGGATTACTAGCCTCAAACAGATACCCTTCGCAGACTGTCTCAAAAAACTCCACCTTACTCCGTCACATATCGCCTACTCAGAGGTGATCTCTGCCTAACATACAAAGCTATGCCAAACCCAGAGCTGTTGGACATGCTCCACTTAAAGAAATCTCAATCCCTCCGAGCTACATGCTCTAGGGACCTAAACCTTGTTACCACAATAAACAGAACATGCTGGAGGGATAGATTCCTGTCCTAAAGACTTCCCATACCCTGGAACAAACTACCTATCTATAGCAAACAAAGCTCATCATTAGCACTCTTCAAGAAAAATCTTGATGATTGGATGGGAAATAGGAAATTCACCCCAGGGATCACTTCTGTGGCTCTGCTCGACAGGGGCACAGGAAAATAATTTTCTTGGGTGGTGAAATACAGTGTACCTTTTTGGCTAGGCTTATATAGGCCCTAGGGCTAATAGCCTAGTAGCTACCTATGAACCTACTGTAATATACTAGGAATGATACTGAAAAATATATGGGGAAATGTACAGACTGCATTTACCTCGACTTTCAAATGCTAATCAGTGTAAACTAACTGTACTTCAGTCAATCATTCAGGAAAGGTGTGAACGCTCAAAACATTTTACCAGAATGAATGGTAGAAAAAGTGAGAAAAGAAATTCGGTAGGATGGATGGAATCAGTATTTGACAAATAGTTATGGTGTGATTTCTGAAGGACAGCATACAGCATCAGCTAATGAGAAAATACTTTTAGAACAGTGATTAGATTCAGTTCCAAAGCTGGCTGACATTTTAGAGAAAATATGCAAACTATTTTATTCTTTTAGAATATTAGGATATTTGTTAATCAACAGGTTTCTTTACAAAGCACAACTGTCCAAAGCAATGCTGTGCTGTAAAATGAGAGAAAATCTGTATGATTATTGTGACAATATGAGGTATTGTCAGCTATGCCAGGAGAAGTAGGGCAGTGGATGTGTAATATATGCCAGCATAGCTAGCTGGAATTTTGACAATAATTATATGCCATTTGTATATCAAACTGATTTGTACAGCTGCTTATGTTGAAAAATATATTTATAAAGCTGCTTGTGTTAAAAATGTACCAACAGTGGGTCCTAACTGTATTGTAGCTGATTAAATGTATATGATTTAATAGAGGATACTGGAAGAGAAGAGGTTAAGCTCAATCCAGCTAACTTTGAAAAATATTAAGAAATTAAATTACTTAATTTAGGCCATAAAGATTGCATCTTATAGTTCTTATTGCAGCCAGAGACAAAATATCTGGGAAAACAAGTACTAGGAAGCCTTCTGTATTGTCCTTAGCAGTGAACTAATTGACACTCTGGAGGGGTAGAAATTTGAAATTGTCTTATGACTCCCAGAAGTTGCAACAGATCTTAGCAAAGCTCTATGTGTGTGTATTTATTGACAGATATTTGCTAAATTCTGGCAGCTTCTAGCCAAGGGGGTAGCATGGGAACCAGAAGTCAGATGACCAGATGTATGTTATGTCATTCTGTAATCCATCAGTGAAATGATGTTTTTTTAATACTAGATAAGACTGAAGTTTCAGAGCACTCTGTTTCTGAAACCTGACACAGGGGGATCCCTCACCTACTTCATCTTGCCTTGCTCTAGTAAGTGACCAGTCAAAGAAATATAGTGAGAATAGTTAAATACTGTTTTTCTGTATCTGTGTGAATGTATTTGTCTGTATTATTTTAATATTTCCTGTGACTAAAACTCTGGTGTTTATTTTAAATAAATATTTAATATTTCATGCTCTTTTCTTATTTACTATTAAATTTTATTTAAACTTTTTATTATGGCTGGTCCTTTAATGAATATTTTAACCTTTGACAGTACTTTACCTATTTGGTGATTCTGTGGCCACTCCTGAAAGCCTTACTGCATTGGTAAAACCACTGCCATTTGCACTAATATTAACTTCACCCAGTATAATTGGGAACCCTTGTAAGAGCCTAAGAGTAGCTGGCTTTGGAATGTCTAGAGGCAGGAACTACCTTATAGTATGAGCAGAAAGGGGTATAGCTAGTAAATCTGTACCAGCCTTTCCCAGGGGTGTGTGTGTGTGTGTGTGTGTGTGTGTGTGTGTGTGTGTGTGTGTGTGTGTGTGTGTGTGTGTGCAAATCAAATCCTAGAAAATGCGTGTTTCAGCTGCTTGGAGCAGGGATACGAAACACTGGTTTCAAAGAGAGGGTGCTGTTGGACCTGGCTTCAACACTCATCTGAGGACTCAACTCTACAGCTATGCCAGTGGGGAATCTCAATGGGGCCCTGGAGAGGGACAGAGAGAGAGAGAGAAATCCAGATCCTGGACTGAGTGTGTTCCCTGTATGCTCTTAAGGGAAATTGTGCTTGATGCACAGAGTTGCACCTTGAAATACTATGTATCTATTTTTCCAAGTTAACGTCCCTCTCCAATGTCAGTGGTGAGTATTCAGGCTCCTTGACTACTGGCCCACAGAGGGGACATGGCAATTATAAAAATGCACTTCTATATACACATACACACAAAGAGCACTGATAAGAGACCATATAAAAATAATTACCAGTGGAGGAAAAAAAAGGATTTCTAGCAACAAGCATGAAACAAAAATACTAATGCCTAGGCCTGAATAATAATTAGACACAGTTATAGAAAAAACAGTACATAGTAAATAGGTATCATTTTATTGCTAAAGAGGCTTCAGGTCTGTGTGTGATGAGATAGCATCTCTAGTTGAGTAAAATCCAATTGTTCAACAAACGTAATTTCCTCAGGGTGAGGGAAGGAAAATACAAAAGGACAAACTTCAACTGTAAGCTCTTAGCACTTCCTAGAACATCCTACCCCCATTGAGAGTTTGTGTAATCTGACTTGCAGTATGCTAACAAGGCTTTCTGAAAACCTTGCCTCTGTGTGAACATGTGACTTACACAGTACTAAAATGTAAACAAACAACTTTAGCAAAAAATATGAGGTAGTGTCCCTTTAAATAATGTGGCCATCATTTTTAACTGCAAAAATGCAAAACTAATAATTAAGGGTCTCTTCATTAAACTAGCTAACAGAAACATACCTCTACAGTATGTTAAATTATTGCACTAATATAATATGCAGCAGCTGCACTAATACTGGCACATTTTGCAGTACACAGTGAATGTCTCAACATGTTCCAGGGTATGTGCACTCTCCGTACAACACACAATCAACCTCATCCTCACTGATTTGTATTAGCATAAAGACAGAGAAAGACTGGAGTGAAAATTTGACAATGGTGTTGTACAAACATAAATCTGCACTGAGCATACTTCTCAGTGTACTTCATTATGAAGAAAGTTCCTTATTTGTAGTATTAAATAGTTCATGTTCCTCAAAGTTCCACAATGAAAGGCTCTGTCACACACTCAGTGTTAGCAATTGTTTTAAATAATATCCACAGTAAATAAAAAATGAAGTTATGTACTCACCATAGCGTTAAATGTGTGTTGTCCATCTCGCTTTCATTCTTAGCAGGTTGGGTTCCAGGCAGACAGTGATTGGGATTTTGAATGATGACAGAATAGAATTTAAGCATTAAATTAAAGCTGATCATCTCGTCACTGTGACCCAGTGGCATCATTCTAGGTAAGAAGGTAGGATACTACTCAAGTCGTCATGTCTGCCCTGCCTGGGCAGAGAGCCTCGAGAGCCCTCCTTCCTGTCCCCAAGGAGTCCAGGAGAGGTCGTCAGGGGTCGTTGACAGACAGCGTGGACGCATTTGTACCTGCTACTTTGACCTTCAGAACTGATAAAAAGAACAAAAGTTGAAAAACACGAGCCAAAGCACACTTCCAGTGGGTTTTATTGTAGCTCCACAAACTTAGCGCTTTCACCATCCACTAATGGCATCATCAGAGTTAGTTGGGTTCAGAACTGATCCTTGGTTCAGAGAACATTAGTAGCCAATTGTATAGGCTTGGTCTTCCAGGAGCCGGGGGCTGGGGGAAGGAGGGTGGGATGTAAGAATGAAGGTTGGATGGACAAGACAAATGGAACATTGTGGTGAGTACATAACTTCTTTATGTTTTGTTGTCCTATCTAGCCTTCATTCTTAGCAGGTTGGGAAAACGTCCCTAGCACCATCTTTCTTGGGTGGCTCAAGGGAGAATATTCTTCAGAACTGTGGACCAAAAGGAGGCCCTGTTCCTGGAAGACAAATTGACTTTGTAATGAGTGATAAAGGTATGTGGTCTTGCCCATGTTGCTGCAGCAGAAATGGTATCAAATGGTAGTCTCACCTGAAAGACGGAAGAGGTTGCAAAGGCTCTTGAGTGTCCTTTTACTTTATGAGAAAGTTCTTTGTTTTGAGATTTGTAAGCAAAGGTTATACAATCTGATAACCATTTTGAAAGGGTGACGTTAGACACTGGAGCACCTTTCTCTGAGTCTGAAAAGGATACAAATAATTGTTCAGACTTTCTGAAGTCCTTTGTTCTATGTAAGCAGAAACAATTGCCTATGTACATCCAGTTGGTGCAACATATATTCTGCTTTGTTCTCATAGTTGGGGGGAAAAACTGGTAGCTCTACAGACTGGTTCAAATTAGACTCTGAGCAGACTTTGGGTGAAAAGGATGGTTTAATTCATAGGGATACTCTATCTCTGTAGAAAAGTGTGTATGAGGGCTTTATTGACAATGCTTGCAGCTCTGAAACTCTTCTAGCGGAAGTAATGGCTATCAAAAGAACCATTTTTGAAGTCAGAAACTTGAGATTGCAGGATGATGTAGGTTTGAATGGGGGAAGAATCAAATGGGATAAGACAAAATTCAAGTCCCATGGTGCTGGAAGGGCATTAATAGGTGACCTTAATAAAACAGCATCTTTAAGAAAGGCTTTACAAAGTCTGTGGACATGATATTGGGGCCTGATTCACCTAAATTGAAATTAGACATCGCTGCTAATTGAACTTGAGTAATAGCTGCAGGTGTGCCTTCATTAAAAAGCTTTGCTAAGAATTCAAGAATGGAAGCTACTGCGGCTGAAAAAGGATCAATGTGATTATTCAACGCCCATAAAGAAAATAATTTCCATTTGCTTCTATATAACTTTCTAGTCGAAGCCTTGTGAGATGAAATCAGAATATGTTTTACTGATGGAGAAAAGTTAGGGAGCCTGGCTATGGTTGGAATCGAGCAGCCAAGCTGTCAATTTGAGGATTTGAAGGGAGGGGTGGAGTGTCCCTGATGCATGTCAGGAGGTCAGGAATTGGGTCCAGAATCTAAGGCTCCTCCTGGAGATGAGGCCACAGGAAGGGAAACCAGATTTGATGAGGTCAGTATGGGGTGATGAGTATCAAGTTCCTTCCCAAGTAATTGACTTTCTGAAGAACTTTTGGTATCAAAGGAAAGGGAGGAAAGGGCCAATCGTGGACAAGTGCATCCCTCGGTGACTCCCCTAGAGGGGGGAATCAGGGCAAAGTAGTTGCTGCATTTGGTGTTTATGGATGAGGCAAAAAGGTCACAACAAGGCTGGCCCCATTTGCAGAAAATCCTTTTCGCCACTTCCTGTTTTAGGGACCACTCGTGAGGCATTAGAATAGCTCTGCTAAGTGTGTCTTCTATCATGTTGGATTTCCCTGGGATGTGCACTGCTACCAGAAAGCATTGGGAGGAGGTCCCCCACTGCCATATTCTCAGGGTCTCCCAATAAAGGGGGTAAGATCTGGTTCCTCCTTGTTTGTTTATGTACTATACAACTGATATGATGTCTTTCTGAATTGAAATAGTTCCCAGTGGAAGAGAGCCATGGAATGCTTGCAACACTAAAAGCACAGCTCTCATCTCTAGGACACTGATGTGCAAATGGGCCTCGTGATCCTGCCAAATGCCTCGGTCTATCTTTCTCAGATAATGCTCCCCCTATTTGAGAAGTGTCTGTGGTCACTGTGGCTAATGGCTGGGGAGTATAAAGGGTCGACCTAATGTCACATGAGTGGAGTAAAGCGACCAACAAAGGTCTTTTTTGCAAGATTCTATTACCAGTATTTGGTGGGACATGGGTAGTTCCTGCATGGACCACTGAGTGAATAGAAGCCACTGTAGAATTCTCATGTGCAGATGTGGTAATGGAATCAGGGTTATTGATGCTGCCATGGTTCCAAAGACTTTCAGGACTGTCCTTGCTTGTACTTTTTTCTTGGAAAGAAGGTAGAGAACCTGACTTTGTAGAACTTGAACCCTTTCCGAAGGAAGTTTAGCCATCATGTTTGTTGTACCTAAATCTGCTCCTATAAAAACAATATGCTAAACTGGCAACAAGGCAGATTTTTCATTGTTTATTGTGATCCCTAGGTGACAGCAGAGATGCAAGGTGGTGTCTCGCTATTGTTAGTTGATGCTTAGTGGTGGCAGATAGGAGACAGTCGTATAGGTACGGAAACACTCAGAACCCTAGGCATCTCAAGTGAGCTGCAACTACTGCCATACACTTGGTGAACACTTCGGGGGCTGTAGTAATGCCAAAGGGCAGAGCTTGAAACTGGTAGTGACTGGCTCCCAGCCAAAAGTGCAGATGATTCCTGGATTGCCTGTCCATTTTTATATGATAGTACATGTTGTGGAGGTCTATAGAACACATCCAATCATCTTGTCCCAGAAAAGGGAGTATTAACTGCAGTATTATCATCCAGAACTTTGTCTTTCTTACTGATTTGTTTAATTTGTTGAGATCCAGGATGGGTCTCCAGCCCCCTGTTTTCTTTGGAACTAAAAAGAACCTTGAGTAAGTCCCAGATCTTATTTGGTCTGTGGGGACTGTCTGGATGACTCTTTTGTCTAGCAACTTTTGTACTTCTAGAGTTGGCTGTTCCCTTTGACTGGGTGGAACGTTCAAGATGTTATTTAAGTTTGAGATTGGGAAAGAAAAGGGTATGGAGTAGCCTCTGGATATGATGCTTTGTACCCACTTGTCTTTTGTTATTGTTAGCCAGGCTTAGATAAGCAGCCCCTGACTGCCTTCAGAGATGGACAGGCGGGCCTCCTTTCAGGAGCGCTGAAAGGGCTTTCCAAGGAAAGATTCCCTATCGCCCTGATTTTGCAGACCCCCTCTGCTGCATGGTTGATGTCTTCCATTACTACTTCCCCCTCTGCTCCTGGGGGAAGAATCATCATGTGTGTCCTGGAAAGCTGTCTGGGATTTTCAAAACCACATTTTTTCTCCATTTTGATCTTTTGGATAAGGTCTAGTAGGTAGAGAAAAATGGACTCCTATGGCAGAGAGAGTTTTTCCTTCTTGTTCACACCCAGTTAGTGTGTCTTTGACTTTTGGCATGAACAAAGACAAGCCATCGAAAGGGGCATTCACAAAAGAAGACTTAAAGGGCTCCACAAAGTCACACAAGTGCATCCAGGAATGTCTCCTTATGGAAATTCCTGAACCCTCTGCCCTACACGCTCCATCCACTGCATAAGAAATGAGTCTCATGGAGGAGTTGACCACTGAATTTAAGGTGGAGAGCTGAGAGGAAACCTTCCCTGATACCTCTTCAGCTACTGAACCTTGGAGAGTATCTCCTATGTCCTTCAGGAAATCTCTCTGAAGTCTAGTAAAGTGAGTGAAATAATTCAGCAATGTAAGCGCAAAAGTCGCTGAAGAAAAGGTACATTTCCATATCTGTCCATTGTACAAGACTCCTTGTTCAGCAGATGGACAGAAGTAGACATCTCTGAGAGTTCCTTTTTGGTAGCTGCTGCCACCACCATAGCATATACTGGGACTCCTTTAGTTAGAAAAGTTTTGTCCACCGGTGAGGTAATGAACTTTTTGGGCCTCCAAGGAACAGGTTCCACTGAATCTGGAGACTGCCAAGCCTTTTGAGAAAATAGGTCCATTAGTTCATTGAAAGGTGGAGACACCAAGTGGAGGAAGGGGGAGATCCAAAGGCCTTCAGTTATACAGACTCTTCCTCCAAAGGGTTGATGGGCTTCCAACTGCCTCTCTGTTTTAGTATTTTTAGGATGTCAGCAAAAGAGACATCCTCAGAAGGCAGCCATGGGGACCCTTCAGAATCATCAAGGTCTGTATCTGATGTGATGGACTCCTCTGGGGAGTCTACATGCTTCCTCTTGCATAACCTCTTCCAAGGGACCTCCTCAAAGGGGTAATGTGGAGAGGTTTTGGAGAGAGGGGGCTACCCAATGGGGCATCCTGAGGCCTAGGATCTCTGTGTCCTTGTGGATGCAGTGGTAAAGATACAGACACTGGTGCCTTAGAGGGAAGGATATCTCTACCTGAGAGTGGGCCTGTCTGTGAAGACAACACTCTCCTCATTACCTCAAAAGCCCCCTCCCCTGATCCGAGGAAATCTCCAGCTCCGAAGAACCAGAGGGAATCCCCGGAACCAAGGGGATCGACTCTGAGGCTGAGGTAGGAGCCAAGCTCACCCAAGCCAATGCCCTGAGAGGCAAGTTCAGATCCAACAACTGTCTGATCTGACTCCCTCCCAGACCCGACTGGAGAGCATTGGCTCCTAGACTCCTTGAGTTCAGATGGAACTGACGACATTGTAGTACTATTCAGATCCGAAGATCCTGTGATAGGTCTTGGTTCCAACAGTTCCACTACAATCAATTCTGGACATTCTGGTTCTGAGGTCTGAGATCAGATCAGAGGAGGAATCAAAGTTGAAAGGGTGGACTTGGTTGGTTCCGAAGCTGTCTGGGTTGGATCCGACCTTCTTTTAATTTTATGAATGATGCCTTTGGATGGCTGTTCATGCTAAAGAAACACTAAAGTCAAAGAACAGTTTGGTGAGCACTGGTGTCCTTAACTGTCTCTGCACCACACAATCCACATCTTTGCTGGAAGTCGAGGGGGCAGGAGATTTGGAGGACTGTAGTAATGGGAACCTTAGAGTGGGAGATACCATTTCCAATACAGGGGACTGGCTCCGCATATGCAACTCCACTGGCACCGAAATTGTAGGAGCCAAAGTAGTAGGCTCCTCAGACCCTACAGCCTTCAGGTCCGGAGTTGAAACTTTTGGTAGCTTTTTTGATGGCTCTGACTGAGCACTTGAGGATGACTACCTTTTCTCTGACTTGTCCGACTTTGAAGAAGGGGATTGTCCAGACTTTGAAGGACCCTGACCTTCTTGAATAGCCTCAGAAAAAGGGGTCTTCAACAGGCCTCTTAGCATTAATTTGTTTTTTTCTTATTTGGAAAAAAGGCACCTCACCTTTCTTATCCATTCCTACCAGAGTACCACAGGGGTCCAACCTTGAACCAATGCTGTTTAATATCTTTATCAATAATGTTCACTCTGCTATTCCTAATGCCAAAGTCATCCAATATGCAGATGACTCTACACTTGTCTGCACTGCCAATAACCTCTCTGAACGCCTGTCTAAACTTCAGACTGCCTTCTCAACTACTGAGATCTGGATGTGCCAAAATCACCTTTCTCTCAATGCTAACAAATCTAAAATACTACTATTCTCTACCTCAAAATCTTTCACCTTTGATAAAAATTCCTTCCAAGTCCTTAGCCAAAACAACTCTTCGATTGAAGTTGTTTCCTTTGCCAAACTACTCAGTGTAACTATAGATGAACACCTCCAGTTCGACATCCATATTCAGCAAAATATAAAGAAAACCCACAAAAATCTAGGTATGCTGTACAGGAACAACCACTTCCTCTCTACTTCTACCAGGCATACTCTGGCCTCCTCTTACCTCCTTCCCTCCCTTCTGTATGGTGCCCCACTACTAACTAACCTATCCTCTTCCATCACTTCCAAACTAGAAAGCTGTTATAACAAAATTTCTAAATTTGCCACCAAAGCCAAACATTCCATACATCACTGTGTTAACCTCCAATCCCTCAACTGGTTAGAATTCACAAATTACCTGAACTTCCTCCAGCTCACTACAGCACATAGACTAATATTTAATCCAACCAAATGCCCCACTCTAACTAATATCCTTCCCCCATACACCACAAATAGAACTCTCAGATCTGAACACCAAAACTTAATTACTATCCACAAACCTAAACATCCTGCTGGACAACTTCTCCTCTCCTTCTCCTTAGGTAAGAAATGGAACTCTCTCCCTTCCACACTAAGGACAATGTCAAATACAAACAACTTCAAAACCCAGCTTTACACCTACCTCTCCTCCAAATGGAAATGTAACTGCATTCTCCCTACCTAGAACTCTTTAACAAAAGCCCCTGGGAGGGTATCCTCCTGAGTTCCTAAGCACCTTATAGCTGGCTATAACCTTCTATAGCTAATTCCCATATGATCTCTCACACTCTGTAAATATTGTAAACAGCTTTTGACTTTTAACTTTAACTGTATGAATTTGTTAAAATGTATCTGCATGATATTTTTCCACTATGGGCAATATTGCTCATACTTTGTATTACTTGATATGTATTTGTAGTTGTACCTTATTTTTATTTGACTGCTATTTTTACTGTAATCTGTTTCATGGAGCTTTTCTCCCCAGGCCTCCACTGAAAATTGGCTCTCTGGGCTCAGTGGACTTCCCCGGTAATCAAACTGGAAATAAAATAAAATAAAATAAATACTAAAATAATAACGCCCTGTGGCTAAATGAGTGACAGATGGCACAGGACTCTTGAAGATGAACTGCTCCAAGACAGTACACACAAATGGTATGTCTGTCAGTATTTGACATTTTCTGTCCACATTTAACACATTTCTTAAACCCTGAAGGTTTAGCTTCCTTGGAATCCTTGGAAGACATAATACTAGTCAGCAACAATAAAGAAGCAACTAACAACTACCTATATACACTACTAGTTATTTTTTTTTACTTTTTTGTGTTGGAACCAGTATTAACAACAATAATAACAACAACAACCACAACAGTAATAAAAGGAAACCACTTAGAAAGCTTGAAGAGCAATATAAAGGGAAAAGCCATCTAAGTTAACGGGCTAAGACAGCTCCCTAAATTAGACAAACTAGCCTTGAGAGGTCATAGGAAGGGAAAGTATAGAAAAGGAAAGCCCTCTAAAAACGGGCTTTAAAAATTAAACTTAAGCCAGGATAGGGGAAAAACAGCTTTGTGAGGAGTCAATGGCCAACAGCAGATAAAACTCAGGGATAATAAATGGAAACCCACACAGACTATGCTAGTAAATATTAAATTGAATAATATATAAAGAAATAAGTAACAAGTTCTGTCAAAAGTCAAGAAAAATTCTTCTTAGCCAGAGCCAGTAGGAAGAACACCCGATCTTGTTTAGCGGCAAACGAGATCTGGGGAACTCTCCTAGTGCATGATGGGATAGGGTTTTAGCCACAAGCTAGTGGAAGACCTCAAGCTTTTGTATAAGGCCAAGTTGGAACCGAGGATCGATTCCGAACCCAACCTACTAAGAATGAAAGCGAGATAGGACAACAACACATCTGATATTTCATTAAAATAATTACAAGTGAAAATATCTCATTTTAACCATCCTTTGAGCTTCCTAGTCAAATTCATTAGTAAGCTGTTAGTAAGTGTTCTACTGTTTGTCCATTTGTTCCACATTATGAGAGGTGATGTTCCTCATTTTGGTGATTGAAGGTTGAGAGCCATGGTACTGAGAGAATACATACTATAGAAAAATACCCTCTATTTACACTTGTAATAAACAGTGAAAAATACTTAAAAAGTTTTACACATTTTTGCAAAAAGCCTATTTTACAAAAGTATTTTTGTAGTAAAATGTTGACACTTTACAACAATAAAACAAAATTTATATGTTCATTTTTGTGAAGTTAAGAGGGAGCATGCCCCTTCATGTTTTTGGTTTAGGCCTGAATGGTGAGTGTCCCACCAGTATCAAAATTAGAAACATTTGTGTTTTGCATTCTTTACTGTTTCTAAAATAAAGGACATGGCACTCAACTAAAAGTGTGCTGTTTTTGACAATTTTCAGATACCATAAAATATTTTTTTTGTCATTAAAAAATAACTATCCATTACAGCATACAATCTGAATGTTGGGTTATGTCAGCCTTGCATCTTGCAATTCCTGAGGTATATTTTATCTTCATATGCTAAATTTCAGTTGCTTGATGTTTATTTTTTTAATCAAAGTTCATAGATTTCTTCTGGTTCACCCTGGAATTAAAAACAAAGATTAATTACTGCAAAGTCTGCTGTTTGTATACTTTCCAGATTAAATCACCTCAGAACATATTTTTTCTGTGATGTAGTCCGTACACGTTGTCAGTTCTAAGGGTATAATGACATGTCAACTATACACCTACAAGGAACTTTAATAGCACACATTGCTGGTCTCACAGCTCATAATAAAGAAAGGTCACTAAAAATGGATTCCCATGGCATAATATCTACAAGACTGATGATACTTTGAGATGTGAAGAGCATTTACAAACTTTCTTTCAAGTCATTAAGGGATATATGTAAATTTTCCCTGAAAAAAAATGTCCCTACATGCTGGTTAAAGAATGTGCAATGATGCACAGATCTTTAACAAATCATTCATGCCAACATGCTACAGTCCACTGGATACTGACCTGTATTTTGGCCTTTCTGTGATTTCATTAGTACCATACATGGAACAAAACAATTACAGGGTTGGGGGTTGGCAAAATGGTTAAGATG
The DNA here is from genome assembly GCF_019279795.1 of Protopterus annectens. NCBI lineage: Eukaryota > Metazoa > Chordata > Ceratodontiformes > Protopteridae > Protopterus > Protopterus annectens. Next base: position 793,253,972 of record NC_056751.1, on the reverse strand, counting down.
TTTATCTTAGTAACATACGGTGCAGGGTTTGATTCTCAAATAGGAAACCTGGCTAAGCTAAAAATGCAGTGGAACTTAAGCTAAAATCACCCACAAGGGCAGTTAGCCTAGTACTGACCTATGAACCTGTAAGTGCATGGATAACCAAATTACAGTCTGAAATCAGGAAAAAGATAAAGTTCTTAAGGATGTTGCTGGCAAGACAGATTATTTTGCAGCAATTGAGGTACTTAAAAGTTTCATTCTGCCAGAGTCTGTAACAGCTTTTAAGGCCAGTTTTTCAACAGATGGGCACTTTGCTTTTGCCTGCTGTCCATGACTACAAAGGATTATGATCAGGTCTCTGATCACAACCAGCTATATGTGTTTTTGACACAGATACCAAGACTCACCTCTCAAGCTTCACTTTCAAAATGAACTTCTTGGCATCCATGTCCCAAACACATAAAAAACTGGTAATGACTGAAGACTTGATCACAATCCTCTATGTAGTCCATGGAGCACTATGCAATAACAGGTACAAAGGTAAGCTTGTTAATGACATCAATGAGTTGCTTAGCAAGCTTTTATTTAAGCACTTCTAAGCACTATTACAATTGTGTCTTGTGCTAAAGATTGTCAGTGGACATTGCCAGCCTGCAAAGAGCAGTGGCAGAAAGTAAAACAGCTTTAAAAGTTGTTAGATACTATGCTGCCCAATATTTATAAACACAATGTGTGGCAGAACAAATTATCTAACAACTTTTAAAGCAATTCATTCATCAGAGGGAGACTGTTTCTACCTGCTGTTTGACAGTGCAAAAGTGTTTTGGCAGCAAAATACTTTCTCTCGCTCTTTTTTTTTTTTCTATAACAGGTAGCACAAAGAGCAGGTAAAGCTCCATGCACTACAGAGTCACGACTTGTTCTCATTGGTCATAACCCTTTGTTATGTGTTCTTGGCATGGATGCCAAGACTCACCTCTTTGCTTTGTTCTCAAGGTGAGTTTCTTGGCATCCATGTCTTGAACACATTAATAGGAGGGTTACGATCAGGGATCCAATCATAATCCTCTATGCTGTAAAACACCTTAGCAAGAAATCTCCAGTGTCATTAACCCCACAGGCTATGTGTCATACAGTAGAAAAGAAAGAAACAGAGATCTGCAAAATGCCTTTGAACAGGCTTTTGTACTTTTACAGTAAAGGCTAGGACTAAGGTTCATAGTCACAGTGTTATCATCTCAAATATGCTCACAATCCAGCTTATTAAGGATATTGGGAAACTTTTATACAAGCTGCAGGCTTCTAAAGTCTGTTAAAATTGACGTAAAACTGAAAAATACATTTTATTAAAATGACAGCATTCACAAGGAAATATTTTGTCATTTGCAAGGTAACAGAATTTTTGTGCTTGTCAAAAATACTTTGTACAGCCACAGTCAGTCCCTCGCGGAATTCTGTTATAATGAGTGACAAGGCCACATGTTTTAAAACAGCTGTGAGTCAGAGATCAAGAATTTTGGCATACAAGTAGCCAGAGAACCACAGGGTTTAGAAACAAGACCTGAATTTCTTCTGTCATGCAATATAGAACTAAGCATATGGTTGCAGAAAAGACTGCAACATTAAATCCTAAAAGAACCAGGTGGCTTAACATGCATGTCAATGTAAAGGGATGTGGAACTGTACTGGATAACAGTGGAAGGCAATGATTAATACTATCCCTGCTAATTTTCATCTACGTGTACAAAAATGCACGATGAGAAACAATCACATCACTGTTAGGACTTCAAAAACAGGAAAAAAGTCCCAAAGAGAAGGGATGGCTGTGAGAGTACTCAAAATATTATCAGACATAAAATTTAATTTCTCTCTCTCTGTTCATAACATAGGCTGGTATTTACAGATACATACTACACAGTACAGCACTAATTAGCTGATGTAGCAGTCATGTGGCTCATTCTAAGACGACACTGATGTATCCCTTTTCAGCTGTGAGCTGCTTCATGCAGTGAATTCCTCTTCTACTAGGTCTGTGCAGGCATGCAGTGCTAGTCTATGAATCGCAGACATGTTTACTTACTTACTTGTCTGTTGACTGAGTTGTCCATTTAGGTTGAGGACCATTATTAGTGGCTATGTGGGAAAAAAATTCTGTATCATATAAATATTACATCCTAATAAACAAAACATCTGCAGGAATCTATAATATAAAAAGTAAGAGTATGTGTTGAAATAAGCCCTTTCTAATGTGTTGCCAACTTAATTCAGACTTTTGCAAGCAATAGCTACCACAACTCTCTCCCCATAGTCAGCCAATATATAGCTGCCTAAGCTATAAGTAATTTCCCCAAATTACAATTCACATGGGAAGTGAGATTTTCAAGGCAAAAACAAAATATCAAACCAATATGAGAACATAAATACATCATGTAAATGCAGCCCATCATCTGACTGCACCTCTCCTATAGACACCAGTAGACAATGTCCCCCTCCCCATATTCCATTATTACATGAGCAAACTGTCTCAGGCAATGCAGGTATGCAGCTTTACTGATCACATACAGTACACTGTCATACCTCCCATCTGCCCCTGATTTTGTAGACCGTCCCTGATTTTGTCTCATACTTTTCCCCTGTCCCTCATAAAATGTTTAATTTTCAGGTAAATCAATGATGACTGTAATTAAGTTAATGATGTCAGACACTAGAGTTTCATACTTTTTATTCTTGAAACATTGAAAGTTAATACAAAGCTCACTGTTTGTTTTAAACTTCCAAAGTGCATTAATATTTAAAAATTGTCCCTGATTTTGGACCTTTGTCTCCCTCCCCATTACTTTTGGCTTTGACCCTCATTCTTGAGCAAAGAAATTAAGAGCTATACGACTATACCTTAAGTTTGTAGCCAACAAATGAAAACAGGCATCTAACATACAAGTGCTATACCTGCTGCCATGACCTTTTGCATCTATTAACTTTTAGTAGGCTGTCTTAAATGCCCTCAGTCCATGATACCTTGAAAATTGCTTTGCTTTTGTTAGAGTAAAAACTAAGTTCTCAAGACCGCAATACAGAGTTTTGGGGAATTTCTTCTCCCTGTTCTCCAGTGTTGTGTGACCTTAGAGTTAGTATACATAGTTCAGAGAGTATTTGGGTAAACCACATAAAATAAAATGTTTCTGATACATTCCATTTGATTTTTTTGTATTTTACCTTGTTGATGACTGAGTCAACTATCTTCAAAGAAAACAGACTAAACTGCTGTCCTCATTTGAGACTATAGTGACGGACATATCCTTCACAGATACTGAAACTCTTCTACAATTGTCAGTAGGTCTGAAGGCATGATAGAGGCAATACTCAGACATAGAGGGAGTGCTTTCAATGCTTTGAATCTATCTGTCTGTAACTACACATATAAGAATGTGCTCAACCTGCAGGAGAGCCTGAAGTCTGGGTAATGAATTTATTTTTTTTATAAGACTCATGATGTTGAGTAGAGCCACATTAATATGCTCTAAATTAGAACTTACTACTTTTGAAATTCCCAGCAGTTGAATTCTACCTAAAAAGGCACTAAAGGGGTAAGAAGGCCTTTAGCCAAAATACAAAAGCCTTGGTAAGAGGTGCAGATCATCCCTGACAAAGCAGAAAGGTTTATCAGTCATCTCATCCCAAACTGACACATACTAGAGCCTCCTAGAATGACACCAGCTACACGGATAATTATTTAAGCCAAGTATTTTGTCTTTGAATCTCAGCATCACTCTGGGTGATGGGAAAACACCACTCAAGACTAGTGTCTTTCCTGCTTCAGACACAGCATAGCAAGCTCAATCACATCCTTCTGCACGTCCCTCTTGGTAGAATGCCAGCACGGACCACTATGTGGTCATAATTAAATATTTCAGGAAGGAGGGATCTAAGACCACTTGTTGCAGCCTGGATCATGTCTCTAGAATGACAGTTAATTGTCACCCTATTCGTATCAAGCCTTGTAAGTGTGCTGTCCATACCCCCTTGAGTTCTGGTCTGGTTTAAGGCCAGTGCAGTAAACATTGGACGAATTAGTTCATAAAGTCACTCTGTCTTGATGAAACACCAGAAAGGGCTCTTTGCCCATTAAGGATTGTGATCCCAAAATATTTCTAGCAGAGGTCACTGCCACCAAGAGCAGCATCTTTCAACAGAAGAAATGAATAGGACAAGAGGCTGCTGGTTCAAATGGAGGCAAAGTAAACTTCCCTAGCACATAACTGATATCTAGTGGTGGAGTCATCTGTCTCTTGGGTAGCCTAAGGCAGATGACTCCTGTTGTGAAGGTAAACATCCTTCTAGTCCAAGGTTTCTATGAATACTTCCTTGTGAGGTCAGCCATATTCCTTGCAGAGCAAGCATATATCTTTGGGAATTTGTTTAGATGGGAGACAGTCTTGAACACATATGGTGTTCCAAAGGCAATAAGGCTGAAATAGCAGAAGCATGAACTTTGACAGATGTGTAAGCTGCCTAACTTGTAAAGGTAATGACTAAAGACCATTGCCACCTTAGCCTTTCTACTGTTAGGGTCCATTGACTAGCATCAGAAGGAGAACCTTCTCCATTTTACTACATGTGATTTTCTTGTGCTAAGTTTTCCAGCCTCCTTCCTAATGTTTAGCACATCCTCTGAGAATCTGTGACTTCCTGGGATTAAAAAAAAAAAAAAAAAAGATGGCACTAAGGAGGGCAGCCTTGGTTCAGTGCTCTCTAGTATTTTGTTTGTTTTTGTTTATTTGTCCTGTTGTTTGGTGTTCAACTCTAATTAAATGTACTCATGAAGATTTGCTGAATATTTGGCAATTCACTTTGTGCAATTTGACACTGAATTTTTCACAATTAAGAAGTTTTCTGGAGATCCTAGCTGGAGGAGCAGCAGAGGTAGACACAGGCATCGCAAAAGGGGGAACTGTGCTTTTGCACTTGTTAGGCTGTGAAAGAGGGGCTTTTGAATGGTACTCCTACATTGACATCTGGCGAACCTCCACTCCATATGCAATAAGATGGATGAACTTGTTACTCTCAATGAAACTCACATGGATTTTTCACTTTCTTCTGCACTGTGTTTCACAGAAACCTGGCTAAATGAATCCATTCTGGACTCTGCATTATATCTGTCTGGCTTTCAGCTTTACAGAGCAGACCGAGTATCGGATATATCGGGGAAGAGCAAGGGAGGTAGAATCTGCTTTTATATCAATGAAGGTTGGTGTACTGATGTCCCAATGTTAAGTAAAATGTGTTGTCTTGACTAAGAAATGTTTTGTGTGAATTGTAGACCTTTTATTCATCTTTGGAGACCTCTTCATTTATTCCAGTTAGTGTTTACATTCCACCTCATGTGAGTGTGGCACTACAAAAACTGTCGGATCAGATAATATGCTTGGAGCAGAATTATTTGATCTCCCTTCTGATTATTCCTGGGGATTTTAATAAGGCAAATCTCAGCCATGAACTTCCCTAAATTTACACAGTATATAAAATGTCCTACCACAGACAGGAACATACTGGATCATAGTTGTACAGTGTTAAAACATGCTATATCGTGATGTCCCCGTGCAGCTTTGGGCTTTTCTGACCACTGTCTGATTCACTTGCTTTCTACCTACAAGAGCAAGTTAAAATCTCTTAAACCCGTGCTCAGTGCTGCAAGGAAGTGGAACATTGAGGCAGACTTGAAGCTGCAAGCCTGCTTTGATTGTACAGACTGGAGTGTCTTTGAAGATTCTGCTGCTAACTTGCATGAACCGGCAGAGACAGTAACATCTTAAGTTAGCTTCTGTGAAGGTATGTGCATCTCCTCTAAGACCTGGTTAAAATTTAACAGCAACAAACCCTGGTTTACTGCTAAACTTAAGCAGCTTGGTCAAGCCAAGGAAGATGCCTATAGAAGTGGGGATAGAAAACCTTTTATTCAGGCAAGTTACACACTGACAAAAGAAATCAAAGTGGCTAAAAATATCTATTATGAAAAGCTGGGAAAACAGTTTTTAGCCAATGATCCTGCATTAGTGTGGAAAGGTCTACAAAACATTACAAACTACAGGAAACCATCCCCCTACACTGCAGCTAATTACCAGCTGGCTGATGACTTGAATGCTTTTTACTGCAGGTTTGATAAGCCTGACACTACAAATGACACTGTTAACAGCTCTGTCAATGTTCAGACTTATATGACTCTCTCCTCCACACATTCTCACATTCAGACTGCATTAATTATCTCTGAAGAGGATGTGTCGTTTTTTAAAATACAGCACACTAAGAAAGCAGCAGGTCCAAATGGGGTTTCACCCTCCTGTTTAAAAACCTGTGCTGATCAACTGGTTCCTGTTTTTATTCAGATGTTTAATAAATCATTAGAGCTGTGTGAAATTCCCTTATATTTCAAACAAGCTACAATCATTCAAGTCCCTAAAAAATCCAGTATAACAGGACTGAATGATTACAGGCCTGTTGCTTTGACATTTGGTTGTCATGAAAACTTTGAGAGGCTGGTGTTAGCTCCCTTGAAGGATATTATAACTCCCTTGTTGGACCCCCTTCAGTATGCTTATCGAGAGAACTGGTCAGTGCATGATGCAGTTAATATTTGTCTGCACTATTTCTTGCAACATCTTGACAACCCGGGAACATATGCAAGGATTCTGTTTGTGGACTTCAACTCTGCATTTAATACAACAATTCTGGAACTTCTTCACTTGAAACTCTCTCAGCTTTCTGTTCTTGTCTCCAATTTTCTGACTAATAGAAAATAGCAGGTGAAACTGGGCAAATTTACATCTAGCTATTGCATGATCAATACAGGTGCCCTCCAGGGATGTGTGCTCTCCTATTCTTCCTCTACACTAATGACTGCACCTCTAAGGCCCCCTCTGTCAAACATATTAAATACACGTACAATGCAACCATTATTGGGCTCATCAGGAATGGTGATGAGTCTGCATATAGATGGGAGGTTGAACAGCTGGCCCTTTGGTGAAGTCAGAATAATCTGGAGCTGAACACTCTTAAAACTGTGGAGATGACAGTGGACTTTTGGAGTGGTACTACAATATTATCCTCTCTCTTTATATTTAATACTGCTGTGTCAGTTGTGGAAACCTTCAAGTTTTTGGATCTATAATCTCCCGGGACTTGAAGTGGGAAATCAATGTAGGACCCAACATAAAAAAAAGCATTGTAGCGAATGTAATTTCTGCAACAGTAGAGGAGGTTCAACTTGTGAGCGCTCTGTCCGTGCTTTTCTGTGCATTTTTGATTTTTTGAGGTTTCTGTTTTCTAGTCAGGTATCATATAACTTGTTTGTTTGCAGTTAAAATCATTCTTTAGAGTCTCCTTGCTCCTTTATATGTTTAAAACTTTCATTTAGTGGCTACAGCTAGTAGCTGTAATAGTTTCCCACTCCCCCTCCCTATTGTTGTCTTGTTCTTATACTTAGTGGCTTTGCATTTGCACACCCATACTGTATATTTGATCTGAGACACTCCTCCCAGTCTAGTGTCATTAGTTAATTCTACTTAATAGAGAGAGAACATTCTGAAGGCCAACACACTTAGATTCTTAACCTTGAATTAACTTCTGTTCCAGCTTTCTCCTTTTCCACTCCACTTTACTAAAAAAAAAAAAAAAAAATTCTAAGCTTGTTTCCCCCTTTCCTGTAATGAGTGTAGTCCAGATACAGATTTGCTGTATCCAGGACTGTTTGTAAGCCCCTGAGCTCCCAAGCCTTTTTGTGTTGGAGGGAAGTCTTCTAACTTATCAGTGGGAGTGGTAAGCACTAGGTAACCTATCTACCACATACGGAGTGGTTTCTGGGCCCAGAAATTGTAGTTATTGGCCATTTGGGCAGTTTTTCCATCTCTCTCAACTTTCTGATTTACAAGCCCACATTTGCACTTGTATCCCCCTTTCCTGTAACTAGTCTAGTCCAGATACAGATTTGCTGTAGCCAGGACTGTTTGTAAGCTCCTAAGCCCCCCCCCCAAGCCTTTCTGTGTTGGAGGGAAGCCTTCTAGCTTATCAGTGGGAGTGGTAAGCATTAGGAAGCCTATCTACCACAAGAGGAGTGGTTCCTGGTCCAGAAATTGTAGTTTATTGGCCGTTTGGACAGTTTTTCCATCTCTCTCAACTTTCCAGTTTAAAAGACAGTGTTTGCTCTTGTTTCCCACCTCTCCTATAACTAATTTTATCCAGATACAGATTTGTTGTTTCCAGGACTTTTTGAAACCTTCTGCACAGTGACAGAGCCTGCTCTTCAATTTTTCTCTTAGATCTACTAGTTCTCTCCTCTCCTGTACTTATACTAGCTTATTAGTCTAGCACTTTACCAGACTTCTTGTAGAAATTATTGTAGCACACAAGTGCAACCAGCACTAAATGTTCTACAAGGAAACAGATCTAGTACTTATTATCAATGCCCACCCCACCAGGCATGTCTAAAGGTCAGTTCCCTGTGTTTTTTCCTATTAACCTGGTGAACTTGGGCATCCTGAGACAATGTAACAACTGCCTCATGTACACTGACAACCCTCTCCTCTTACCTTCCAACACTCAGACTTGTGAGAGATGCACTTATATATCCAAACTGGAAGCCACGCACTCTCCAGCCAAGACCGGAATAGCTGGTCAAGAGGAGAAGGTCAACACTTGTACCACACCACATGGTACACATAGCCCTCCAGAACACACACCAGCACTGCCTTCACATAAAAACACAAACCACACACCCACCTTTGTGGAGGCTCTCAATAAAAATCTACCCAAGCAGCAGAGCCCGCCAAGGCAGAAACTCACTTGACCACCACAACACAACACTAATCACGAGACACATAACTCTACTATACAGTGTGCCACTCAACCAAAGCCCATAAGGCAACACAGCGTGCCCAACACACTAGTCATAGGTGACTCAATAGTGAGGCACACTGATGACCCACTCACTAGGCTGAATAAGGAGAAAGTAACAGTCAGGTGGCAGGATCTGACACATAATGCATGCACTCAGCCTAAATGAAAAGAGACATGGAGGAGCTCTCGGATTATGTAGACCAGGCGGGTATGACCCTAGCTCTGAGCAGCATCCTACCATCACCCAGAATGGTACCACAGTACAAGCAGAAAATGATTGATTTCAACAATTGGCTAAGTTTCTGGTATCAGTCTAAGGGTATCCAGTATCTGTATGCCTGGGATGACATGATTGACAGACCTCGATGCTTTGCCAGAGATGGCCTGTATCTGTCACCCCTGGGCTTCTGGATGCTGGCCAAAGCTCTTGTTACCCCTATAGTGCCTTTTAAGGAGGTGTTCCAAAGACCAAAATTACTACCATAACAGCTACAAACAAATGCAATCTGAGGGTCATGTTGCTCAACACTAGAAGTCTTAATCTCAAAATGCACTCGCTCGAGGCACTCTTTAAAATGGACAACATCGACATTTGTGCTGTAACAGAGACCTGGTTAAAGGCAGCAGAAAGCACCCCTGCACTACCAGGCTATAACTCATTCCACACCTTTCGGCCTCAGAACTTAGACCGAAGCTCCAAAGGCGGTGTTTTTTCTATATTCATAAAGGGTGCGCACAACTCCAGACTGGTAGCCCAACATAATGCATCAGAGATACTTCAGGTGCAGCTAAAATTGGGTAGGGCAGCGATTCAGGTTGTAGCCTGCTATAGGTCCCCAACCATGTCCCAAGACTCGCATTCCACATTCCTAAGCACCCTGGAGAATATTAGGGTCCAACCTAACACTCTTTTACTAGGCGACTTCAGCTACCCCTCCATTAACTGGGTAAACTACTCATACCAATACACTTGCCCAATGTTTCATGGTGTTCATTAATTCCAATGCCCTGGACCAGCTTGTTCTTACCCCCACTAGAGGTAGCAACATTCTTGAATTGGTCATTACTAACATGGGCGACCATTGCTCTACACCAATAGTCAGCTCCTCCCTGGATAGATCCGACCACAAACTAATCACCTTGGTAATCCACACTCCTCCCACCCCCCAGCAAAGGTAACCACCATGAAAACCTTCTCCTAAGCTAACTTTGGGATCCTAAAAACAGAGGTGGCTAACTTCACGGCACAGATGTAAATGGAGAATAGTTGCATGACTGCAGAATCATACACCAATGCACTGTACGAACACGTACACAAATGCATGGATCTTGCCATACCCAATATAACCAAGACACTTTCCTCCAAAAAAAAAAAAAGCCAATCTGCTGGTCCCCTGCCATAAATAAACTCTACAATAAAAGGAGGAAACTGATGCGGAATAAGGTGAAGTCCCAAGACTGGAAAAACTCCCTGATCTGCCTCAAGAAAAAGTTGAGATCCCTCATCAAATCCTCTAAAGCTAGGTATGAAAACAGAATTGCAGCAGATAGTAAAGACAACCACAAGGCCTTCTATAGTTATGTAAAGAATCTCCACGGCAAAACCCAGATTTGCTCTGAGCTACTGGACAATGGTACCTCCAATACAGAGCCAACAGATATTGCCAGTATACTGGCCAACAGATTCAGTGCCAACTTTACCCCCTCTTCCCCCAAAAGGACCAATCACAATACTAGTAGATTGGCAGGCACCCAGTATTACTGCTGCACAGGTTAAAACAGCACTGTCCAAGGCCAAGAATACAGCTTCTATGGGACCTGACAGTATCCCTGGTTGTGTTCTACATGAACTACAGAGTGAACTGGCACCTCACCTGTGTGCCCTGTTTAATCACATCCTCACCTCAGGCTTTGTCACTGCCGAATGGTACACTGCTGCAGTCAACCCTCTCCACAAAGGAGGTGCGAATACAGACCCTGGGAACTATTGCCCCATTAGCCTGATACGTCTGATATGCAAAGCTATGGAACGCATCCTCATGGACCTAATAAACAAGGATATAGGAAATCTCCAAACACTGGATCCCACACAGTTTGGTTTTGTGAAGGGTAGATCATGCCTGCTTAACTTGGTCGACTTCTCTGAGTCAGTCACCAGAGCTGTGGGTGAAGGCAAGGTGGTTCATACAGCCTATCTTGATCTGGCCAAGGCTTTTGATACCATTCCTCACTCAGGAATCATAGAAAAACTCACTAAGCTTGGCATCAGCCCCTATATCACTAAGTGGGTTGCAAACTGGCTCACAGACAGAACCCACAGTGTGAAAGTAGCTGACTCCAAGTCAGACTGCCAATTAGTCACAAGTGGAGTCCTACAGGGTTCGGTCCTGGGTCCTCTCCTGTTTGGTATGTACTTCTCTGAAGTCCAGGCCAACACGAAGGGACTCTGGCTGACAAAGTTTGCAAACAATTGCAAGTTGGGAGCTATTATTAACTCCCCAAGTGATGTTGACATCCCACAGAATGGCCTCACTGTGACGAACAACTGGTGTCAGAACCATGGCCTTAAGCTCAATGCCAAAAAATGTGTCGTCATCCCCTTTGGGAAAAACCCGGTTCCCATGAATTACCACATTGATGGTAGTCCGCTGAGCACAGAAGGCGTTATTAGAGATCTGGGAACAGAGGTTGACAGCATCCTCTCTTTTGATCACCACATTGTCACTGTGGTCAGAAAGTCCTTCTATGTGGCACATCTCATTACTAAGGGTTTTGCATCCAGGAAGAAAGAGGTCATTGTCTCCCTTTACTCTTCCCTCATTAGGCCAATCATCAAGTACAATGCCCCATTTGGCATATACCTCACTAAACACCTAAAACAACTGGTGAGGCCGCAATAGTATCTCACAAAGAGGATCCTAGGCCTTAAACACTTGTCCTATATGGACAGACTCAAAAAACTCCAGCTATTCTCTGTCTCATATCGTCTACTTAGAGATGATCTCTGCTTGACTTACAAAGCCATGTCTGACCCAGCTCTGTCAGAAATGCTACATCTAATGAAATCCCAATCCCTCTGCACCACACACTCCAGAGACCTCAACCTCATTACCACAATCAACAGAACATGCTGGAGGGACAGGTTCATAACCCAGAGACTGCCCATGCTATGGAACAGACTTCCCATAGATGTAAAGCAGAGCACCTCACTGACCCTCTTAAAGAGATATTTTGATGAGTGGATGCGAAACAGAAAATTCACCCCGGGGATAACACCAGTGGATCTACTCGACAGAGGCACTGGGAACTAAGGTTGGGTGGCACTATGCCAGGTTACTCCTATGGCTAGGCTTGTAAAGGCCCCAGGGCCATATGCCTATGAACACACCTATGAAGCTCCCACAAGAGCTGTTGATTCAGTTCTACACAGTAGTCATTGAGGCTGTTCTCAGCTCATCCATAACAATGTGGTTTGGATCTGTGTCCAAACATGGTAACAATAGGTTACATCAAATAGGCAGGTCTGCTGAAAATATTATTGGTACTAGTTAGCCCTCCTTACAGGACCTGCACTATACCAGAGTCATGAAAAGGGCAGGGAAAATCATCACCGACCCTTCACATCCAGGACACCATCATTTTGAACTATTACCACCGGCCAGGTGTTATAGACTAATACTCACCAAAACAAATAGATATATGAACAGTGTTTTTCCACAGGCCAACAAGCTCATAAATGGTTAACTCAGCTTATTAGACTGGGTATTCTCTTTCCTAAGCCTCAGATGGTTCTGCAACATTGTTTACATATTAATACTTGCTTCTATCAGAGTTTATTTCAGTATTTCTTGCAATGAGCTACACTTTGCACCTTGTACATATATTTATATTTACATTTTTGTCTTGTTCTTAATAGTTGTATGTATGTATGCATGTTTATCTTGTTTTAACAGTTGTATGTATGTCGTTTATGTAATTCATACTTGCAGAGTAATTGAAACCGGAGTCAAATTCCTTGTATATGTGCATACTTGGCCGACAAATGTTATTCTGATTCTGATTAGTGTGAGATCATCCAGTCCACCTACCTCATTGTGGTCAGGTTAAGGTTTAGCAGGGACCCTTTGTTCTGTGAGTTGTGGGCCCATTCACTGAGACAGTGGGCCCATTCACTGAGACAGCTCCACACATTTTCCCTTTGCCAAGTTGTATACAATAGGGGCCAGTACTGCCTTGGTCAAAAAGGACCTATGAGGATCACTTCTACCTCTCTTCCTGTACTTTTGTTAATACTCTGGGGTGAAAGGTATGGGAGGGAAAGTGTACAGAGATAGACCTGTCCGATTCAGGGAGAATGAATCTGTCCTCCAGACTCCTGGAATTGATAACTTTGAACAAAACTATCTCAGCTGTCTGTTGAAATGAAAGACAAACATGTCCATTTCAACTACAATCCACCTGCTTATCAGACCTACAAAGGTTTCCCCATCTAGTAGCTACTTAAGGAGATCTGCAAATGTACATACATATGCCAATATTCTTAGTATACAGATCCCATGATGAAAGTATTTTCCCAACTATATAAAACATCATTAGCATAAATGGATGCACAGCTCACTCCCACTGCAACTCCCTTGACCTGGCAGACAAATTCACCCTCAAAGTATATAGTTATTGAGTGAGATCAATTCCATTAATTCAGTTATGAAGTTGATAACTTTACTCTCTAAATTAGTTAGTTCAATAACAGATATGTGAAATAAATCAAGTCCTACTTTATAGGGTATACTTGTGAACAAATCAGCTATTGTTCACTGTGGAGAAACTTACCAAATCACTGAAAAATTGTGATTTAATCTTGGTTAGGAAATCCCAAGAATCTTTCAAAATGTAGTCAGCTAGACTTAGGGATTCTTTCAAAATACAAACCACATACACCACTAGGGGGTAGGTTCTGGAATTATTGCTGCCACAATTAAATGGTAGGGGGAGAAATAATGTCCTTATATACTTTAGGTATACAGAATATTGATGGAATAAAAGGAGTTTTGTTAAATAAAAAATGTATCTATCCAAATCCATAACTCCTTGAAATAATGAATCATCCAGAAAGCAATCAGTTTTCTTATATGCTATAAAGATTCCATTTCTAGAACTAGTCTTATATTTGTCAGTATCCTGTAACATGTTGTAAATACTACTAATATAGTCAATTTTGTCCACAGTCACTATACCCCCTCCCTTGTCGGGTTTCATAACCCTTACTGAATTATTTCTCAGTTTTGTCATTAATTCCCTTTCTTCGTTTGACAGGTTATAATATCAGGACAATGAAGCTTGCTGTAAAGTGTATAAATCTTTTTCACAGGATTTTTCAAGTGTAGCCACAATGAGATGAAGCAGTGGGTTGTATGTTCTTCTTTCTTTACAGTGCTAATAGGTGGTGAAAGGTGCTGTCCCTCTTTTTCCGTTTGATGAGTTTTACTCAATTAAAAATTAAGCTTACATGTGAATAACAAGTTCTATTATAGACTCAGCAATGCCCATCCTACTGGTAGTTACAAATTTAAAACCTTTACTGAACAGAGTAAAATAAGCTTTGGTAATGACCATATCTGTATCACTAAAAAATTTAAAACCTCTATAACACAGTACAATACCCCGTGTGTACTAATAATTCCATCATTTACATCTAAATTAGTAGTAAAATGTTCATATGAACTAAATTCTATCTGTTTCAGTTGTTTTTTCTCTGACCCTTGCCCCGTCACCCGCTCCCCTGTATGGGAGGGGGGGGGTGCTTGAACTAAAAAAAAATCCCTTTTTTAACTCTATCTTATGTATTTATTATGTTGAACATTAGAGTATTTTTTTAACTTGCTCCTATTAGCACAATTTGTGCATTTCTGTATTGCTTTAAGGATCTAATTGGAGTTTACCATATGACTAGCAATTTTATGTATTATACTGGTTTTATGGATGAATAACGGTTCTGATGAAGCCCTGTATATTGGGGATGAAAACTCTCAACCGTTTATGCTGATGCTACTGTTATTTTAATTTTCATGCGATTACATTTTGTATGGAGCCAACTTTTTGCTGTCTTTTATTTTTTTACCACGGACCTTTATAAATATCTTCATGAACTGTGGTGTTCAACACTACGTGAGCCAATTGGTAGTTTTTTTTTTTTTTGGCGGCTGCAAGTTCACACTCTGAACTTGTCTGGTTATGTTTTTCATAGTGGTTATGGTCTTTGCCTCCCAACCACATGGTACAGGGTTCATTCCTGAATTCTGGACAATGTCTGTGTGCAGCTTTCATGTTCTACCCATGTCTCTGTCAGGTACCTCCCAGAAAGCATGCTATGTGTTTCTACCTCAGACTTATCCAAAACTGAATTTTAAAGTTGTATATACCAGCTGCTTTATACATCACCCATTGTATGCAGACTGCACCATGTCAAAAATAGTTACTTGACAGAGTAAAAATTGGTTATAGGTGAGTTGGTCATGTTGATCATGTTGATTATGTCATCAAAAATGGGCATGGGTATTTGCTGGTGATAAGTGGGTCGAGGGCCCAGCCTGTTTAACAAGCTACTAGCTGGCTAGTGAGCAGTTGCCCAGCCTGGTTTACCAGGGATAGCTCTACTGAGCAAAAGGTGGACATAAAACAAATCAACTTGCCAAACATGAATTAAGGATTGCTACACTGAATAGGTTCACTAACAGGATACAGCTTGAAAGTACTGGAGCTTGGAAGCTCACTTTAAAAACATACTCAAAAAACATTTACTTAACAACTGGCTCTGCACATGCTCTTGCCCTGCGATGTAATCTCTATTTGTATGCTTTGTAATTTTTCTTTTGTCTATGCAGACTTTCTACCCAGGCCTCGGCTGAAAATTGGCTAATCCCCAGTCAGACTTTCCTGGTAAATAAACGTTAAATAAATAAAGTAGATGACATGATGATAAGGAGGAGACTGGATATCCTGTGTATCCTGGAGACAATGTGGAAGGGCAGTGCAGCAAAGACTAGAAATAGTGTGGAGTTGGAACTATGGTGAGGAAGACTCTTCTGAAGACAGTGACAGATGTCATCAGAATTAGTGATTGCTATGCATCACAGCAGGGCTGTGGAGGTAAGAAAGAGAGTGCATTCAGGCAACAGTTGCAGGACCCACCAGATAATGCAGGAGTTAGTGTTGATAGTGGGGCACCTGAATGTCCATATCAGGACAGACAGAAAGAACAGGATATGAAAACTGCCTGGGTCCACATGGGTGGGGCATTAGGAATAAAAAAGAATGGCTGTCCTAGATTTCTGTCTGGCAATTGGCTTGATGGTGGCCAACACATTGTTCAGCAAGAGAAACAGTCACAAGATCACATGCAACTCAGGTAGACTTACTCCTAGTAAAGAAAGGGCATTAGGATAAAATTAGAAATTGCAAAGTCATTCCCAGTGAACCATAAACCACTGGTAACAATTGTGACCCCTATCTGCTGCAAACAATCATCATCATCCGGCTTTTCCCATTAGGGGTCGCCACAGCGGATCATCTCTTTCCATTTCTTCCTATCCTCTGCATCTTGCTCTGTCACACCAACTGCCTGCATGTCCTCTCTCACCACATTCATAAACCTTATCTTAGGCCTTCCTCTTTTCCTCTTACCTGGCAGCTCCATCCTTAGCATCTTTTTCCCAATATACCCATCATCCCTCCTCAACACATGTCCAAACCAACGCAATCTCATCTCTCTTGCTTTGTCTCCAAACTATCCAACATGAGCTGACCCTCTAATATACTGACTCCTAATCCTATCCATCCTAGTCACACCGAGTGCAAATCTTAACATCTTTAACTCTGCCACATCCAGCTCTGACTCCTGCCTTTTTGTCAATGCCACTGTCTCCAACCCATATAACATAGCTGGTCTCACTACCCTCTTGTAGATTTTCCCTTTCACTCTTACTGGTACCCGTCTATCACAAATCACTCCTGACACTCTTCTCCACCCATTCCACCCTGCCTGTACTCTCTTCTTCACCTCTCTTCCACATTCACTATTACTCTGAACTGTTGATCCCAAGTACATAAACTCGTCCACCTTTACCAACTCTACTCCCTGCATCCTCACCATTCCTCTACCCTCCCTGTCATTTACACACATATATTCTGTCTTCATTCCTCTGCTCTCTAGAGCATATCTCCACCTCTCCAGAGTCTCCTCAATTTGATTCCTACTCTCACTACAGATCACAATGTCATCTGCTGCTGCAAACAATAGCCAGAGAAAATTCTAAGGTCAACAGAGTGTATGCTGAAGACATAGAAGTTGACTGCTGTGAAAGCAAAAGTGTTCAAGGAAATATTCAGAGCTCTAGCACATCAAGAAGAGGATGAAGTAGGAGCGGAGTCAGAAGAAGAATGGAAGTGCCTCAAAACAGCATGCATGAAGACTACAGTACAGATATGCCACTGAGTCAGGTATGGAAATAAGGAACATAAGGAAAGCTGGTGTAATACAGAAGTTCAGGAAGTTATAAAAAGAAAGGAGGAGGGCAGGAAAAAGATTGAGATAGAAAAGATGGACCGAGCTAAGGAGGAGTGCTGGCTGACAAAGGAACAGACTATGACAGCAGTCACAATAGCAAAGAACAAGACATCAGAGGCACTTTACCAGATTCTGGAAAGTGACTCACCAGATAGCACAAAGAAACTCTTATTGGGTTACAAGGCAAATACAGACTTACAAAGAAAGCAGTTATCAGACACCATTCATAAGACATGCCAGCAACAACCTGCTCACTTGTCTACAGTCCATCAAAGACAGATGGAAAGAGTACTTTCAGCAGCTTCTGAAAAAAGAAAACCCCACAGAAGCTGTACTGCCCCAAACACAGCTTGCAATGAAAGAAAGAAAGAGCCCACCTTAGAAGTATGAGTAGCACTAAGAAAAATGAAGTCATGGAGAGCGGGCTCAGATGAGGTCACAGCAGATATGATCAAGATGTTGGGTAAGTTAGAAGTGACATGGCTCATGAGCATAACTCTCAGCTGTCCAAATTTTCACAAACTGTACAGATTTTTGCCTGATATTTTTTGTCTATTTCTCATACAATTTGTGGTTTTCTGGTAAATCACTGAGGATTTTAAGTCTTTAAATAATTCTGAATGCCCCACAACATTACAGGGCGAAGTAATAAGTGTAACAGAGAAGCATTATGATGATATTACTATTTCTGAAAGCAAAAACCTTAATTGTATAAATAAAATTAGCAAATATGTGTTTGAATGGAAAGGTTATAAGATTTTTAATTATAGCAACAGTGAGAGTAATAAAAATTACTTTCATCTATTCATGAAAGGTTTTAAGTTTGTGCCCAATCAAAAAAATGGATATTAATAAGCTTATTATTGATTTAAAATTGTATATTAGAAAAAATAATTTAGAATTTTTATTGTCAAAGGATTGTAATCGCCTCATAGCAAGAGGTTCTCCAGTTCGATTCTCAGCTGGGGTGCCTTCTGTGTGTAGTCTGCATGTCCTCCCTGTGGTCGCGTGGGTTTCCTCCGGGTGCTCTGGTTTCCTCCCACATCCCATAGACATGCAGTAGGTGGACTGGACACTCTAAATTGGCCCTAGGTGTGAGTGTGTGCGTATGTGTGTGCCATCTGTGGAAAGTTAGGCGCTGGGCTGGCAACTCGACACCGTAAAACTCCACTGCCAATCATGAGCAGACAGATGATCCGCTGTGGTGACCCCTAACCGGGAAAAGCTAAAAGAAGAAGATTGTCAAAGGATTGTTACAGTAATATGACACAATGTACTGCCCTTAGAAGAAAAAGTATATACAACCATCCCCTTCACCCCCACTTGAAAAGTTACGAAACTATAGTAGAAAAGGGGCTAAGAAAGAATATAAAACACAATAAAGCCAGATCCAATTTGACTAAAGAGGAGAGAGAGTTACTCTTTTCTATTAAGAACAATGAGAACAGCAGAATACTCAGGCCAGATAAAGGGGGAGGAACTATTATAATGGACAACATTATGTATGCAGCTAAGATGATGGCATTATTAGAGGACACTGGTAAATATATGAGAGTATCTAGAAATGAAGTAAATATCACTTATGCTAAAATAGATTGTATATTATATGACATGTTGATTGAGGGGATGTTAAACATAGATACATATAATTTTTTGAAAACGGACAAACCTATTATACCCTCATCTTTGGAATTCCAAAAGTCCATAAAAACATGGATGATCCCCCCATGACACCTATAGTTGCTGCCAGTGGATGCAGAACCCACTCATTAGCTAAATACATTCATAAAAAGCTGAAGATGTATAAAGTGGGTCAAGAAAGATGTCTAAAAGATTCCTGGGATTTCTTTAGGGAAGTTAAAGATGCTATATATGATGACAATATTATATATGTGACTACTGACGTCATGGAATATAGGTCTCAGATGGTTTGATAAAGCCATCCAACAGATAGGTAGGGAGAACAAAAATGAATATAGAATGTTTCTCAAGTGCATGGACTTAGTATTAAATAATTATTATGCTGCATTCGAGGGAAAATTTTACAAACAAGCTAGTGGTGTAGCTATGGGGGCCAGTTGTGCCCCCACCTATGCCAATATTATTTTGCATATTTGGGAAACTAAATATGTTTTTCTTCTTGTTATGCTAAATACTGGAGTTTATATAAGAGATTTTTAGACAATATAGTCATTTTTTGGAAAGGCACTATGGACATGCTTATAGAATTTTAAATTATTTGCAGCAGTCTACTAATTTTTTAAAATTTACCTACAAAACAAGTACTGGAAAAGTTAATTACTTGGATTTATCTATACATGGGTTAATGGAGAAACAAACATTCAAATCTACTTTGTATAGAAAAGAGATCTTCTCACATTCGTATTTGTATTATACCAGTGCTCATCCTTACAAACAAAAACGTAATATCATAAAAGGTCAATTAAAAAGAGTGCCAGAATGGTATCGGAGGATGAAGATTTTCTGATAGAATGTGATATGATTAAGAATATGTTCCTGGAAATAAAGTATCCTGTCAGGATCATTGAGAAGGTCTTTAAGGGAATAGTAGGGGGCAGAAAAGACAAATATTCCCCTATATTGGGTAGAAAAGGAAACCTACGGTAAACAGATTGCACTACTCCCATACGAGAAAAAGATTTTGGAGGGGCATTCAGCTTATACTTTAATAATAAAAATACTTTCAAAATAAAAGAAATAGTAGTGAAATATTGGGAATTATTTAAGAATTTCTCTGACGAATCAAATCAGGGAATAAATTTGAAAGGAATATATGAATCACATAAATGAAATGAAAAAGGAGTGGTAAAAGGAATGAGAAAAATGGGCACTTATAGATGTGGAAGATGCCTGCAATGTGTATTTATTAGCAATACTGATAGTGTATGTATCCCTAGTAGAGATGTGTTAATAAAAGCAAAACAATTTTATAATTGTGAAAGCATGGCTTAGTTTACTTGGTTACTTGTGGGGCCTGTCAGGGATTCTACGTGGGAAAAACTGAAAGGGCATTGAAGAAGCATTTATATGAGCATCAGTACTGTATAAGAACAAAAAAAAACATACTTTAAGTTGTAAGCTAGCTAAATTTTCTTTTTTTGTTCTGGAAGTCATAACTATGAATAAAAGAGGAGGCCCATGTGAAGAGACCATAGAATATAGAGAAATATATTGTCAGATATCTTTACAGGCTAATGACCTAAACATTCTCACCACAATAAACAGAACATGCTGCAGGAATAGATTCCTGTCACAGAGACTTCCCATACTCTGGAACAAACTACCTATCTATACCAAACAAAACTCCTCATTAGCACTCTTCAAGAAAAATCTTGATGACTGGATGGGAGATAGGAAATTCAGCCCGGGGATCACTTCTGTGGCTCTGCTTGACAGAGGCAGAGGAAAATAATTTTCTTGGGTGGCAAAAGCCAGGGTACCATTTGGCTAGGCTTATATAGGCCTTAGGGCCAATAGACTAGTACCTACTTATGAACCTATGAAAATATATCCTTGGTACTAGTTCTTAAGCTAAGAGCAGCCAGGCTTTAGTAGTACTGGGTATATATTTTTTATAATAATTCCTTTGAAACTTGGTACCCTTTCAACAAAGCACTACATCAGATAGTGAATATTTAGGATATAGTTTTTGAATATGTCTTAATTTTAATATAAGTTATTCACAGAGACATTGTGGCTATCTTATTATTTTAAACTTTTAGTTATAGAGAAAATTGAAATACAGAGCCTTCAGATTTTATAATACATTTTAAATATTTTAAATATTTAAAATTGATTTGGCATTCTAATTGTGAATATGTTCTTATTCGTGATGTTTTACTTTAAGTGTATGTACTAGAATGTTTTTAATAGGGAATTGAGTTGGTTGCTTTAAGCAAAACTTGTTAATTGTTTAATGGATCTCATTTAGAGTATTTAAGAACAGCTATTCTGGGTTTGATTTGTGACCTGATGAAGTCCCAATGTAACTAGGGTTGCCACCTTAATCAATGCAGTGATTAAGTTAATCTGTTTAGTTGCTAACATTATTGGCTGTTTTTCGCATTGTCAAGCATATATCAATAAACTATCTTGTTTTGGCATAAGAGCTTCGTTTTCTCTGTTTGCCCCCACTGTGCTTCATCTTTGAAGTCTTTAAATAATGACATACATTTGAGTTTCAGACTGCATATCATTCAGAAAATGCATGCTAACACACATCCTGTTATTCTAGCAACTTTCCAAATTTATGAGAGCAATATGTAAAATATGTCCTTATTTTTTGGCTTTTGTCTCCCCATTAGTTTAGGCTTTGTTCAGATTTCTTGTGCTAAGAAGTTGAGAGTTATGCACTTGAGAGTACTCACAGCAGCATGGAGAGAAAGACGTATCTTAGATAACTGCAGAATAAGCATTATAGTGCCACTGTGCAAAAAAACAATGGAGACATTCACAACTGCGGGCAGTACAGAGGTATCAAACTCCTGTCCTACTACATTACAGTACTGGAGAAGAAGAATGATAAATGAATATGCATAGCAGCATAAAGTAATATAGGAGATAAGCAATTTGGATTCGGATCAGGATGCAGCACAACTGACTCGACATTTGCAGCGACACATATTCTGGAGAAAAAGCTAGAGATGAAGAAATAATCCAGTTGAGCATTCTTAGATTTGGAGAAAGCATATGACAAGGTCCAAAGAAAGTTTACTTGGGTGGTCCTGTGATGGTATGAAGTCCTAGAAACCTTGACAGAATTAGTGAAGACTATGTACAAGGACCCTATGACAGAAGTACAGTGTTTGGACACACAGACGGGTTCCATTAGGAGTGGGCATGCAGAAGCATTCACCTCTGTGCCCACTGCTGTTCACACTGGTAATGGACTACATAAATAAACAAGTTAGAAGGGACAGATCAACAAAGCTGCTGTTCACAAAAAATGTGGCATTACAAGCAGACTCTGAACAGCTACATTAGCAAATGCTAGGTGAGTGGAATGCAAAACTTAAGGCACATTGGGATGAAACTGAATACAAAACAGCTGTCTAGTCAGTGAATGTGGGACATCATAAGAAGCTGAAAACTGAGGCCTAAGGGGAAAGTAGTGGAACTGATTAGCAGCTTCAAGTATCTGGGAAGATTGGTTGAGAAAGGAAGTATGAATGAGGAGGTCAAAGCTAGAATTAAAGGGGCTGCAGCCAGCTGGCACAGGATACTGTGTAATAGAAGAATGCTAAGGAAGTTGAAAAGTAAGGTGTACAACAGTAGCTCAACCTGCAATTCTGCAGGGTACAGAAACCTGGGCTGTAAAGGCAGAGCAGTTGAGGAAGCTAGAGGTGAGAGATTTGATGTGCCTGAGATGGGTGACAGTATATATACTGTGAAGCAGAGGAAAAAATGATGACATCAGAGCAGAAGCCAAAGTAGCTCCAATTGCAGAAAAGGTCAAATAGAACAGATTGTAGTGGTTTGCCACATGTGAAGAAAAGCAGAAGACAATTTTGTAGAAACAGGAAGAAGGCAAGAGGAAACCAGGACATCTGTCAAAAACATGGATGGACTGTGTCAGAACACCTGCGACAGTTCACCCTGACCCTATGTAGAAAAATGGGGAAAAGGGGGTTAATGACAATGGTGATGACTGGATGGGCAGACATGAATTTACATCAAGATTATCATGTACTGCTCGGCTTGATTTGGAATGTGGGTATTATTAAGTACTCATAAAGGGTTACAGGAATTTAAGCATTTCTGTTTAAAGGTGTATATGGCTAGGCACCTTAAAGGGCTTGTGATAGCTTGCCTAGCATTGTTCCTATGTTATTAT
Source organism: Protopterus annectens (assembly GCF_019279795.1). NCBI lineage: Eukaryota > Metazoa > Chordata > Ceratodontiformes > Protopteridae > Protopterus > Protopterus annectens. The sequence goes on along the minus strand of NC_056751.1, from coordinate 793,230,684 downwards.
GACAGAAACAGACTCACACTATAACCCCTATACTCACTCCTGCTTCCCTTCCTCAAATGGAAATAGCTGAAACCAATCAATCCATAAACGCTGCACAAGTTGCCAGGCTAGAATACAGTACAAAGGACCATGTCAAGGACACAGCTAAATAAGGTGTCATCAAGCAGGTCACAGTGCTGACAAAACAACTGATACATGGTTGTCTTATGCACCCACTCAACAGTCTTCCATCAGTCAAACCTTCAAAATACATCTCAAGGATGGGAAAAACAAAAGACTTGGAAACAGGTATGGAAATACAGTAGTGATTTAACTGAGCTTTATGAGTAAGTGACTCATTGGGGGAGGGTCAATCTGTTGACACACAGTTTGCACCCAGAAACATGTCCTTAGTGATTGAAGGGCCCATTTCTCATGTGTAGGATTATCATCAACTGGCTTCAGTGTGTAAGCAGACATGCTGACCAAATCCCAGGTCTAGGTCCTAGAAGGAGGAACCTCTCTGTTCGCATTAATGGTCATCTGAGAATGAGGTCTAAAATGATGACCTTCTACAGAAGGAGAAATCTAGTTGAAGCAAGAGCAAAAAGGAGAATTCAGCTGAAGCAAGAGAGGAGGCTACTGCTGGAATAACTCTCTGTAAGGCAGAGTCTGACCTGAAAGCCTTATACCTTCTCATGGGTAACTTACCTTCTTCCTTTCACTCATCTCAAGTCACTGGGTTGAAATTAAGGTATTTGTGATACCTGCCAATACTGTCATTTTTTCACATGGCTAATATGATGGAAAAACTCACAGCCATCAGGAATTATGTCCTATTTGCTATTTCAGTCCTTCAGGATAACAGTAAGGCCTGTGAAATTCCAGCTGGGGTCCCATGGAATCATTACATATACTAGATGCCAAAAGGACTTGTCAAACACTTCTTCCTTCAAAGAAAATTATGCCTGTTTTGGCACTGGTTATCTCAGATCTTACAAAATCGGGTCCCTATTACGAGAGCGAAAGTCCGTTTAAGCGAATCCATGAACGTCAACATGTATTGCGCAAACCGGCATTACAGCAAATGTCCAAAACCGCAAATTTGGAAATGTCGAATTACAATGGTTGGCCCATCTGTGGTATAGCTCCATAAGGTAAGTGTGCGATAGTTATGGACCTTAGGGTTAGGGTGCGGGTTAAGGTAAGTGCATAGATAGGTAATGTATGTAAGATTTAGTGTAGGGTTAAAAGTAGGGTTTTGTTAAAAGTATGTATGTGGATTATTTATTTTGTTTATGTATATTTTCATAGGGGAAGTGTGCGGTAGTTACAGACCTTAGGGTTAGGGAGGAGTTAAGGATAGTGTGTAGATAGTTGTGTATTTGGGGTTTAGTATAGGGTTAGAAGTAGGGTTTTGGTGCTTTACTTTAGGGTTAGAAGTAGGGTTTGGTTAGTGTATGTATGTGGTTTATTTATTTTGTTTGGGTAGGTAATATGTAGCTGGTGGTGGGGTTGGCCGACTGTGACAGTTCAAGATTTAAACTTTTGTGGTTTAGTGAGTTCGGTATTCTCGCGGTTCGCGCAATATGTGTCAGTGTTTTGGTATTCGCTCAAAAGGACTTTCGCTCTGGTAATATAGACCCACAAAATCCCTTTATTCCAGCAGGCATTTATTTGAATGTGCTTGGACTCACAGCTGTGCCAGTTTATATGATTCCAAATTCCAATATTCACATGAGAGTTACAAAAGACTGCCACAGTCCAGTGAAATCAGCTAGTACATCCCCTGGACTTTCCAGGTAGGGCTTCCTAAAAGTATAAAAATCATGTCAACTGGTAGATGCATGACTCTCACTTGTCTCTGGGCAAACCCATACTATCCCCAGTCCCCTTTGTGAATATCACCACTGAAGCTTTCACTCTAGGTAGGCAGGCAGGTTCAACAGAAGATGACTCAAGAGACATAATCACAGTCAGAGATGGCATCATATATAAATGTTCTGGAAATGACCAAAATCTTTCTGTCCTTGCAGGCTTTGCAGGACTGCCTCCACCAAAGTGCTGCTGTCATCAACACTGACAACAGGGCTGCTGTATGACATATGAGCAAGCACAGGGAAGACTATTCCTATTCCCTATGTCAGGAGGCTATGAACGTTTGGGATTACGTCTTGGTGACCAATCACCATGTCACTGCCAATCATACCCCAAGAGATGCCAACTCTTTAGCAGACTGGCTCAGCTGTTCCTTACTAATGCCACACAAGTGGCCTTTCAATCTATCTATGGCACAGAAGCTGTTCCAGCACTGGGGGAGACCTTGCTGCAATTTATATGCACCCCCAACCAGTACTTAATGCAGCAGCATTTTCCCTTTCACCTCCTTGGGAAGGATATCCCAGAGATGCCCTTATTCAGAAGTTGCACCTGGGTCTCCATTACTCTTTTTGTCTATCCTCCTTTATCCCCACAATCCAGCAGAAGGACAAAGTCATCCTAATAGCTCCCTTCTGCACTTAACAGGTCTATTTCTTCAAATATTAATTCACCCTCTGTACAATCTTCTTTATGTGAGGTCTGCCAGGAGTCTTCTGGCTCACAGGTCTGGCAAGCCTCACCCAGACCTTCATTCTGTTTATCTAACTTGCACAATTGCAACATGTTAGTCCAAATACTGATTTTGGCTCAGAGCCCTAATATGAGAAGTCATACAAAAGCAAGCGGGCTTTTTTTTCCATGCAGGCCACAGCAAGGGGCACAAATCTTTTCATTACCTCAGTACCACACATTCTGTATGATTTTTCTCAAATATTTCATTCTGGTCTTAGCTTCCTTTCCATCAAGTTCCACCTTTCTGCTATTTCAAACTGCCATCAATAGGGGCAAATCTGGTATCCTTAGCTTCCTTGATGGTTTGCATAGCCTTTCTAAGAAGTACTTTTATTGTCCCTCCACCTGGCAGGGACCCATTTCTTCCATGGGACCAATATCTTGCACTGCAGAACCTCATCCCCATTTTGAATATGCAGCCACAGCAGACTGCAGCATTTATCATGGAAGACTCTATCCCTGGTACCAATCATGTCAACCAGGAAAATTTAGAACTATAGGCTCTGTGTGTTCATCCTCCTTATGTGATGTTCCACAAACAAACAGTGCCCTTGAGAATAAATCACTATCCAAAGTGAAATCATGTTACTGAATAACCAGTTGTTTGTCTTTTCGGCTTTTCCCGATTAGGGGTCGCCACAGTGGAACTCCAGTCCGCTAATAATTGGCAGTTGATTTTTTTATGGTGCCGAGTTGCCAGCCCGATGCCCAACCTTCAGCATAGGCACACCCATTCACACATGTCTTTCGGAGGCCAGTCGACCGCGAGGAGGACATGCAGACTCCACACAGAAGACACTCCAGCTGGGAATCGAACAGGAGAACCTCTTGCTGTGAGGCAACAATGCTACCCCTGTATCACCACAGCTTAACCAGTCTTATTTCTTATTTATTCCAGTAAAGGGAAAATCTTTTAATTCTGTGATGTTCACAAGCAGCTCAGATTTTATACTGACAACACCAAATCATTCAGAAATGAAAATCATCTCTGTCTCATATTATTCAGAAGAATATGGAAAAGATGGTTTCAAAATCAGTTTTTCCAAACTGCAGTTAAATGGTATTGTTATGAAAAGCACTTCAAGTCTCTTCCTGCAGTATTCAGATGTAATTTAGTAAAGACCATGGCTCTGTCTGAAGCATTCTTCAAACATGTATATACTTGGATATTTGTGCAATAGCTATGTGAGCATTTCTGAACATTTCTTAAAGACAAAAGTTTCTACAGCTAGGCTGACCAAGTCCTGCTGATCTTCATCCTGCTAGTAAATGAAGATGGAACTTAAGTTCCAGATTTATTTATTACAGCACAGGAATTCAACGTGGAAGGCCTAATCTTCATCACTAGTTCTGGGAAACTGTATTCCTATTGTCTGGAGAAAAAAAGTTCACAAAATGTGTGCAGAAATTCCCTAAGTGTTCTGTTTCACTGTTAAAATGGAATACTGTAAGAACAAAACTCCTCCTACTACAACTGCATACAGAGGAGTGATGCATACTGGCTTGACTGTATCATTACATTCCAGGCAAAAGAACAGATCCTGCAGAATGAATGCATTGTGATGTGTGAGAACTGGTATCCTCAGTAATGGTTATAATATGATCGGACAAAACCACTGTTGTTCAACTTGTCTGCCAGAAACACAATCTTTCACACAGGGGAAATGGCTCTTTGCTCTAAAATATGTCAAATGAGACCCAAGTTAATGTCTCCACATGATATTATGCAAAGCCCATCCTAATCTTTAAATATGTTTTGACTTCATCTAGTATTGTTTCAGTTTATCAGCAAAAACTGCACTAAATCAGTCTTCAATCTATGGTACTGCAACCAGAGCTGGATCATGGTCAAATGGGGTCCTAGGTAGGGTAATGGATCTTGCCTCACCATACAACCTCCCCAACCCCCATACACAGCCACCCCCACCGGCATTCCAGTGTCACATTACTTGACTATTTCTTCCTGTTAACAGAAACAACACTGTTCAAACCTCCCACTGTGCATACTGTTTTCTGTTTACTTATACAATTACAGTTACTTGGATTTAACTTAAAACTTCTATTTCAAATTTTATAGAACAAACACTGATAACATTTGCTAAACAAAGCAACATAGTCTCATAATGAAAACAGACTTAGCATTAATACTTCTCTGCCTTTGAAACTCACATTCATTAAAAGAGCATTGAAACCCACGTTGAAAAAATTGCATCAAATCACAGGCCCCATGCACACATTTTTAGAACCATGCATACATGCATGTGTTTTTTGATTAACCTTCCTGATTGCATTAAATTAGATCCCTTGTATAATACAGCACCACTTGTTAGAGCATCTTTTAAATTTGTAGTTTAGAATGTTTTTCCAGTAACCAATGAAACAAAACATATGAAACAATAATAACAAAACTGCCTAATTCAGAACATTTCAGCCATAAAAGGCCACTCAAACTTCTGACATTACAATCCACCAACATCAGTCAATATGCACAGTCTCTGCAGAAGTAAAAGTCATCTGAATAATTTCACATTAAAGAGATCTGTAACTAATGAAAAGGTTACTGTTAGCAAACAACTTTATATTTCAGTGTTTCATCTACATTTCAGTACATGCTGTCCTTGAAGAATAAATTGTATATGTTTCATTAAAAAACAGTAAGCTGGTAATACTGCAATATGGAATGGATGGCAAACTGATAACAGGTTCATAATTGCTAGACATCTCATCCAAAGGAGGACATACTCAGGCTGCAGCACCCCCCCCCCCCACATAGTACAACACAGTATCAGCAATCCATCTACATGCTGTATGAGTAGAATCCACAGCATTCTGCATCAAAAGCAAGTATGTTACCTGCTGTGCTATTAACAATGCCTTCTAATTCTATAGCACAATAGCGATGCCATTTGCTAAACCAAACAACCACACAGTGTAAGCAGACTTAGCATGAGCAGCAGTAAAATTATCTTCACCTGAAACTCACAATTCCTTGAAAATGCACCTGAAACCCAATTCCTTGAAAATGCACCTGAAACTCAGTTCCTTGAAAATACTCTTGAAACTCAATTCCTTGAAAATACTCTTGAAACTCCATTTTTAGCAGCTTGGTAGAGGATTCAGGCTCTTGTTTCTTGTATCTAAGGTACAGGGTTTGAGCCTGAGCATATTAACTAACCACTTGCTCTCTCTAACTAGGGCATTTTACACAAACACACACACCCGCCCACCCCTCCTCTTACTTGTTCAGAAAGCACAGCATAAGTATTTGGAAGCAAGCAGCAGCAATGTTTTCTTGTATTTAAATTCCACTGGTGTGGAAAGGAAGAAGTAAACAACAGGAAGTTTAACAGAGTCCACAAAAATCCAATATTTCCAACTCCTCTTGTTCTGCCATATTTCACAAGCATAATTATTGCTATTTAATTCCACATTTGTCAATTTCCAAGTTACTGATTTTATTCTAAGTCCCCTACAAGTTTAATAAAGTCCAAGCAAGTCCAATATTTCAGATTTTCTTATTCTGTTACATTTCACAAATATAATCATTGCTTCATCATCCCACATTTGTTAATTTCCAAGTTACTAGTTTTAATGTCGTTCATCTCCATCTCCCAAATCATGTCTCTGTTTCATTTCCAACATATTTTCCATCCTCCTGGTCGACTCCTATGTTTTCTTCCTTCTCTCAGACACTTTCCACTGAAACAGGGGGAAAGATTTCACAGGCTCAGTTCCTCTGTAGTCCTTATCAGCAGCAGAACAAGAAGCAGAACCTCCTTCTGGTTCACATCTTACCTTATGTTGGACAAAACATTTGTATTTCCTCCTTAGCATGTACTTCACCAAAAAATTATTTTGTCCCTCCAGAGAAAAACACTTTGAAGATGGCTGGGTACAGTTGTTTGAATCTCACTCCTGCTTCTCAACATTCCCTAAATAATGGAATATATTTTCTCTTATTCTGCTTGGTGTACAATGAGTAGTCATTCTCCACAAATACTCAACTGTCTCCCACTTTTAGCACTTTATCCTTCTGCCACAGTTTTGTCAGAATCAACTCCTTCTGCCAATAAGACTGCATCTTTACCATTAAAGGTTTAGGTTGTTTTCTAGTAACCAGATTTGCAGCATACACATGATGTGCCTTTTCAATTAACAATTCCTGTTGTGGAATACCAGTCCAGTTGCTTATTCATGCTTTCATAAAATTAATACAGTCTGTTCCTTCCAACTTCTCTGGTACACCATAAATCTCTCAAGTTTTCCCTATGTGCTCTGTCCTGGCTGGCTGAATAAGAGACTGCACAAGAAAAAACAAAAAATCTCTTCTTGTGCAGTCTCATATTCAGCCAGCCTTTTCTGTATATCAGCCTTGAGTTTTGCAGTTCTGTCACCTTATCTGAATATCTATTTAAAGCTTCTTCCATTTTTTCCAGCTTTTTATTGTTTGTGTTGATATACTCCAACAGTGTTTCATTTATTTTAATCAGGTCTGTGTAAAGCTACTTTATAGTCTCCTCTAGGTTACTAGAAGTCATGTCTGGAACTTGCACTGCTTCTTGCTGAATAACTGCAGTACTCCTTCTAGTCTGTGTTTCTTTCTCACCTTTTGCAGCTGATTTTCCTCCAGATCCTTTATATTTCTTTTTCCTGGTATCCAGGCAGTGCACTTACTAACCAGTTACTGAAATTTACCCAGAAATCTAGGTTCACTGGCCTTCTTTGCTAAGTTTCCATTTTCAGACTGGGAGAGCCAGGATTAAGCTGTTACTCAAAGTGCAGCCACTTGGAAGTCCGGTACATAACCTGTTTTAAGGCTACGATTGAAGAGTGCCTTAAGTGATCCTGATAGGTTATGTTTTAGACTATTTAAGAAATAACTAGGGATACTGTCAGGGCCCACTGATGCAGTGTTTTTGGCTTTGCAAGCATCACCAGGATCTGCATCCTGTTGATTGTTGGGGGGAATATGCTAAAAGTGATTTCACAAGGGGGTAGCAGGGAAGGAGTGGGGGGGGGGGTGAAAGTAGAGCTGAATTTATCAGCTAGGAGATTTTGTTATATCAGCCTGATTTTTTTTTTAATTTCTCCAAATCTTTTGGGTTTCTAATGCCATGATGGGAATGGACCCTATTCGTAAGTCAAAATATGATTAAAGTTCATGAAATGAGTATTGTTTCAGTCTTTGATGTCAGCTAGAAGTGCTCTTTGCAGCAACCGCATTGTGCCCAATAATGGCTCCTTCTGCAATTCGTACGGAGTTGTATGTATTGGTAACATATCTAAATACAACTGTAGATTTGTTTTTATAAGGTCAGTTGCTCCTACTACTATTGGAATTGTCTGGGTATCTTTCTTCCACATTAATTTCATTTCTGCCTGCAAATCCTAATATTTTATGCCTTTGTGTCTGTAGTTACTGGGTGTAGTGATTTCAATGATCGATGCTACTTTTGTCATCTTTTCATGGACCACTATATCTATTTTTCTCGCATCTATCTTTTGAACTGTTGATAATGGGTGATCCCATGTGATTTAGACTTTTCTATGATGCTTTATGGCTCATGTTTCCAGTGTTTTTCAGCTGCTTCGATATAATGCTTGCACAATACCCAATGTAACAGTCTTGACACATTATTATGCCTTTCAGTATACAGTCCTTCTGCCATTAGTATGTCACAACCAGCAACAAGGTGTGAAACTGTTTTCAATTCTGTTTTACAAAACCTACATTTGTCTGTTTTTCCCACATGTTCAAAGGACTTTGGAAACCAATGTTTATGTAGTCCACTGTCTTGGGCTGCCAATATTAACCTATCATCTTTTGGTATGAATTTGCCTCTCCTTAACTATTCCTGAATTCAATCCTGATCAACATGGGGTTCTTCCAGGAGTTTTCTGTACTTTCAGTGATATTTATGCATTTTCTACATTTCTTCCCTTCTCATCTGATCCTTCACCTTATATTCTTTCTTTTGTTTTTTTTGGCACATTCAGTTACTGCCTGATCTACTTCTGGTTTGATTTCCATTCCCGCTTGATGCCAATATGCTTCTGCTATACTAAGAAGGGAAGTCATCTTAGATTTATTCTCCTCATGTTTCACAACTTTCACTGTGTTTGTGTCTTGTGAAGTTAGCAGATATGTGTGGAGTCCCCTGATTGCAGATTTATACATGTAATCAATTTCAAGGAGGCCCATACCTCCTTCAGAATGGGGAATATATAATCTTGGCATTACACTAATTTTTATAAATCATTTGATGAGCTTGAAGCATCCTTCCTGTTTTCTTGTCTAATCTAGCCAACACATTTTGGGGTCAGTCAATCACTCCAAAACTGTAAGTTAGGACAGGAAGAACAAATTAGTTTATAGCTTGAATTTTGTTCCTAGATGTCAATACTGTTTTCAGGATTAATTTAAGTCTTCTAAAATATTTCTTACTAAGTTTTATTTGCATTTGTTCATGTCTTATTGTTGATCCTTCATCAATGCCCAAATATTTATATACTCCTTCTTGCTCAAGTTCTTTTGTATCACATTCTTGTCCCAAACTGATGTTTTCTTGGTGCTGCAGCTTTCTTGCTTTAAAGGTTGCTTTTGCACATTTATCTAGACCAAATGACATTCTTACATCATTTGGAAAAAAGTCTTGACTACTTGCAGTTGTGCTTTCAGTTCCTCATCAGATGAGCTATACAGTTTTAAATCACATATAAAGAGAAGATGAGAAGTCTTTATACTTTGTTGCTTTCTGGGAGCCAAATTATAGCCATGACCTAATCTGTTAAACAGACAGCTTAATGGGTTAAGGGCAAGGTAAAAGAGCAATGGTGACAGAGAGTCACCCTGGAATAATAATTTGCCCTTTATCATGGCTTAACTGCATAGTGGTTTGCCGCTGTTTCGTGGTCGCTGTGATGTAGTTTATCAGTGTAGGGTGTATCTTGTACATTTTTAGGCACTCTTTTATCCATGATCGTGGGATACTGTCAAATGCTTTTTTGATCAGTGAAGGTGGTGCCATTTACCACTAGATCAGCACACTGCTGTGTAATACTTTTAAGTTTCCAGACACATCTGAAGAAGGCCTTGCAATTGTCCTTAGCCTGAGAGATTATCCTGACCTCATAACTGGCCTTGTTGAACTTAATTTCACCTCTTAGTTTCCTATCAGAGAGCTATTGCCTTTATTACATGGCAAAGCACAGGTTTGTCCCAAATTAGTACTTAACAGTACCACTTACACTGATTCTGTTGACTTAGCCAACATGCTAGCAGATAAGTTTAGCGCAAATGTCACCCCCTCATCCCCCTAAAGCTCTTTTTGACATGCCCAATACTTGTCCCACAGCTCACATCTCAGTAGATCAAGTGTTAAAGGCCCTATCCAAGGCAAAGAACACAGCTTCCATGGACCTGATAGTATCGCAGGCTGTATTCTGCACCATCTCCAGCAAGTACTAGCTTTGCCATTGAGTACCCTATTCAACCACAGCCTAAGTACAGGCTTCATTCCAGCAGAGTGGAGAACTGCCATTGTCACCCCCTTACACAAAGGTGGTGCCAATACTGACCCTGGAAACTATCGCCCCATTAGCTTGACCAAGTCTGATCTGTAAAGCAATGGAGTGTATTATTATGGATCTCATAAACAAGGACATAGGCAATCTGCAAGCACTTGAACCCACCCAGTTCAAATTCATCAAGGGCAGATCTTGCCTGTTGAACCTGGTTGACATCTTTGAGACTGTCACCAAGGCCCTGGATGAAGGAAAGTCAGTACATACCACTTACCTTGACTTGGCCAAGGCCTTTGACACAATCCCCCACTCAGGCATCATCGAAAAGCTAACACAACTTGGTGTAATTCCCTGTCTCATCAGGTGGGTGGCCAAATGGCTCACCGATAGGACTCACAAGGTAAAAATAGGTGCCTCCACCTCTGAAAGCAGACTTGTCACTAGTGGTGTTCCCCAGGGATCTGTCTCAGGACCGCTACTGTTTGGCATCTACTTCTCAGAGATCCAGGCAAAGACAAAAGGCCTGTGGCTGACCAACTTTGCAGATGACTTTAAGTTGAGTGCTGTCACTGACTCCCCAAATGATGTTAACATTCTGCAAGAAGGTCTCACAGCAACAAATGATAGGTGCCAAAGTCATGGTCTAAAGTTAAATGCAAAAAAAATGTATTATCATACCATTCAGCAAAAATATGGCTCCTACTGATTACCACATCAACGGCAACCCTCTAAACACACAAATGTGGTGAGTGACCTGGGTACTCAGGTTGACAACAATCTCACATTTGATCATCATGTAGCAGCAGTGGTCAAAAAAGCCTTTTACTTTGTTCACCTCATAAGTAAAGGAACTGCATTCAGAACAAAGGAGGTTATTACCTCTCTGCACTCCTCCCTCATTAGGCTAGTAACTGAGTATGATGCCCCATTTGGTATGTACCTCTCCAAACACCTGCGCCAACTGGAAAGCCACAGAAATACCTCACAAAGAGAATCCATGGCCTCCAACATCTGTCCTATGTGGACAGGCTCAAATCACTATCACTCTACTCAGTATCATACAGATTGCTCAGAGGTGATCTGTGTGTCGCCTACAAGACAATATTGGACCCTGCCCTACTAGAGATGCTCCATATCAGTAAGTCTAACTCCTCGTGCATAACCCACTAGAAATGCCTAAATCTACTATGTGACATCAACAAAACCTGCTGGAGAGACAGGTTTGTCTCCCAGAGGCTGCCTTGCCTCTGAATAGACTTCCCATACATGTGAAACAGAGTACTTTGCTGACCCTCTTCAAGCACAACCTTGATGAGTGGATGGGAAACCACACATTTGTCCCAGGGTTCCACCTGTGTCCCTCATTGACATGGGCAACAGGCTAAGCTTGCAAGGGGCCCAGGGCCATTAGCCTAGTAACCTCCTATGATCTCATGATCCTATGACAGTTGCACTTTCTGATTTTTGGTGGTGATTTTTTTCTTTTGTTATTGTGACTGTTGAAGTGACATCCTGACGCATGTGCAACAATGGAAAAAAGGGACTGTGGGTTTATGGATGGATGGATGGGGTCTGCTTTTGATGTTAGTTGTGGGCCTACTTCTAGTAGGTATGGCAGCCTCTATGCAACCATTTACATGTATTTACATGGCTTCTGTGAATAATTCTACATAGGTAGCTGTGATCTTAGGGTTTGTGGGCCTTGAATTTTGACAAACTGTCACTTAATAGGATGTCATTTTCTTGACAATAGTTCCCAATTGTTACAGGTTTAGCTGGGTTTTTGTAAGTTGATTTTTATTTCAAAGGAGACAGGTTTGCAATCTGACCTCGCCAGTGAGAATGTGTCGTGGGGGTTGGGGTGGTGTAATGCTCACCCATGTTGGTAAGTACTAGGTCCAGTAAGCTTGATCCTCTGGTTGGAGAGTGCACTATCTGGCCCAGGGTGATTTTGTTAATAAAGTCCAGGAAAAGCTGTGCTTGTGAGTCTAAGGCAGTTCTGTAACTTCTGAGCATCAACTTCAAGCCACCTTTGTTGGTGAAGGCCCTTCTGCACCCTTGTGTGAGGAGAGTGCTCTCTGGGTCCCATCTAATTGATTGTGATTGGACTAGAGCTCAGAGGGAGCGTTCTCATTGGCTAGTTTGAGTTAAAAAAGGTATTTTATTGTTTTATTTAAGCCCAGAGTTTTCACTTGTTTGCGTGTAACACTCCATTGTGCACTGCCGCATAGTGGTGGTTACAGACGCAAACGTTTTGTGAGTTAAATTTTCCCCTAGTACTTTGTTTGTTGTCCTCCAGAGGTTTCTCACAGCCGTGTTCTGCTGTCAGGCGGAATACTAAGCCAAGCCTCAGAAGTATCAACACACCCCTCACTGACTAGCTACTCTTAAGTGTGACCTCTTTTTCTGATCATATAAATCTGCTTTTGATGTTAGTTTTGGGCTTACTTCTGGTAGGTATGGCAGCCCCTATGCAACCATTTACATGTTTGTACAGGGCTTCTGTGAATAATTCTACATAGGTAGCTGTGATCTTGGGGTTTGTGGGCCTTGAATTTTGATAAACTGTCACTTAATAGGATGTAATTTTCTTGACAATAGTTCCCAAATGTTACAGGTTTAGTTGGGTTTTTGTAAGTTGATTTTTATTTCAAAGGAGACAGGTTTGCAATCTGACCTCATCAGTGAGAATTTGTCATGGGGGTTGGGCGTGGTGCAATGCTCACCCATGGTAGGTATAGTACGCTTGAGCCTCTGATTGGAGATTGCACTATCTGGCCCAGGGTGATTTTGTTAATAAAGTCCAGAAAAAGCTGTGCTTGTGAGTCTAAGGCAGTATGTGCTTCCAAGTCTATAGAGGAGCAGTTAAATTCACCCATAAGTAGGGTATTTGGTTGGATGGTGAGTGCCTCTAGTAGGTTTAGATAAGAGTTGTGAAATTCTTGGGGCATAGATGGTGACCTATCGCTAGCTAGGATATGGTAAGGGACCTTACCTATGGTGGCCTGAAGATCATGGCAGCAAATGGAATATAAAAAAACAGTGAACAGCAGGACTCTGTATAATTTAATCTGAAGATGGAATGGGTATTCTTGAAATTAACTATGAAAGTTTGCAATTGTGGGAACTATATACATATCTGTTGAGATCATCTGATCCAAACATATGGAAACTCTAAACTGTCTAAGGTGTCATTAGCAGAAGCATTTCATAAAGGTGTGAGAATGGAAATTACACCAGAAGTGGACAAAATACAGGTGACATAACAAAGTGCCAAGAAACAAAAAAAAAAGAATATAAAGAATATGTCCAAAAAAAGGTGGACAACTGTAAAGCTTACAGTTATAGTGGTGAGTGTATAGAACTGTTGACCGCTACCTGTTCATCAAGATTTAATACACAAATGACTAAGCAGAGTTGAACTAAAATCAGAAGGGTTAAAAACTGCAGCTCAGGAAAGCAGATTATACACATGCTGGTTTACAAAGACTACAGAAAAAGTGGACAGATTAATGCAGGTTCTGCAGAATAGAAACAGCTGTAAATCTTAATGCTAGTTATATTTTTGGCTGAAGCTCTGTGTACTGAAAGGCACAATAACATGGCAAGACTGCTGCTTCAGTTTCCTCCCACATTCTAAAGATGTGCAGTAGGGGGACTGGACACTCTAAATTGGCCATAGGTGTGACTGTGTGCATGAGTATCTGGTATTTAAGAACTACTGTGGCAGAGCTAGCCAACCAGCAGTGTAAACCTTGGCTCTTAATTGCTGGTTGAAGGCTCGTTGTGTCTGTTATTCTATACGTGTGTTAGCTCTGGTTTAAAGACTTGGACTCCAAACCAGTTACTTTACATTGGGAGGGTTGTGGTCTGGACTCTTGTGGTGGAAGAGTATAGCCTACACCCTTCTAAGCTGGGAATTGCTGGTTGAATGCTCAGTATGTCTGTTATTCTGAAAGTGTCTTACTTCTGGTTTAAGCACTTGTTCTCCAAACCAGTTACTTTACATTGGGAGGGTTGTGGTCTGGACTCCTGTAGTGGGACATTGTGACCTACACCCTTTTACGCCAGGAATTGCCTGTTATTCTAAGTGTCTTTATTCCAGTGTAAGCACTTGGGTTTCAAACCAGTTACTTTACATTAAGAGGATTTGTGGTCTAAACTCTTGTGACAGGAGAGGATAGCCTATGCCCTTCCAACTGAAAATTGTGGGTTGAAGGCCTATTGTGTCTATTATTCTGAAGTGTCTTAGTTCTGGCTTAAGCACTTGTGCTCCAAAACCAGTTGCTTTATATTAAGAAGGTTTGTGGCCTTAACTCTTGTAGCAGGAGAGTGTGGTCTATACCCTTCTATGTACTGGGAATTGCTGGTGAATTGCTACATTATTTAACCTGCTTTCTGCTGTTGTGACTGTGATTTTATGCACTTTGAATTTCTAGTACTTCTGCATTTTATAGCAGAGACTAAATTCAGATTCTCTGACTCTAGACTGTTTGGTATAATTTCAGCACTAAAACCAACTCTTCACTGAAATACTGAAGTGTGTGATGCATCTGTTGCTTCCAACTAACTATAAGTGCCTGTTTTTGCTCTAATATTGCACTTTGAATTTGTATTTGCATTCCACTGTCTGAATTGTCTGAACTATTTTTTTGTCACATTTTACTATACACTGTACTAGTTTAGCTGTAGCACTGACCAGTTCCAAGTTTGCTATTTCTGGGTCTGTTCTGAAACTTCTGAGCATCAACTTCAAGCCACCTTTGTTGGTGAAGGCCCTTCTGCACCCTTGTGTGAGGAGAGTGCTCTCTAGGTCCCATCTAATTGATTGTGATTAGACTAGAGCTCAGAGGGAGCATTCTTATTGGCTAGTTTGAGTTAAAAAGGGTATTTTCTTGTTTTATTTAAGCCCAGAGTTTGCACTTGTTTGCGTGTAGCACTCCATTGTGCACTGCCGCACAGTGGTGGTTACCATAGGTGGTTACAGGCGCAAACATTTTGTGTGTTAAATTTTCCCTTAGTACTTTGTGGTCATCCAGAGGTTTCTCACAGCCCTGTTCTACTGTCAGGCGGAATACTAAGCCAAGCCTCAGAAGTATCAACACCCCCCTCACTGACTAGCTACTCTTAAGTGTGATCTCTTTTTCTGATCATATAAATTTACCTATCACTATGGACAGACAATTTCCCACAGTTTCTCCAGCCAGCCTGGTCGACATGGGCATCCAGAGACAGTGTAACAACTGCCTCATGTTCACCGACAACCCTTTACTCCTAGTCCACACAAACACGACGTGTGAGAAATGCAACTATATTAAGAACCTTGAATCCATGCTCTTTCACACACCAGTCAGCACATATGACAATGAACGGGTTGTCAGCATGCACACCTCACCTCCTACCCCACCCAAACCCACATCACACATACCTACATACGTGGAGGTCTTTACCAGAAACATACCTAAACACCAGAGACCTCCCAAACACAAACACAAGCAAGCTACACATAATACTTCCTCTGCAGAACACATTACACATAATAGCTCACACACCGGTGTCTCACTGGTCAAAACCTTAAGGCCAAACACAAAATCAAACATATTAGTCATAAGTGATTCCATCATGAGACACACTGAGGTCCCACTCACCAGGCTGGATAAGGAAATGGTCATGATCAGCTGTCTATCAGGTGCCCAGATACGACATGTCACACATGCACTCAAGTCTCTCAACACCAGGTACTGTTACAACTCCATCATACTCCATATTGGTGTGAAGGACTTAAGACATACCTCTCTGGACTATATGAAGAGAGACATGACTGAGCTCTTGGACTGTGTCTCAGGCAGGTATGTCCCTAGCCTTAAGCAGCATTTTACCTTCACCTAGGAAGATGCCTCAATACAAACAGAAAATAATTAACTTCAATAATTCATTTAGCTTTTGGTGTCATTCTAAGGGGATCCACTATCTGTCAGCCTGGGATGACATGATTGACAGACCTCGATCCTTTGCCAGAGATGGTCTTCATCTATAACCCCTGGGATTTTGTCTACTGTTTAAGGCTCTTGCCACCCCCATAGTGCCTTTTTAGGCAGTGTCTCAAGGACAAAATTTCCAATGTAAACACTCCATCTACAAACAACCTCAAGGTTATACTGTTAAATGCTAGGAGTCTCAACATGAAACTGCACTCACTGGAAGCTGTCCTCACCTTGGAAGACACAGACATTTGTACAGTCACGGAAACCTGGTTCAAGGCTGTGGAGAGCATCCTAGGCATACCAGTTTACACCTCCTTCCACACATTTAGACCTCAAACTGAAGGTGTAAAACTAAAGTAGATGGTGTATCAACATTCATTAAAGATAAATACACCTCCAGATTGGTTAAACAATATGATTCCCTGGAGACACTTCAGGTGCATTTAACTGTTGGTAGGACACCTATTCAAGTCATTATCAGCTACAGGGCCCCCTCAATGAATCAGGACACCCACTTTGCCTATTTGGATCTACTTGATTCTATCAAGATACATCTGAACACCATGGTTTTGGGTGACTAACTATCTATCCATTGATGGGTAAATTACTTGTGCTCAAACTCACTTACCCAAAGGTTCCTTGACTTTGTTAACTCAAATGCCCTGGACCAGCTGGTTGACACCTCCACAAGGGGTGCCAACATCCTGGAGCTGGTA
Source organism: Protopterus annectens (assembly GCF_019279795.1). NCBI lineage: Eukaryota > Metazoa > Chordata > Ceratodontiformes > Protopteridae > Protopterus > Protopterus annectens. The sequence continues at coordinate 793,213,868 of NC_056751.1, read as the reverse complement.
CTTACCAATATGGGGAACCACTGTAGCACCCCCACTGTGAGTTCCTCTCAGGTGAGATCTGACCACAAATCTGCCTCATTCAAAGTAACTATCACACCTGACCCCCCTGTAGCAACTAAACCAAAAAACTCCTCCAATGCAGATTATAATCTCTTATGTGATGGTATAAGTAGCTTCACTGCACCTCCTCCCTCTGATGGAACTTGCAACTATGCTGAGCTCTATACCAATGCTTATAAAAAACATGTGTATAACTGCATTGACTCTGCCATACCTGATAGGACCAAAACAAGCTCCTCAAGGTAGAGCAAACCTGCCTGTTGGACAACTGCCATTAACAGGCTTTACAATCAGAGGAAGAAATTGCTGTCTAAGAGTAAGAGGGAGCAAGCCCTCCTTAACTAGAAATACTTCCTCTTCAGGCTTAAACAAGCAAATAAGACTTCTTGTGAAATCACCCAAAGCAAACTATGAGTCCAAATTAGCTTCCCCAACAAAAGATAACCACAAGGCATTCTATAGTTGCATCCATAACCTAAAAGGAAAGGCCTAGATTTGTGCTGAACTGGTACTTAATGATACCACATATACTGAGTGTGTGGACATAGCTAACCAGTGAAAACTTCACTCCTCTGTCCCCGCCACACATACCCCATGACATCCCTACCACCTGTCCGCTACCTAGAGCAGGTTGTAAATGCCCTCTCTAATGCCAAAAACACAGCATCTATGGGACCTGATAACATCCTGGGCTGCATCCTACATGGGCTCCAACATGAATTAGCAACACCATTAGGTACTCATTTCAATCATAGTCTAAGCACCAGCTTCATACCAGCTTAAAGGAAAGCAGCCATCATTATTTCCTTGCACAAAGGTGGTGCTTCCACTGACCTCCGGAACTACAGACCTATTAGCCTGACTAGCCTTATCTGCAAAGCCATGGAATGAATAATCATTAACCTTATCGACAAAGATACACGTAATTGCTAAACACTTGACCCTACTCAGTTTGGATTTGCCAAAAGGAGATCATGCCTGTTAAACCTGGTGGACTTCTTTGAAACAGTTACCAAAGCCCTGGATGAGGGGAAGTCTGTGCATACAGCCTACCTGGACTTAGCCAAGGTGTTTGACACTATCACCCACTCAGACATAGGTTAAAAGGTTCATAGGTAGGTACTAGGCTATTGGCCCTAGGGCCTATATAAGCCTAGCCAAACTGTACCCTGGCTTTTGCCACCCAAGAAAATTATTTTCCTGTGCCCCTGTCAAGCAGAGCCACAGAAGTGATCCCCGGGGTGAATTTCCTATCTCCCATCCAATCATCGAGATTTTTCTTGAAGAGTGTTAATGAGGAGCTTTGTTTGATATAGATAGGTAGTTTGTTCCAGGGTATGGGAAGTCTCTGGGACAGGAATCTATCCCTCCAGCATGTTCTGTTTATTGTGGTGACAAGGTTTAGGTCCCTAGAGCATGTAGCTTGGAAGGATTGGGATTTATTTACGTGGAGCATGTCCAACAGCTCTGGGTTTGACATAGCTTTGTATGTTAGGCAGAGATCACCTCTGAGTAGGCGATATGTGACAGAGTAAAGCTGGAGTTTTTTGAGACGGTCTGCGTAGGGCATCTGTTTGAGGCCGGTGATCCTCTTTGTGAGGTATTTCTGTGGCCTTTCCAGTTGTTGTAGATGTCTTGTGAGGTACATACCAAAAGGGGCACTGTACTCTATAATGGGTCTAATGAGTGATGAGTAGAGGGGAACAATGACCTCTTTTTTCCTGGATGAGAAACCTTTTGTGATGAGATGTGCCATGTAGAAGGATTTCCTGACTACTGTGGTGATGTGATTATCAAAGGACAGACTACTGTCCACCTGTGTCCCAAGGTCTCTTATCACACTTTCAGTGTTGAGTAGACTACCGCCTATGTGGTAGTTCATGGGTACAGAATTTTTACCAAAAGGGATGACAATGCACTTTTTGGAATTGAGCTTGAGGCCATGGCATTGACACCAGGCATCTGTTTCAGTGAGGCCCTTTTGTAGGATGTCCACATCGTTAGGAGTTTTGATTATGGCTCCTAGTTTGCAGTCATCTGCGAACTTTGTTAGCCAAAGACCTTCTATGTTAGCTTGTACTTCAGAGAAGTAGATACCAAACAGGAGAGAACCTAGGACTGAACCATGTGGTACTCCACTTGTCACTGGTTTGAAGTTGGATTTAGAGTCTGCTACTTTCACAGTGTGAGTTCTGTCAGTGAGCCAGTTGGCAACCCATTTTGTGACATAGGGATTTATACCTAGTTTAGTGAGTTTGTCTATAATTCCAGAGTGGGGGATGGTGTCAAAAGCCTTGGCGAGATCTAGATAGGCTGTGTGTACCACCTTACCCTCATCTATGGCTTTGGTGACTGCTTCAAAGAAGTCTATCAGGTTTAAGAGACATGGTCTGCTTTTTACAAACCCGAACTGGGTCATTGGCATCATTGAAAAACTCACCCAACTAGGCATCAACCCTTATTTCGTTAGATGGGTCACTAACTGGCTCAGAAAAACTGCACTCCCTGGAAGCAGTTCTAACACTAAAAGATTTAGATGCCTGTGCAGTCACAGAAACCTGGTTGAAGGCCTTAGAGAGTACCCCGGCCCTGCAAGGCTACAATAGCTTCTACACCTTTAGACCACAAAGGAACGTGTGAAAACCAAAGGAGGTAGTGTTTCAATCTATACTAGAGATAAATTCATCTCACGTCTAGTTAGACTGGACAGCTCCATGGAGCTACTCTGGGTCCAGGTTACTGTGGGTAAGACCCGCATTCAAGTCCTAGCCAGTTATAGATCCCCCTCCACTGATCACAACACCCATGGAGCCTACTTAACCAAACTGAGGACAATCCAAATTTTACCAAACACACTGGTCATGGGGGATTTCAATTATCCCATCATTAACTGGGAACCCTACTACAGCCAAACTCGCTAGCACAAAAGTTCCTAGACCTTGTGAATACAAATGCCCTGGAGCAAATTGTCCATACACCGACAAGAGGAACAAGCATTCTACATCTTGTCCTCACCAACATGTCAAACAAGTGCACTGCTACAGCTGTTGGACCCTCATTAGTTAAACCTGACCACAAATCAGTCACCTTTGAACTGACACTAACACCAGAACTCACAAAGGGTGAAATCAGACTAAAACACTTCACCAAGACAAACGATGTAGTGAAATCAGACTAAAAAACTTCACCAAGGCAAACTATACCCTCCTAGGTGAAAGTATAAATGTATTCCAAACCCCACCCCAGCTGAAAGTGGTAACAATGCTGAAGCTTACACTAAAGCCCTGTACAATCACTTGCATAAGTGTATAAACTCGTCTGCACCAGATAGAATCAAAGCCACAGCCCCAAGTAAAATCAAGCTACCATGATGGACTTCCAGCATCAACAAATTCTACACTAAATGCAAAAGGGTGCTGTCCAAGAAAACAAAGACAAGGACCCAACAATGGAAAAGCAGCCTCCTCAGCCTTAACAGGCAAATAAAACAACTTGTCAAATTGTCCAAGAGCTCCTTTGAGAGAAACTGAGCAAGGATAACCATAAGGCCTTTTACAGCTATGTACATAACCTAAAGGACAGGACTCAAGCATGTGCAGAAATGGTGGCCAACAGTATCACACACACTGACCCCACAGAAATAGCGAACCTGCGAGCAGATAGGTTTGGCAAAAAGTTCACTCCATTATCCCCTCTTAACAACAAAGCCTCCCCCAGACTTCCTCCCATCTTACATATCTGAAGAGCAGGTCCTCAAAGCCCTGTCCAAGATGAAGAGCACGCCCTCTATGGGGCCAGATGACATCCCGGGCTGTCTTCTAAATAGGCTAAAACATGAACTAGCATCACCACTAAGTACCCTTTTCAATCATAGCCTAACCACAGGGTTTGTTCCTGTGGAATGGAGAACAGCGACAGTAATTCCACTGCACAAAGGTGGCCTAGCAACAGACCCAGGGAATTACAGACCCATAAGCCTAGCCAGCCTCATTTGTAAGGTCATGGAACATATCATTATGGAGCTCATAAATAAAGACATAGGTGATCTTCAAACCCTGGACCCTACCCAATTTGGCTTCATGAAGGGCAGACCCTGCCTGTTAAATCTGGTGGATTTCCTTGAAAGTGTGACCAAGGCCATTAATGAGGGCAAATCTGTGCATACAGCATACCTCGACTTGGCAAAGGCTTTCAACACAATCCCACATTCAGGCATTACTGATTAAACTTAGCAAATTGAATGTAAACCCCTTCGTTGTAAGATGGGTTGCCAACTGTCTCACAAGCCAGACACACACTATCAAAGTGGGTAACTCCACATCAACCAGCAGACCTGTTACCAATGGGGTACCACAGAGGTCAGTGCTGGGCCCCCTACTGTTTAGTATATACTTCTCAGAAGTTCAGGCTAAAACAAAAGGGTTGTGGCTGACTAAGTTAGCAGACAGCAGCAAATTAGGTGCAATCATTGACTCCCCAAATGATATCAGTGTACTCCAGGGTGGTCTCACACATGCCAAAGACTGATGTATTAGTTATGGTCTCAAACTGAATGTAAAGAAATGCGTCATCATTCCCTTCAGCACAATGTCCCTTCACACTATCAAATCAATAACAATAGCTTAAGTACCAATGAAGTGGTAAGGGACCTGGGATCACAGGATGACCACAACCTTAACTTCAACCACCATGTGTCCACCATTGTAAGGAAAGCTTTCGAAGTATCTCACTTGATTAGTAAAGGCATCACCTCAAGAGCAAAATAAGTTATAACCCCTCTATAGTCGGCACTTATCAGGCCCATAATTGAGTATAATGCCCCATTCGGTATGTACCATACTAAGCATCTACAGCAATTATAGAGACCTCAGAGGGTTCTAACAAAGAAGATCAAGCGCCTCTAGCACGTGCCTTACACGAACCAACTAAAATCCATGTCACTATACTCCATGTTGTTTACACTTCTTAGGGGAGAGTTATGCCTGGCCTACAGAGCAACCCAACACCCAAACCTAATGAACTTACTGCATATCCATAAATCAAATGGGTCTAGGGCTACCCATTCCAGAGACTTAAATATGGCCTGTGACTTAAATAGGACATGCTGGAGGGACAGATTTATCTCCCAGCAACTGTCACATCTTTGGAACAGGCTACCAATTCATGTGAAACAGAGCACCTCTATGACACTGTTCAAGAGGAACCTAGATGAGTGGATGGGGCACCATAAATTCTTTCCGGGCAAAGAGCCCGCAACCATCCTGGACATGAGCAGTCATCACTAAATGCAATCTTGGGCATTGACTAGCACCTCTATAGTATTACATTGGGTTGAAATGGCTAGGCTTAAAATGACCTCCAGGTCGATAGCCTAGTAATCTCCTATGAGCCAATGATCCTATGATAGAACTCATATAGTCAAAATAGGGGAATCCACCTCCAACAGCAGACCTGTAACCAGTGTTGTTCCACAGGGTTCAGTCCTGGGACCTCTACTGTTTGCGATCTATTTCTCTGAAGTACAAGCAAAAATTAAAGGCCTGTGGCTGACAAAGTTCGCTGATGACTGCAAACTGGGAGCGGTCACAGAATCTCCAAATGATGTCAACATCCTACAAGAGGGTCTTACACAAACAAATGATTGGTGCCAAAGTCATGTCCTTAGACTCAATGTAAAAAAATGTATTATCATTCCTTTCAGCAAAAGCGATGTTCCTGCTAACTACCACATCAACAGCAACACCATAAGCATGCACTCAGTGGTGAGAGACCTGGGCACACAGGTTGACAGTAACCTTACCTTTGACCACCGTGTCTCCTCAGTGGTAAGAAGGGCATTCTACATTGTTCATCTCATAATTAATGGTATTGCCTCCAGAAAAAAAGAAGTTAGAACCTTCCTGTACTCTTCACTCATCAGGCCAATAATTGAGTACAACGCCCCTTTTGGTATGTACCTTTCCAAGCACCTGCAGCAATTGGAGAAACTACAACGTTTCCTCACATGGATAATTCAAGGTCTTCAGCATCTGTGCTATGGGGATCATCTGAAATCACTGTCACTTTATCCTGTTTAATACAGACTACTCAGAGGTGATCTCTGCCTTGCATACAAGGTAATCGCTGACCCTGCTTTATTGGAAATGCTGCATATCCATAAGCCAAATGGCACACGGGTTACTTGCTCTAAAGTCCTTAACCTGGTTTGTGACATTAACAAAATATTCCTTTTGGGACAGATTTTTACTTCTAGAGGTTACTACACCTTTGGAAAAGACTCCCACTTCATGTTAAACAGGGCACCTCATTGTCCCTCTTCAAATGCAATCTGGACGATTGGATGGGTGACTGTAAATTCACCCCAGGGGTTCCACCTGTGTCCCTTTTGGACAGGGGTAATAGGTGCTGATCGTGGAAATAAGGGCAATAACTTGGCTAGGTTTGTAATGGCCCTAGGGCCATTAGCCTAGTAACTTCCTATGATCCTGTGATCAGGGATTGTAGAAACACTATAACATATATGTAGCTGAGAAGCACTGAAAACAAGAATTATAGAAAATTGAGATGTTCTGATCACATTGAATTAGCTATACCAACAGTCAAGAAAGTAGAAGCAAGAAAACCAGATACTGTAGCTGAAGAAAATGTAGTATTAATTACTGAAACAGCAACACCTACTGACTACAGTGTCCAGTGTACTGAAACACAAGAGTCATTAAATATCAGGATATGCAAGCTGAAATTGGTGTGCTCTGGAAAAAAGGTACCAAGATAGTTCCAGGAGTAGGAGTAATAGGATTAATAAAAATGAAATTTCAGCCACACTGAAATCTGTTACCGGTGCATGTTACTCCACATGAACTGCAGAATGGGATAATTCTGGATACATTGCCCATGCTGAGGAAATAATTCCTGGCAAACATCAAAAATTGAAGCAATACTAATTTTATGAACATTTATCATACCCCATCTTAGGAATGGGGTCCATTTCTATCATTTTAGAAAATCCTAAATATTTGCCAAAATATACCATAATATTCATTGTGATGTCTTCCCAAATGATCAGTAAAACATACCTTTTTAAAGACTTCTGTAAATTTCTTCAGTACAGCTTAATTATAGTTTCATAGGTATGTACTAGGCTAATGACCACTGGCCCTTTATTAAGCCTAGCCATGCCTCCCAGATCTCCAGCAAGTTCTAGTACCCCTGGTAGTGTAAGCGAGGCTTGGAAGATAAAATATTTACAAGCAGGGGCCTGGGACATGAACCATTTACAGGCTGCCTGTGCCCATTAGGACACAGGTGTCAAACCAGGGATGAATTTTCGGTTCCCAGTGGAACTGTCAAAGTTACACCTGAATTGTGTTTGGAAGGAACTCTGCTTCACATTGATGGGGTAGTCTGTAGAACAGGTAATTCTGTTGTTTGTTTTGTGGACATACAGGAGGTCCATCAGAGTGGGGTCTGAAGATAGCTTGTATGCCAGGCATAGATCTCTCCTCAACAGCCTGTGGTAGACATAATATAAGGGCTTTGCGGAGGTCTGATTAGGATAAGTTATGTATGCCCTGTATTCTTTTACTGAGGAACATCTCTCTGTATCCCCATATCAGTCCCTGGTACAGAAGGCAATCTCTAACCTACAGTTCAAACTTCTGCTTGGCCTCATCCCACTCTAACTTTCCCTCTCTAGTTATTTTTGGCAATACTTTGGTTGCTTTGACAGTTTTCCTCATAAATTTCAGCGTCCCTCGTGCCTATTTTCTGTATACCCACTTACAGTCATTACTACTGGCAAAATCTTTCTCCATTCCCATGATGGCTTAATGCCTTAGTTCTTAGAATACTTTCTGCAACTCTAATAATATAATATTCTGTATCATTGGTGTTATTCTCCTTAGGGATCTACATCCAAAATACTAATCTATATCTTGAGCACCCACCACCTGCTTAATCACGATCCCTTTGTACTTTGATTTATAACCTTCTGCTTGTGCTATGTATATGAACTGCGTAACTCTAAAATATCCATACAGATCAGGTAATAATAAACCACCTTGTTCTATATGGAAGATCAATTAATGTCACGTAACTCTTACCCACCCAAATAAATTCCTTCAACTCTTTATTGATTATTGCTCACAACTTCTCCTTTGATTGATACAACTATACTTGAACTGTATATAAATCTAAAGGAACTAAAAACATTTTCACTGCTTGTATCTTACTAGCCATATCCATGAAGAAGAACTTCCATTTTCTCAGTGTTTGTATTATCATTTTAGCCTGTTCCATACATATAATCTGTCATAACAAAATCCTTTTCAATCCATACACTTAAATACTTAATTTTATTGTGCCCCTATAAATACAGGTATTGCTGAACAAATTCATGTGTGGGTATATAATTTACTACAACAGCCTTTGTTTTACCTTTATAAAATTTATTTCCTGAAAAGACTTGAAACTGTCTCAAAATATTTCACAATAACAAAACGTCCTTTTTTGGATTTATCAAGTACAAAATAATATCATCTGCAAATAAATCTAGCTTTTCCCGATTACCATACCACATATATCCTTGAATTTCTGAGTCCTTATTTTCTTTGCCAGTAGCTCTAAATATAAAGCAAACAATGTGGAAAGAGGACGCCTCTGCCTGATTCCTCTGTTCAAACACAGCTCATTAGATTGAAACTCTCCCATCTTAATTCTTGCCTTAATCTTTCATATATCCTCTTAATTACCTCTACTATTGTATCAGGAAATGCAAATGTTTTATAGGCAAGAAGGGGTTGATATTTACAGGAGAAAACCTGCAAAGGAACAAAGGTATTGGGAGCAAATAACTAGAGAGGGAAAGGCTACAGAAAGGGAAGAGGAAGAGGCCAAGAATTTATTTTGACTGTAGGCTAGAGACTGCCTTCCCTATCAAGGATTGATATCAAAGTTCAGGTAAAGAGAAAGAAATAAGGGGATCCTAAGAAAATGACTAGCACTGGTAGAGTTTTAGTAGAATCTAGAACAGAAGCTGCTGTTAGAAAAGGATGATTAGTAGAGCATATAAAATATTGCATGATAAGAATCAATGATAGGTGGTTAGGAAGGACTGGAAAGAGAGACTGGATATGCAATTCACAAAGAAACAATGGGAGGATATATGTATGTCTCCCAAATATGGAACAAAATCTAGAAGATTTCGGATCTTTGTCTGGAAGTGTTTACATAGGTATTTTTATGTCCCAAGTAAACTCCATAGAATTTTTTTTTCAGGTAGACAGCAAATGTTGGAGGTATGATGGGGAAAAAGAGATAATTGGGAACATATTTTTGGGGAGTGTAATGAGTTGGCAGACTTTAAAAATTCCCTGTAGTCTACTTTATCAGAATTACTGGGTGAACAAATTGTTATAACTAAGGAAGTTATTTTTTTGAGCTATGATATGGAATCAGAATTGCCTAGACATAGCCTTACTATGTCTAATAATGATGTCTGCCAAAAAAACAATAAATAGTAAATTAAATCAATGTCTAAATCAATTGTACTAGAAGTAGTGAATATGGTAACGGAGATAAAACAACTAGAAATGGGATTTTTAGAAAAGGGCAGGAAAAATTACATAAAAAATGGAAATTGTGGGAACAATACATGCACAATAACATTTTGAAGGAGGAATGATGCTTAAAAAAAGCAGGATTTGAAAGAGCTATGTAATGTTTTACTGACAATGACTGGATAGATTACAAGTGATGTATAATGTTTGCAACTAAAACTATATCAGTATGGTTTGTTTTCATTTATATACATGTATGATTGCCCAAACTTCCTCTACTGAATGCTTTACCTGCATCAAGACCCACCAACAGCATTATTTTCCTACATTCTGCTTCACTCTGGATCATCATTATTCTAGTAATGTTGTCAAATTTTTGTCTCCTGTCCAGAGGGTCAGAAACGTTTCTGAGTGTTCCTAGTACTCCCTGCAATGGCCAGAATGCACAATTCACTGTCCGTTAGGCTGAGCCAGTGTGGGGGCATATTTCAACAAACTCAAAAACCTCAATTACACCAAAGTGAACTCTTTGGTGGGCTGACCTCCCTCTGTCCCAAATATAGGATGCCACTCTTGTAGGCATTCTCCTAGGCAGCACTCCTGAAGCAGTAGTCCCTTAACTCCCTTCCCCCAGTAAAAGTAAGGCTGGCACTCGCCACTCACACCCATCACTCACAAGCTGACTCCTCCACAACCTTGGCCTTAAGTCAAACACAGGTAGACTATATGGTAGTATGAGCCAAAATATCTACACTGGGAAGCCAGAGTATTTTACATGAAGGTAAGCTGCCATGGATAATTAGATAGCTATCTGCTGCTTTGAGAGGAGAGTACTGCATGCTGCATATACTGTTCTGTTAGTAGTCAGCTTCTCAGTCACTTAAAATGTCCAGCTAACAACAATCTGGGGGAGGGGTTAGCATAATGATTAAAGTTTGCACGTCACAAATACAAGGTGCAGGGTTTGATTCTAACCTCTGTCCACTGGCCACACTTGTAATAATCTTCAGATTTATAATCTAGTATTTACCTATAATTTGCATATAAACTATTTATGTTACTATTGCTTCATTATTCAAATGCTGCTGCATAACCACAGTGGACACAAGAAGGGCATGCAACCTGAGTAAGGATGAGAAACTCTCTTTTTGCTGACACTGCAAGTTAACTCAATTAGTCTGCAGGCAGAAAAATACTAATACAGATTCATGTATTTGTAATCTGTCCCTAGAGAGAGACTAGCTGCAGATCTTGTGATTTGATGTTTGTGATTCATTATTATAGTTGCTTTGCGGTGCCACGAGTTCATTAATGGAAGAGTTGTTCAACAAAGGTGTGAACTTAGTACAGCAGGACAGCACATGTATCAGTCATGTGTTGAATAAGCAAACCCACTACCCTGGACTATTGCAATAATATTCCACTTTTTATGTATTAGTTAGACTGCAGTTTCAGCCATTTTGTTATGATTAGACCTCAGGTTCTTTCGTTTATTATGGTATTTATTTTAATAAGTTAAAATGCTACTCGTAGGAAAATCACACAATTTTTACTGTGCCAAAAGTCAGCTGCTCTTTTTCATACTGGAAAAACTCATGCTTGCTGAATATCTGTACCACACACTAACTAGAGTCCCCATGGTGTGGAATTTACATAATTTGAACCACTGGAACATGCTTTTGGGTGGACTGTACTACATTCAGTCATTCCCTGACTGATATCCTATAATTTGTTGGCTACATATTGGTATCACGGCCTAAACTACATATGTCTGGAACTGCTTGCCTATTTACCAAATTCTATCTATCACAAGTAGCATATAGAAGATAATAGGCTGACTCTGAAGGAGAAGTATGTCAGTGTTCATTGCTGGTGGAAATAGTGCATGCACAAATAATCAGGAAAATGGAGACACCATGAAGCTTCCATGCATTTCTGCTTAAAGATAGTCTGCATCAAAACTTTTGATACAATCATCATACAGATATTATGTGCAGCACAGACCCTACTGTCACCTACATACATGAATAAGCTGTTCATTGTTTGAACTTTGAAATTTACTGCACAACTTGTTTCAAGCAACATAATTTTGACTGTAGGTTTTCATTATGCACTACTAAGTAGGAATACCCCATAAATGCCTCCTTTTTACATACTGGTACTAATCTACTGTTATGCTTGCAATTCTAAACTGCATAAAACAACCTTGGGGCCCCAAATCATGTTATCACAAGATTCCTAAAGTGTTACTGATAACAATTCTCAACCTGTACGATTGTTATTCCTGTATGACTTTTGCTTGATCACATTTGGTACTTATTAAGGGATTTTCTGTAATATAATTATTTTTAGACATTACAACTATCAAAATGGATTTCTGCAAGTTAGGTATAGCTGTAGAGCAAGAAAGACTAGAAAATATGTTTGTGTTCTGACAGACATGGTGATGCACACCCTGCTTTGTTACAGACAAAGAAATATTATGGAAGATTGATTGTCTAGGAGTAGCAGTTAAACATAGTCTGCTATTGTATTTTGTCTTAGTTTTATGACAAGTTCTGTAATGAATGCAATGTAGTTTGTGTAAAGGAAAATTAGTGGAGAAATCATGAAAATGTGGTCAGAGTTACAAAAACATTCTGAAATGTAACTGAGGTAGCACTTCATGATAATTGCATTATTTTCTGTCAATTTAGAGTGCGTAAATTATGATTAAATAAGAATATTGCAGAAGGTGTTACCTAAGTTGAGCATGACTTTGTTTTGTGTACTCAAGTCAGTTTTTGTAGTCTGCCATGTTAAATTTGCCTTTGTGTAATGTCAGTAGCTGTCAATAATATTCTAGAACAATAAGGTTCTTGCCACTAAACGATTTTATGTCTCAGTGAATTTAATGGACATTGTTAATGGTACTGTTTGCAGTCCTGAATGTAGTGCAGGATCTAAAGACAGCTGTTAAATGGTAATCCAAGCATACCTCTCAACTGTCCTTAACTTTGCTAAATGTCCCCAACTTTGCCTTATATTGCTGTCTCATGTCTCATAAACATTTCAGATTTTCTGGTAAATTATAGAGGATTACAAAATGTCAGACACCAGTGGTGAATAGTTCCTCTTCTTTAGAGAATACATACTGACGTAAAACCTGTTCTATTAGATGTTTAAGCAAATTGGTGTAATATTTAAAATTGTCCCAGGTTTTGGGCCTTTGTCTCCCCCATCATTTTTGGCTTGTTCCCAATTCTAGGGTAAAGAAGTTCAGAACTATGAATCCAAATGTCAGTCATATGGGTTTAGCACAGCATGATAGCCCAACCTAAAGAAAGCAGCTCTTTTGTCAATTCCTAGGCCTTGTTTTTCTTTTACCTGGGTTACAGTTGAAAACATCTGCATTGGTTCATTCCTATCCACTAAGGACATGATCACCATCAAAGGATACAGTTTCTGCTCCTGAAATAAACAAGCTGATCATCCCGAGACAGTAAATATCAGTATGACGACTTACAATGGCATATTTTTTTAGTCCATCTGGCTGCCTTTCAGCAGTAGCTTAACTGCTGAGTTAAGGTAGATGGGGGTGGCTGGGGTTAAGATACAAACAGGTAGCAATGGTAAACAATTGGTCCTTAAGAAAAGAGAAGAACCACCCTTATCAAAACAGTCTGAGAGCTACTGAAGAATTTGTGGAATGCTGGCAAGATCAGAGTTTGAATACTACACCAGCAAGTAAATCTTCTCCACTTCCCCAGCATGGTCTACCACTTGGCCTAGCGCTGTGTCGTAAAGAGATGAAGCCCTGAATATGATTCAGATGACCCAACTTTAGGTAGCACTGGAAAAGCCAAGTGCAAAAGCAATCTTTAAAGCAGGAAAACTGCAGCACCAAGAAAACATCATCATGGGACAGGAATGTGATATAAAAGAACTTGAGCTAGAGGAAGTATAGAAATATTTGGGAACTGATGAAGGATCAATAATAAAACATGCACAAATGTAAACAACACTTAATAAGGAATATTTTAAGGCTAAAATTAATACTGAAAACAGTGCTAACATCTTGGAACAAAATTCAAGCTATAAACTAATTTGTGCTTGCTGTCATAACTTACAGTTTTGCAGTGACTGACTGATCCCAAAAGGTGTTGGCCTGGTTGCACAGGAAAACAAAAAGGATGCTTCATGCTTAGCAAATGATTTATAAACATCAGTGTATACCAAAACTATATATCCCCGTTCAGAAGGGGGTATGGGCCTCCTCAAAACTGATTACATGTATAGGTCTGCAATCGTAGGACTGCATACATATCTGCTGACCTCAAAAGACTCAGACATAGTAAAAGTTTTAAAACATGAGGAGAATAAGTCTAAGATGACTTCACTGCTTAGTTTAGCAGAAGCATACTGATGTCAATCAGGAATGGAAAAGAAACCAGAAGTAGATAAAAATCAGGCAGCAAATGAGTGTGTCAAAAAACAAAAGAAAGATTATAAGGTGAAGGATCAGATGAGAAGGCAACAAATGTGGAAAATGCATAAATATTGCTGCAAATGCAGAAAACTCTTGGAACAAACTCATGTTGATAAGGATCGAATGCAGGAATGGTTAAGGAGAGATGAATTTAAACCAAAAGATGAAAGCTTAATATTGGCGGCCCAAAATAGTGGACTATGTACAGGTTAGTTTACAAAATCCATTAAACATGTGGGAGAAACAGACAAGTGTAGGTTTTGTAAAACAGAATTGGAAACAGTTGCAAATCTTGTTGTTGGTTGTGATATACTAATAGCAGAAGGACTGTATACTGAAAGGCATAATAATATGGCAAGACTGTTGCACTGGGGATTGTGCAAACATTATTATATTGAAGTAGTTGAAAAACATTGGAAACATTAGCCACAAAGCATTATAGAAACTGATGAAGTTTATATCACATGGGATCACCCATTATCAACAGTTCAAAAAACAGACGCGAGAAAACCAGATATAGTAGTCCATGAAAAGAGGACAAAAGTAGCATTAATCATTGAAATTATTTCCAGTGACTACAGTGTCTTACTTACAGAAAGAGATACAAAGTCATAAAATAGCAAGTATTGCAAGCAGAAATGAGAGCAATGTGGAAGAAGAATACCCAGACAGTTGCAGCAGTAGTAGGACCTATGGGTCTTATAAAAAATGATTTACAATCGTAGATACATTACCGATAAATGTAACTCTGTATGAATTGCAGGAGTCATTACCAGGCACATTGTGGGTGCTGCAAAGAGCACTTCTGGCTAATATCAAAGACTGAAATAGTACTAATTTCATGAACTTTGAACTTTAATCATACTTTGACTTAGGAATGGGGCCCATTCCTGCCATGCTATTAGAAACCAAAAAACATAGAGAAATTAAAAGACAGCATGTGAATGAGTGGCTGATTCCAGCTCATCCATCTGGAAGGAAGGGACAGATAGTTCTAGTTTGTTGATTGCTACTATGCAAGTGGAGGTTTGCATGACACCAAAAATGGCCAGTACCAGGGATGTGGGCATGGTGCTCCCAAGCCAGTGATGGTAGCTCTCATTAGTATGTCTGTGGGAGCACATACACATTTGGAAGAGGTATGGGAGGCCTCTTGGTCACATGGGGCTCACAACATGCAGAAGGAAAGAAGTTACAGTCTCACACAAACATTCTCATCACAGGGATACCAGTGAAGGCATAAACAACCTCTGTGGCTACCTTTATGGTGGCCTCAAGATCAGCTCTTGCCTTTATACTGAGACCACCATAGTGGCAGTAGGGTAAGATGTGGGCTCACGACCAGTGCTCGGATGACTAATGGTCAGCAGACATGGATCCAAAATAAGATAATGAATAAAATGTATCACTTGTGGTGAGAAAAAAAAAATTCTTATATGGGGCTAGTTCAAATTCTTCTAAATTTTAAGTGTAAGGGACTTAAGAGTTGATCAGGGTACTCTCCTGCTGTGATAGGACGCTGCAAGGGAAAGGAAGGGAGAAGGGTTTCTCCTCTAGTATTTAATTCTAATACAGTGTTTAATACTAAGCAGTTAAAACAAAAAGTGAGTCAAATACAACAATAAAAGGTAAGAATGTTGGCTTAAACATGCTAACTGAAAAAATATTATAAATATCTAACATAATTACTCAAACAATCAAAACAAATGAATCATTTCACAATACAAATGAATTACATGATTGGAAGTCCAACAAGTGTCTTCTTCTTCTTTTGGCTTTTTCCCGGTTAGGGGTCGCCACAGTGGATCACCTGTCCGCTGATGATTGGCAGTGGAGTTTTACAGTGTCGAGTTGCCAGCCTGATGCCCAACCTTCCACTGAAGACACACACATGCACACACTCACACCTAGGGCCAGTTTAGAGTATCCAATCCACCTACAGCATGTCTTTGGGATGTGGGAGGAAACCGGAGCACCCAGAGTAAACTCACATGACCACAGGGAGGACATGCAGACTCCACACAGAAGGCACCCCAGCTGAGGATCAAACCGGAGAACCTCTTGGTGGGAGGTGGCAATGCTAACCGCTGCACCACTGGGGCTGCCCTGGAAATCCAACAAATGTAGTGAACCAAAATAAAACAAAATGGAACATATCAGCCTCGTCCATTAAAAAAAGCAGTTCTTGTTCGCTGAAATTCTCATTTGCTATACAACTGGTTTCTAGCAATGGAGTGCTTCATAGGCAGAGCCATTATACTTCTTAAAAAAAAAGACTCCTTCCTTCAGCACACCAACATAATGTCAAGGCAGGGCAGATATGACATCCTCCCAAGTTCAGATATTTTCAATTTAAGGGTGCAAATTACACCTCCAAAAATCACAAAACAGAGAAGCAAAAACATCACCATTGCCAGACATAACAACATTGTCACAGACTCAGACAGTAAACATCATTAAAGCAATATTACAGCATACTGAAAAAATAGAGCTACTGTATCACATGAAGGATGTAACATAATCAATCCACAAAAAAGTGAGAGATGGTATTGGCCCATAAAATCCAAGGAATTAAATCAGCAGTGTATCCAGTGCCAGCCTTGTACTGTCATGTTGGACCTTCCCAGAGACAGAATGTTTGTTAGCTCAAAGCTCCACACCTGGCCTGTCCAGTGAAAAGGTAGTAGGACATTTGCCTTTTCTCCTCTTACTGTGACTAACCCTTCTGGAATTAGAAGTAAAAGGAGAGGTACAAAGATGCACTTTTTTCCCCAGGAAATGGAGAAAGCACTGGTCAACCAAGGGCTCTGAATAGATGTGAAAAGTGCAGAATACTGACAGTTGGTAACTGGCATTGAGTGCAAACAGATCTTGTTTCTGCATACTCCAATTCTCTGTGAGAACATTCCTAGACCAAATCCCATATGTGGCTAGTACCTGTATTTTCCTTAGGTGCTCACCGGTTATGTACGCTGTCTGAAGCTGGGTGTTCAAGCTGATAGCTAGATCAGACACCTTTATATAAAGTCTGCACAGGGCACAAGTTGGGGAAGTTGCTCCCCTCATAACATGCATTTATGTATGTGTGTATGTTTACTCGGGTACAGCACTGACTCAAGGGTGCCTACTTCAGGCTCAAACACAGCAATCAGATTATCTGCATTTAAAGAACACAACAAAAGCAAATATTTAATATGTGGGTATCTCTCCCTTATTTGCTTAAAGATCATTCCTCTTACCCCGGTTTCCATTCACAAATAAAAGCACATTTCAAGACTCTAGGAAATGCATCTGCTGTGTCTCTGGTCATACAACTTAAACTCATCATTTTCTTCTTCTGACTACAGACCTTACTCTAACTTTGTTTTCGATTGTGATTCTTTCAGCATGCTAACATGCCACTCATATATAATGCATGTATATGACATGTTTCTTACTCTAACTTTGTTTTTGATTGTGATTCTTTCAGCATGCTAACATGCCACTCATATATAATGCATGTATATGACGTGTTTCTTACTCTAACTTTGTTTGTGATTGTGATTCTTTCAGCATGCTAACATGCCACTCATATATAATGCATGTATATGACGTGTTTCTTACTCTAACTTTGTTTTTGATTGTGATTCTTTCAGCATGCTAACATGCCACTCATATATAATGCATGTATATGACATGTTTCTTACTCTAACTTTGTTTTTGATTGTGATTCTTTCAGCATGCTAACATGCCACTCATATATAATGCATGTATATGACGTGTTTCTTACTCTAACTTTGTTTTTGATTGTGATTCTTTCAGCATGCTAACATGCCACTCATATATAATGCATGTATATGACATGTTTCTTACTCTAACTTTGTTTTTGATTGTGATTCTTTCAGCATGCTAACATGCCACTCATATATAATGCATGTATATGACGTGTTTTTTCAGTTACTTTGTATATACTATTATTTGCCTATTGCCTTTATACCCTCAATTCAACTATGATATTCACTTTGTATATAATATATGTATACACTGCATTTTGTCATTCTCTCTGTATATAATGTTAAGTATATATTGTATTATCCATGGGCTGGGACTGAAATGTGCCCAATGGGATCAGTACTCTACCCTGGTTAACAAATTCTAAATAAAAATAAAACAAAACTAAACCAAAATAAAATAAATAGCAAACAATGGGAAGACAGGATAACATCTGGTCACAGAGCTACAGCCTGCAAAGGATATACATTTGGTAACAGAGATGCAGAACTACCAAACAAAGAAGAAAAAGATCACGTTCCTGTAAAAAAAGGTTATTTACATAAAAAGTTCTCTGCTGCAGTATTCATCATGTATGGGATTCCCTGCCATGGAAGCCCAAAGTCTGGCCATTCTACCAAAGCCTACCATTGCTTTAAGGTATGCTGAACATCACCCAAATGCTCCTTGCATAGCGTAGGACATAAAGGTGATGTTCAGGCATACCATCCTCAGAACTGATTGCCCCAATAGGAACACCAATCCAAGGAAGACCAAAGAGAACCCGCACATTCAGAAAGGAAAAAGACTATGGGGATGGAGGGAGGGAGTGGATACTGCAGCAGTGAAGGCAAGGACATCTACTGTTATGGTAAGATTTTACACAACTGTACTATGTCCTTACATTCACCACTGCAGTACTCATCACGTATGGGAGAGTGCCAAAGCTCAAGAAGAAACTTGGGAGGAAGAAGCAGCAGTAGAGCCCTCTAAGAAGCCATGAAGAATGATATTACCAAAACCAGCTCTAGCTCTGGAGACACCATCCAACTTGCAGTGTTTAGTAAAAGTATGCACTGAAGTCCAGGTAGCTGCTTCAAGAATAGAATTAGTGTCTAAGCCCTTGAAAAAAGCACAAGAAGAAGCCACAGCTCTATTAGAATGAGCCTTTGCAGAAGAATGAAGGCTCTTGCCATGAAAAGTGCAACAAAAAGAAATAGCCTTTTAAATCCAAGTAGAAATAATTTGCTTGGAAACAACTAATCCTAAAGATTTAGGATGAAAGGAAACAAACAACTGTTCAGATTTTCTGATAGCTTTTTACTCTTAACTAAATAAAATGTGAGCTGTCTATGCATGCCCAAAGTATGCAGCACCCTCTCACTGACAGATTGTGGAGAGGGGGGAAAAAAGTAGCCAAATTAATTGACAGATTAAGTGACAACTCATTAACCACCTTAGGCATAAAAGAAGGATTAGTATGCAAGGACACCTTGCCCTCGTGGTATATCAAAAAAGGCGGACAAACCATAAGGGCTTGCAACTCACACCCATCTCATAGAAGTAACAGAGAACAAAAGAACTGTCTTCCAAGAACAGTGTTGCAAGGAAGCTGAAACAGCAGGCTCAAAAGGAGCCAGAGTCAATTTCTCCAGAAAAAAATTAAGTTTCCAGGGAAGAGGAACAGGCTTCTTGGGAGGTCTAATATTAAGGATGCCTTTAAGAAATTGCTTAGCCTCAAATCTAGAAGCTAAGTGAGGAGTCAAAGGCAGACAAGCAGAAACAGCTAAGTGGGACTTAATAGAAGGATAGACCAAACCAGCATTGAGTAACTCACACAAATAAGAGAGAACCAAAGGAACATCCATGGTAAGTGGGTCCAGGTTACAAGTGAGACACCAAATAGAAAACCTCTTCCATTTAGATAAGTAGGATTTCCTAGTAGTAGGTTTCCTGGCCTCCTGCAGGACCTGCAGCACATCCTCAGAAAAAAGGTGTCTATGAGGAATCAAAACCCTATCACCCACAGTGTCAGTTGAAGTGTGGACAGGTGGGGATGGAGGAGAGATCCTTTGTCTTGTGTGAGTAGATCCACCATGTAAGGTAATGTGTGATGACTGCCATTGTCTATATGAAGAAGAAGAGGGAATCAGTGCTGTTGCAGCCAAAAGGAGTCGCCAACACGATTTTGAGAGCATCCTGTTGAATCTTGAAACAGGACTTTCAGAAAGAGAGGAAGGGGAGGGAATGCATAAAGAAACATGCCCTTCCAAGAAAATGAGAGAGCATCAGAGGATCTGGGACTCTGGCACAAAACAGAGGAAGTTGATTGTTCAGAAGGGAGGCAAAGAGATCTACTTGAGTACCCCTCTGATGGATAATGTCTAGAAACATATCCTAGTGAAGCATCCATTTATCGGACTGAGTGAAGGACCTACTTAGAGTATCTCCCACAATGTTCTGATCTGAAGGGATATAAACTGCCTGAAGAGTCACTTGGTACTTGACAGCAAGATCCCATACCAGAAGTGCCAACCAGCAAAAAAGGTAAGAGCTTGTTTTCCCCTGTTTGCTGATATACCACGTAACTGTAGTATTGTCTGTGAATACCTTGAGAGGCCCCAGAGACAAAAGAGAATGAAAGGCCTGAACAACCAGCATAAGAGCTCTCATTTCTTTGACACTGATATCCTCCTCCTGCTGATGAGGTGACCACACTCCCTGTACTTTCAGGAACCAAAAGTTGCTCCCCATCCCACATCTAAAGCATCTGCAAACAGATCCTGAGAGGGAAGAGGGAGATGAAAAGGAAGCTCTGGATTAAGAGACAACTGCCAAAACCATTAGAGAAGTTCCTTCTTGAGACAAGAAGAAGAGGAACTGTAAAGTCTAGAGGATCCGCATGTTGAAGCCACACCAACTTTAGAAACCACTGGAACTTCCTCATGTGGAGTTTGGCCAGAGGGAGCATCAGAATGGTGGAAGTCATGAATCCCAGAGCTCTCAGAAACTCTCTGGCTGTAACAGAGGTCAGGGGAAGAAAAGTTTGAAAGTAAGAAATGAGGGTTAAGGCCTTTGGAGGAGGCAAGGATGCCAGCATTTGCACTGTCTGAATATTGAAACCCAGAAAGACATGATCCTGAGAAGGAGTCAGAGAAGACTTTTTGAAGTTTATCATGAACCCCAGGCTCTGAGGAAGAGAAATATCAAAATAGAAATTTGCAAAAAGATCTCAGGAGGAGACACCTGAATCAGCAGATCATCTAAATAAGGAAATATTTGGATCCCTTGAAGCCTGCAAAAAGCAATCACAGGAGTGAGGCATTTGGTGAACACCCTTGGGGCAGTAGAAAGGCCAAAGGGCAAAGCACAGAACTGAAAATGCTAGGAAGAAACAGAGAAATGCAAAAGCTTCCTGAAAAGAGGATGGATCAAAATATGGAGATAAGCATTCTTGAGATACAGAGACACCAGAAAGGCCTGAGGGACAAGAGAGGAAACAGAGTCTGAAGGCATCTTCAGAAAAGTGTTTAGATGAGAGAGGTCTAAAATTGGTCTCCAAGTACTCTGTCTTCTGGACACTAGAAACATTCTTGAATAAAACCTCGTCCTCCTTTGGGACACAGGCACCTCTTGAATAGTACCCTGATACAAGACATCTTGAAGAACCTCTGGGAAAAAAGGAAGTTGTTCCCGACGAGTCTAAGGAATGCCCATAAAAGGATGGGATATCCACACCATGAAGTACCCCTGATGAATGACTGACAGAACCCGAGAATCCTGAGTGATTTGAAGCCAAATAGGAAGAGAAAGAGGAATGTGGCTGGGACAGGCTTGGTTTGTCAGGAAAGGAAGGCTTCTCTCTCCCCACACACCTGGGCAACCTACCCAACCATACAAATTTCAAATCTCAGCTACTCTCTCATCTTTCCTCCAAATGGGAATGCCCTTGCCACGCTCTAAATTAACCCCCTCCCCATTCCACCTTGCACTGACTCATTCAACTACCTGTACTATTACTTCATCCCACGCAAAACAATCTCTCCCCTACTAAAAACTAATTTCCTCTCTAATATCTATTGTACTATACTCTTCAATCTCAAATATACTATTACCCTCTCCATGCATAATATTTTCCTAACCTACTTATGGCTAGTAGCTATATATTTTGAAATGTTAAACCTACAATTGAGTTCATAACAAAAATATTCACTTTATGTAAATGTTTAAATCTCTGTATTGAATTATGTTCTTTTCATTTTTATAACATTGTGACAAACCAATTGCAAATATCATGGAGCTTATCTGTAAATGTTTAATTAGCTGTATGAACTATGTCCTTTTGTAACATGTGAAATGTAACTTGCAATTATTGTGGAGCTTTTCTCCCTGGGCCTCCACTGAAAATGGGCTCCTCTTGGCCCAGTGGACTTCTCCGGTCATCAAACTTAAATAAATAAATACAATTCTGAATTCCTGAAGTCTGAGTGGCCTTAACAGGAGGAGCCCTTTTACCACCCTTTTTACCTTTAGCAGGAGGGCTAGATTGCCCACGAACAAAGGCTGGCTTAGAAGGGTGGTTTCTCTGAAATTTAGGCACAGGAGAAACAAACTCATGTTTAAGCTCCTGTAAGGCATTCCTCTCATCTTGAAGAGACTTAAACAAACCAGCAGCTGCTTTCCCAAACAAAAGTTTATCATCCAGAGAAGCATCCATCAACTTAGCCTTAATATCAGGTAAAGGTTGAAGCCTAAGCCAAGAATACCTCCTCATTACTGAAACAAAAGCAGCAGCCCTAGAAGAGGCATCTGCTGCATCATAACTACATTTGACCGAATGACGAACTACTTGAGAGGAAGTCTGTAGCAAAGAAAGGGCAGACTTACTTTCAGAGTCTGGAAAATAAGAAAAAGGCTGACAAGCTTGAGAAAGAAGAGCCAACACATACCTAGCTATATGGGTCTGATACTTAATTGCTCTAGAGTGGCGGAAGTTTAAACCTTCTTATCCAGCCTGTCCATGGTTCTGCTGTCCTTGTCAGAAGGCAATCACTTGGACAAAGTCAGCAATTGAGATGGCTTATCAGAGGCTACAGACACCACAGAGGGGTCAGCAGCAGGATGTTTGAAGAAAAAGGTACAATTCTCAGGCATCCTATAAAACCTATCAGGCTTCTTGGGAGCAGGGGGCAGAGAATCAAGTGCTTTAGAGGCATCTGAAAAAACATCCAGTAAAGCAGCCAAAACAGGAGGAACAGCCACAGGTTTAGGAGATTCCATCTGTAGTAACTGATAGTACCTCTTATGAATTAACACCAAGTGAAAACAAAAATGGAGGGATGTCAGCCAACAGTAATCCACACTTTATTCACAAGTTAAGCACTTTCTAGAGCTGTTTACTGAATTTCCTGTTTGCACTTATTTTTAAAATCATTTTTTTCTCAAAACTTGCATTTTATCTGTCTTTGGCCTAGCACTCTTGTGTGGGGTCATTTACTGCACTGTTATAACTTGCTGATACTTGTTAACCTCTGCTATCTCTGAAAAAACAAAAAAACAAAAAAATCTTGCTTTTTTCCCACTTTTCTGAGATTTAAAAAAGTTCATTTACAGGCTTGCTGTTCTTGAACTGTTTGTAAGTTTCTGTGAGGCCATTTTTTGCTTGGGCTAAAGGAAAGTCTCTCTGTTGATCAGTGGCAGTGAAAAACATTGAGCAGCCTGTCTGCCCCGTGGGAGTGGTTACTGACTTGAAACTGTAGTTTTATTGGCCATTCTGGGTCAATTCCAAAACTCCTTCATCTTCCTCTCTTAAAACCCTCTTTTCGGGTTTTTGCGTTTTGAGCATAAGCGCAACAACGGGCAGCGCCTAATTGGGTTTAAACTATTCCTGGCTCCACAAAGTCTGCTCTTCACTTTTCCCCTTAGAACTGCTCTACCTCTCAATTTAAACACCATATTCTCATTCTAAGGCCCTTCACTGGTCCGATTAAGTAATCCTACAAGTTAGCACTATTAAACCATAAGCACTACTTACTCTTATAATCTCTACGGTCACCCTGTCCTCTATTGGTCCATCTTAAATTCAGTTTCCCTATTACTCTAGCATGTCCAAAGGTCAGTCAATGGTTTCCTCTCCAGTCCAGCTGGTGAATCTGGGAATTTTGAGGCAATGTTACAACTGTCTCATGTACACGGACAACCCTCTCCTCCTCCGAACAGGTTCAAATATATGTGAGAGATGCAACTATTTAGCCAAACTGGAGGCTGAGCTCTCTCATCTCAAAACTGGTGTAACCAGTCAGGAGGAGAAGGTAACCTCACACAACACAATTCCAGTATCACATAGTCCCACCACATCAGCGAACCAAACACATAAATACACAAAAACATACTCGGAGGCTCTAAATAAAAATCTACCTAAGCAACAGAGACCTCCAAAGCAGACATCCAAGCAAACGCTACCTCAAAACAAAACACACACAACACATAACCCACAAAGTCAGTGTGCCAAGCAGCCACAGCCCTTAAGGCTGAATAACACACCTGATACTCTTGTTATAGGTGACTCTATTGTCAGACACACTGACGTCCGCTCACCAGGCTGAATAAAGAGAAGGTCACAGTGAGCTGCCTGTCGGCGCTAGGATCCGCCACATAACGCAAGCACTCAGGTCACTCCAAAGCAAATACAAATATGACTCAGTCATTGTACATGCTGGTGTGAATGACCTGAGACGTACCTCCCTGGACTACATGAAAGAGACATAGAGGAGCTCTCTGATCATGTAGCCCAGGCTGGTATGACCTTGACCTTGAGCAGTATCTTACCCTCACCTAGAATGATGCCACAGTACAAAGACAAAATGATCAATTTTAACAATTGCCTAAAATTTTGGTGTCATTCAAAGGGGATCCAGTGTCTGTCAGCCTGGGATGACATGCTCGACAAGCCACGTTGCTTCGCTAGGGACGGCTTGCACCTGTCACCACTGGGCTTTGGATATTGGCAAAGGCTCTTGCCACCCCATAGTGCCTTTTTAGGCAAGGCTCAAAAGTCAAACCCACCCCATAGAGAGCACAAGGAACAAGAAACTAAGGGTAATGCTGCTAAGCCAGAAGTCTTAACCTCAAGATGCATGCACTCGAAGCTCTCCTCAGTATGGAGAACATCGATATCTGTGCAGTGACAGAAAACTGGTTCAAGGCTCCAGAGAGCACCCCAGCACTACCAGGCTATACCTCATATCATGCTTTTCGCCCCAAAACCCGGACCGAACCACAAAAGGAGGGAGTTTCCATATTTATCAAGGATATCCACACCTCCAGGTTAGTGGCATTGCAGTATCGGAGACCATCCATGTGCAACTCACAGTGGGCAAGACTGCTTTTCAGTTTATAGCATCCTACAGACCACCCTCTCAAAGTCAGGAATCCCATTCGGCTTTCCTGAAAACATTGGAGAACATGAAGATCTCTCCGAACACCATTATATTGGGCGACTTCAACTACCCAAACATTGACTGGAAGCACTACTCAAGCCCCAGCACCTTAGCCCAAAGATTCCTGGAAATTATAAACTCAAATGCTGTGGAACAACTAGTCACCACTCCCACAAGAGGGACAACATACTATACCTGATCATTACCAACATGGGGACTCTATGCTCCACACCAGAAGTATATCCCTCATTGGTAAGATCAGACCATAAATTAATTTCACTGGATGTCCACATCCCGACCCCACCCCAGCCCAGAAAACCACAGTGAAAAACTTCTCAAAGCGAACTTCTTACTTCTCAAAACCGAAGTGGAATCCTTCAAGGCCACAGGGCCAGTGGAAACTACAGCCCAAACTGCAGAATCCTATATAAATGCATTCTACAGACATCTCCAGGAATGCATGGATCATGCTATCCCAAACAAAACCAAGACCCAATCATCCAAAGGCAGGCGTCCAGTCTGGTGGACCCCTGCCATAAATAAACTGTACAACAGAAGGAGGAAGCTACTACATGATAGAGCAAAATCCCTAATAGGGAAGGCATCTCTGATCAGTACTAGCAAAAAATTACAATCCCTCATAAAATCCTCCAAGGCCAGCTTCGAGAGAAAAATTGCACAGGGCACCAAAGACAATCATAAGGCTTTTTTCAGTTATGTTAGAAACTTGGGATGCAACTCCCAGACTTGTTCTGAGTTGATTCTAAGCGACAAAAATACACTGAACCCACAGACATCGCCAATATCCTGGCAGACAGGTTCAGTCGAACTTCTCCACCCCTCCCCAAAGAGCAAATATCTATCCCGGCAGAGGGCTGCCTCCCAAACATCTCAGATGCTCAGGTGAAGGCTGCCCTCTCCAAAGCAAAAAACACTGCTTCCATGGGACCAGATGGCGTACCAGGTTGCGTCCTACATGAGCTTCAAGAGGAACTAATCCCTCAAATAAAACAGCTATACAATCTCAGCCTCACTACAGGATATGTGCCCACAGAATGGCGTACAGCAACAGTGGTCCCACTCCACAAAGGTGGAGCATCTATGGACCCTGGAAACTATCGCCCCATAAGCCTGACTAGCTTAGTTTGCAAGGCTATGGAGAGGATCATCATGGAGCTCATAAACAAAGACATTGGGGACCTACAGACACTAGATCCTACCCAGTTCGGCTTTGTCAAGGGCAGATTATGCCTTTTGAACCTGGTTGACTTCTTTGAAACAGTCACCAAAGCCATAGATGAAGGAAAGGTAGTCCACACAGCCTATCTGGACCTTGCAAAGGCATTTGACACAATACCCCACTCGGGCATCATAGATAAGCTATCCAGCTTAAATATAAACCCCTATGTCACAAGATGGGTGCAAACTGGCTCAAAGACAGAACCCACAGAGTGAGAGTTGCTGGAGCCATGTCAGACTCAAAACCGGTCACAAGTGGCGTCCCACAGGGTTCTGTCCTGGGACCACTCTTGTTCGGTATATACTTTTCCGAGGTACAGGCAAACATGGGAGGACTATGGCTCACCAAGTGGACTGCAAACTGGGTGCCATAATCAACTCTCCAGCTGACACAAACATCCTTCAAAAAGGTCTCACAGAGACAGATAACTGGTGCCAGCGCCATGGTTTAAAGCTAAATGCCAAAAAATGTATAGTCATACCCTTTGGCAAAAACAATGTGCCCACAAATTACCACATAGGCGGAAACCCATTAAGTACAGAGAAAGTTATTAGAGACCTGGGGACCCAAGTTGATAGCAATCTCTCCTTTGAAAACCACATTGCCAAAGTGGTTAGAAAGACCTTCTACATAGCCCACCTCATCACGAAGGGTTTCACATCTAGATCAAGAGAGGTAATCGTGCCCCTTTATTCATCCCTCATCAGGCCCATCATAGAATACAATGCCCCTTTTGGGATGTACCTTACCCGACACCTGCAGCAATTAGAAAGACCCCAAAAGTATCTCACCAAGAGGATCAAGGGTCTCAAACAGATGCCATATACTGCTCGGTTAAAAAACTGCAGCTCTACTCAGTTGCATACCGCCTACTTCGAGGCGATCTATGCCTGACATACAAAGCTATGTCAAATCCAGAATTAATGGACATGCTCCACCTCAGTAAATCTAAATCCCTTAGAGCCACATGCTCGAGGACTTGAACCTCAGCACAGAAATAAATAGAACTTGCTGGAGGGACAGGTTCATAACCCAGAGGCTCCCTTCGCTCTGGAATAGAATTCCAGTTCATGGGAGGCAGAGCACCTCACTGAATCTCTTCAAGAAGAATCTCGATAAGTGGATGGGGCATCGTAGGTTTGTCCCAGGGATTACTCCTGTGTCACTATTAGACAGAGGCACAGTAAACTAAACCTTAAAAAAGGGCACAGTATACTCAAATCAAGGGGTGGCGTAAGCCATACAGAATCGGGCTAGGCTTATAATTGCCCCAGGGCAGATAGCCTAGTATGAACCTATGAACCTATAAGTTACTAGGGACTTCATCAGAACTATTACATCAAACCATCTCAGCACTTAAATACAATTTAACATCTAATAAATCATTAAAACAATTCCTACCTACTTATGACTAGTGCATTCATATACCTATGGACTGCAGATGTGGGGAAAGTGTGAGTTTAGTAGTGGTCAAAAAGGGTGGGACTGTGAAGCCTACAGTAAATATAAGTCATTTTGCTGGAAATACATGGACCCATTTGGTTTTGTAACAAACACAGGTGGTGTCTGCTTTAGAATCACTGTAGTGGGGTATGGTCTACAGCCTTGGTAGCACTTTTTGCTATCAATCTCCTACATCTCTAACAGGGTACTTCATGTCTGGATTCCGTTAGTTCTTTTGTTTTTGGGGGGATTAGTCTTCACATATACCCATGAAAGGGGATGTATGGAGATACTGCATTCAGCTCTTATGTGGTGTCCTGTTTTAGGCTGAAGCCTACCTGTGGGCTGCATACTGTCTGGGGATATACCTTGGTTGAGTGTGCTGTGGAACTAGATACACAGTACATCACAAGAGGTGTGCATGTCAATGGCGGGTAGGTTGTTAAACACACTTAGTCACACCTTCTGCTGGACCTGTACCACTTTCACAATCATAGGGAGTACCAAGATGCATGCCACCACAGAAGTAACCCTCCAAAGTGCACATTGAGTTTGTATGTGTGCCTCTGTGGCCCATGGACAGCAGGAAGACATCAGCAATTGTACATACAGCTGTGTGCATGCAAGACTTCCTACTACGGGTGATTTGAACCTCCTGCCCCTTGTCAGTGCAACACCCAGAAACACAAAATACATAATGTCACCACAAAGATAGCAGCTATAGATATGGGTAGCCCCAAAAATGCTTCTGCATTTTGACAAAGGTGTCTTGTACACACTGCAGAGCTTCATATTTCTGATTAGGGGAATATTGTGTATGACCTGTCAACAGCTTGAAAGCATATTTCTTTCACATCCAAGTCATGATGAAGGTGACCATCAACGTAAGAGTAAATTCTCAGAAGAAGAGAATGACATCCTGCTGCAGGCCCTCAATAAGCATGGTGAGTGAGTGTTCCGACATCAGAGATCTGATTGCGCTCTTCGATGTACATGTATTGTGGAACCTTACAGAGGACATCAGCACTATAAGCAGTCAAAATATAACTTATGAGTAGGTCCACCAAATGGTTTCCAACATGACTGTACAGGCAAGCAAGTAAGGCAACACACTTGGTAAAGGAGTGGAGGGACCAGAGGTGGGAGGGATCTCTCAACAGAGTCACCACTAACACAGAAGAATTCCTGTCATCTCTGTCTGGGGGCCCAACAGTACAGGATCAAAGCTGGAATCCTGCACATGGGTACTGAGTTACAAATGGCACCTCAAATATCTGCTGACAACACCCTGGGTGAGTATGTCTGAACACAAGGTATTATTATAGTGCTTGCATAATTTAATTATTTGCATTTCTTAATCATGAAAGTCTGAATGGGCAAGAAGTAACTCCTTTTTAACTGGAGGTCCGGGGAAAAGTTCTAAAACAGTAAAAACAACAATGATAACAAAAGGAAATAACCAGTGCGTAAAAATGTAGACACAGTTATATAGTAAGAATAAAGCATCAAGTTCTTTTTTTTTAGCAGTAATAGAAAACCTGATGGTTGTGAAAGGAGTAAGATACGTAAAAAGAAAACAGTAAAGTGGTTTGAAGGAGAGGAAGAAATACAAACTAATGAAAGAAAGATGAATAATATACATATAAACCCAGAAGGAGATGAAATTCACACGGATTAACATAAACAGAAAATAAGGGGTAGGGGAAGGAAGACAAAGGAATGAGAGAGTATAGTAGGTAAGTTAAAGGAAGGATGTTATATCACGGTGAGGGGAGATGGAGTGAGCAGTAGTGGTAAAATGAGAAGGATGGAATGATGTGCTCTCACTTAAAAGGTTATTCAGGAGTAACAGAACAATCTTTCTTTGTGGTATAATGTTTAATTTTATTTTAAAGTAGTGCAGATTAGATAGCTGTCTCATATTGAATGAAATGGAATTACACATTTTGGATACAAAGATGGAATACAAGGTGTTGCCGGCAGTACTGTGAGATTTGGTGGCAGAAACAAGGCATTTATCTGTGGAGCTTAGCTGCACATTTGGGCCATACCATTAGAGATTTTATAGAGGACATTTTTCAGGATGATATAGTATGCTGTGACATGTTATCAACTGAAAATAGGTAAAGTGATTGGGAATTTCCACCCACTTAAAAAGTTTCAAGACTGTGCAATGATGTGATTTATTTGATGCCAAATACAGCTATGATCTCGGATAGCTGGATAGCTTGTAAGTTTGTGAAGCTTGCATAAGCATAAAGTAGACCAGGGTCAAATAGGCAGAGGCTGCAGCTTTCTACCCCCGTTAGTAAAGAAAGGCTTGTCTCTGCACAGTAGACATAGTATTGGTGTTTTTCCTAATAGCAGACTGAAAATAGAGGTTGAATTTTGGTTTTCATCAATGATGACTCCCAGTAATTCTGTGTGTATGCATAACTCACTTAGTATTGTAGGGTAACTGTGAAAAGTATTTTGCTGTCAAAGCATGTTTTAGGAGTAAACATTTTTTTAATGATTTAGTAATAGCTGGGTGTTATTCAGCCAAGATTCTGCTTAAGGGAAGTATTCTTGTGTTATTAACTGCAGTTGTGACAAATTAGAGCAGTACAAATCAAGGATGTGTCACCAGCATATTGCGGTACTGTAGCTTGTTTTGCAGCAGTTGAAATGCCATTCATAAATATGTTAAACTTGGGCCACCCTCAGTGACAGGCAGAAAAGAGGAATATTTCACATGCCACTTTATGGATTGGCATCTACCAGATAAATTAGCTTTGAAACAAAGCAAATATGGTGTTAAAGAGTCTTAGGTGGGAGAATGTATGAAGCAATTTCTAGTGGGAGGCAGTCAAAAGCTTTGGAAAGATCTAGAAATAGAGTTGAGGCTAGGTAACCCATGCTCCTGTAGTGATTAGTGGATATGACAAATTTAAGTAGAGCAATGTTTGTGCTGTGGTTAGGATGAAAGCCGTGCTATATGGGAGACAGAAGGATTTTATTTAACAGATATTTCAAAAGTTGATTGTTTACACATTTTTTTCAATAATTATTGATAGTAGAAGAAGAAAGGCAATAGGCCTACAGCTGGATAAATCTGTGGATTTTTCACATTTCTGCATAAGCAAGATGTAGGATTGTTTCCAGACTTCTGGGACATAGTCTTTTGTATGGATCTATTTATTAGGAATCTTCTATTCTTCATCCTGTACATTTTTGTGTAATGTCCTTTGAACACTAGTATGCTTTTAATTTGTTGTGCATGGCTATACTTGTTCTTTCTCAGTCTCCCCGACTTTCCAGCTGCTCCCATTTTGCCTTTCTCAACTTCCTTTGTAATCCCAAATGTTTGGTATTTATCATTCCTACATCCATTCTTGCCGCAAGGTGCAACACAACAAGCTCACGGACCTGCAGCAGTTCCCCTCATACCTACTACTTTCACATCCATTCCTGCCACACTGAACCACACATGTGGCTTGGTCACAATCCTGTATGGATTCACTTACATCTATATCTTCCATATCCATTCCTGCCACAGTGACGTACAAACATGGCTTGGTCTCAGTTCTGCAAGGATTCATTTAAATCTATGTTTTCTACTTCCATTCCTGCCACTGTGAACCACAAATGTAGCTTAGTCACAATCCTGCACAGATTCCCTTACATCTATATCTTCTACATCCACTCCTGCTACAGTGAACCACACAGATGGCGTGCTCACATTCCTGCATAGATTCACTTACATTTTTACTTGCCACATACATTACTGCCACAGTCAGCCCCACTGTGCTATGATTACAGTCCTGTACTAGCTCCCTCACATCTATATCTTCCATAGTCATTGGGAAGAACAATAGATAATCTTCAACTGCAATGATCATTCTCTGCTATGGAAAGGAGCTGATAGCCCATAGGTCCTGCTAACATTCGTTCAGAAGTAATGCCTGTTACAGGTATGCCACTGCAACATCGAATGCAGAAATATTGCAACAGTAACAAAAATGGAGGAGAGATCTCCTAACTGCATGTATGTGATTAAACAGTTATCCATACTATACCTGGTAGCATTGTGTGGTATACAGTGGTGTCTTGGATTTCACCTCACCTGCCTACCCTCAGAGTAAATGTAGTCCTTCATGTGAATGTTTAAAGGTAAGTGGGAGTGCATGTATGTGGACATCACTCTACAGTGTAACCCCCACACCACACCACCACCACTAGTACTGCCCAGCAGACAGCATTCTGATTTTTCCTGTGCACAACAGTGCACAGTGTGGGTATGTCGATGTGGAACCGATGTTGGTGACATTTGAAAATTTGAAAAGAAGGAGACAGCAACCCCCAAAGCATTATTTGTGTTCCTGTCACTTTGAAGAAGACATGTTTGAGCTCGGTCACTGCTTTGAACTGATGCCAGAAAACATGAAACCACATAGACCTAATCGTATATTGAAGGCCAATGCTCTACCAACACTCATTTACTTTGCTCCAAATCAAAGAAGGAATACTTCAGTGCAACATATTGAATGGAACATGAGACTAAAGGTATATCTATTTGTAGAGTGAAAACTGCTATGAAGTGATGTAAGGACAGTACTGTTATAATAGCAATATTGGGAAAACAATGTTATAAACCACTAACCAATAGCAGGGTTGTATATAAGCACTGTAAGGTTGATGTTGATTGTCATTAACAGACTGACGTTGATGTGAAATACCACAACATTACCTGTAGTCTAAAGTAAGGTGGAGATCCAAAGAAGGGTGTTATGGATATGATTTTATTTGTACTACATCTGTGGTGTGCATAAACCTTACTGTTGTATATGCATGTGCAACTGTATAGTACATCACTGGGTCAATTTAAGGTTACAGTGTAGTACATGACGTTTATTCCTCTATTTTCCAGCTTGTGGGGAGGACCTGCTATCAGAAGCACAGCCTGTACAAGAGCATTTGGAGGACCCACACAGCTGCAGTAATATGAAGGTAAATTAAATGGATTGCACTGGGCAAAAATACATATGAAAGGATACTATGCACGTCTGTTTTGCAATTCTTGCACAATGATGTACAATTAAGAATTAATTACAATGCATAATATTCAATTTGTAATGAGATAATGGCATGCAATTTCAAGAGTAAATGAAAATCGGACAATACATATGTGACTGATTACTGCAGTAGAGGTGACTAAGAGTTGTTCTCCATCTGCGTGACTAACATTTAGTCAATACACACAGATGGAAGCGTGAGTAGTATAATCGTAGTAAGGTGGGCATTTCCATGATGGATGTTCTTATCAAGACACACACATTGATTAAACAAGAAAAAAAATAAAAATTAAAGGCTGTGAGTCCTGTTACTGTAACACATTCCTGAACTGTAATTTTTCAGTAGAGATGATTGAAAGCAGATGAATGAATGTAGGACTGGAACTGTGTGAAGAGCTCACTCACAACAAATCCTTATTCAAAAGGGGAAGTTCCATGAGCCCGTGTCCAAATTTCCCCTACTTTTAATAATATTCACCATGGTCCCCTATAGTTCCCCCAGTGTAAAAAGGCTACTCGACTAGTGGGTACTGACACATTCAGCTAAAGACAAGGGTATGTATACATAAATAGATAGAGAAATGCATAAATCATTGTATAATTCTTATTTCTCCTCAATTTGCCTTAATAGAAGCATTCATTGATTAT
Organism: Protopterus annectens; assembly: GCF_019279795.1. Classification (NCBI taxonomy): domain Eukaryota; kingdom Metazoa; phylum Chordata; order Ceratodontiformes; family Protopteridae; genus Protopterus; species Protopterus annectens. The sequence continues at coordinate 793,180,209 of NC_056751.1, read as the reverse complement.
GGAGCAGGAGGATTGACCACAGAGCTTGGAGATGGGCGTAACAGAGCCGAAGACAAGTGTGTACTCGGATTCAGGCATTCAGCCTAACTATGTAAGTGACGTACTAATTAGTACATCAGTAACATAGCACATGATGACATGCAGTGCAGTGACTGGTTTGTTGTGTGATTAAGTTGTAATGAGTATAGTCACTTTTGCAATTTGAAGCGCACTTTTGGCTTACATGCCTTGGCACCTGGGGGCAGCAGTGTAGCACTTTGTCGATGCTCGACTAGTTGAAGAATTACGGCACAGTATGATGAAACTTGCAATGGAATTGGCAGGAAAGAGTATGTAGCATAGCTGCATGTTTCTGATTTATTTACACAACAATTTTCAATGTGCCTATGTGTTGAAAATTTTTTTGCTGACAGGCCGCAATGTCAGTCTGAGGTCATGGCAGAGCATTGTAAGGCAAGAGAAGTAGATATTGTCATTCTGGTGTAATACACAACCTGGAGGGCTGGGACAGATTGACTGACCCCATTTTGTGAAAGACTAGGATTACAGACTTGTAATATCAATCTTAGTTTTTGAGACTGATTTGTAAATGGGCACCATAGCACAAGTTCATAGCCATGACTATACTGCTCAGACAAGGTCCACGTGGATTTACAGAGTGGTCCTAGCAGCAAGGAACTCGAAAAAGCGACTACCTTCTGGATTTAAGTATATTTGCTTTTTCTTCACTGGAAATAGCTTCTGTTGCTTACTTTAAACTAGCCTGAACTGTTTTTTTTTCTGATTACTGCATTTATTTTTAAATCTGCACTTAAAGTTACATTTAGTCGAATTTAATCGAAAGTTTGCTTGTTTGTTTGTTTAATTTAACTGTGGAGGCTGCCCACTAAAGTGTGCTAGCCTGTGTAACTAATTTATCACTGTCTCTGCATTTTCTGTGTATTTCTACAAAAAACAAAAAACAAAAAATAATCCTTGTTTTCCCGCCTTTCTCGACTAGTTTAGACCAGTATACAGGCATTGCTGTATTCTGGGCTGTGGTGTAGTTCCTGTGTTGTCCATTACCTTACTTGGATAGAAGGAAGTTTCTTTGCTCACCAGTGGGAGTGGGGAGCCTTGAGCAGCCTACCTGTCCTTGGGGGAAGTGACCTCAGCACAAGAAGCTGTAGTAATTGGTTGTTTGGGACCATTCCTAGCTCTTTTGTAGTTCACTGCTTAAAATCCGCCTCTGGGTGTTTTTTTCTGGCTATACTGCTCAGACAAGCTCCACGTGGGTTTACAGAGTGGTCCTAGCAGCAAGGAACTCGAAAAAGCAACTACCTTCTGGATTTAAGTATATTTGCTTTTTCTTCACTGGAAATAGCTTCTGTTGCTTACTTTAAACAAGCCTGAACTGTTTTTTTTCTGATTACTGCATTTATTTTTAAATCTGCACTTAAAGTTACATTTAGTCGAATTTAATCGAAAGTTTGCTTGTTTGTTTGTTTAATTTAACTGTGGAGGCTGCCCACTAAAGTGTGCTAGCCTGTGTAACTAATTTATCACTGTCTCTGCATTTTCTGTGTATTTCTACAAAAAAAAACAAAAAAATAATCCTTGTTTTCCCGCCTTTCTCGACTAGTTTAGACCAGTATACAGGCATTGCTGTATTCTGGGCTGTGGTGTAGTTCCTGTGTTGTCCATTACCTTACTTGGATAGAAGGAAGTTTCTTTGCTCACCAGTGGGAGTGGGGAGCCTTGAGCAGCCTACCTGTCCTTGGGGGAAGTGACCTCAGCACAAGAAGCTGTAGTAATTGGTTGTTTGGGACCATTCCTAGCTCTTTTGTAGTTCACTGCTTAAAATCCGCCTCTGGGAGTTATATTCTGGATATACTGCTCAGACAAGCTCCACATGGGTTTACAGAGTGGTCCTAGCAGCAAGGAACTCGTAAAATCGACTACCTTCTGGATTTAAGTATATTTGCTTTTTCTTCACTGGAAATAGCTTCTGTTGCTTACTTTAAACTAGCCTGAACTGTTTTTTTTCTGATTACTGCATTTATTTTTAAATCTGCACTTAAAGTTACATTTAGTCGAATTTAATCAAAAGTTTGCTTGTTTGTTTGTTTAATTTAACTGTGGAGGCTGCCCACTAAAGTGTGCTAGCCTGTGTAACTAATTTATCACTGTCTCTGCATTTTCTGTGTATTTCTACAAAAAAAACCCAAAAAAACAAAAAAATAATCCTTGTTTTCCCACCTTTCTCGACTAGTTTAGACCAGTACACAGGCATTGCTGTATTCTGGACTGTGGTGTAGTTCCTGTGTTGTCCATTACCTTACTTGGATAGAAGGAAGTTTCTTTGCTCACCGGTGGGAGTGGGGAGCCTTGAGCAGCCTACCTGTCCTTGGGGGAAGTGACCTCAGCACAAGAAGCTGTAGTAATTGGTTGTTTGGGACCATTCCTAGCTCTTTTGTAGTTCACTGCTTAAAATCCGCCTTTGCGGCTTTTGTGCGCATAGCAGCCGGTTAAACAAGGTTAAACTTTTTCTGGCTCCGCCAAGTCTGCTCTTCAATTTTCCCCTTAGAACTGTTTCTACTTGCAATCTAAACAGCCTATACTCTATCTGAAAAGCTCAGCACTTGCTCCTAAAGCATTTTTATACAGGTAAAGCACTCTTAAACAAAAGAAAGTACTTCATTCACCTAAATTCTGTTGAGTACACATCTCCCTATAGGTCCTTTCTGACTCAGTTACACAGCAATCTTTTCACTATTTCTAGCATGTCAAGGGTCAGTTGCTGGCGTCCTCTCCTGTTCAGCTGGTGAATCTGGGAATCTTGAGGCAATGTTACAATTGCCTCATGTACACAGACAACCCTCTCCTCCTCCCAACAAATACAAATATATGCGAGAGATGCAACTATATAGCCAAACTGGAGGCTGAGCTCTCTCAATTCAGTACTGGCAAGACCAGTCAGGAGGAGAAGGTAACCATGCACACCACAAACCCAGTCTCACATAGAACTATCACAACAGCAAACCAAACACATAAACACACAAAAACATACTGGGAGGCGCTGATTAAAAATCTACCAAAACAACAGAGGCCTCCAAAGCAGACACCCAAGCAACCACCACCTCAAGACATAGCACATGCAACACATAGTTCACAAAGTCAGTGTGCTAAACAGTCACAGCCCTTAAGGCCAAACAACATGCCAGACACACTTGTAATAGGTGACTCCATAGTCAGACACACTGACGTCCCGCTCACCAGACTGAACAAGGAAAAGGTCACAGTAAGCTGCCTGTCGGGAGCTAGAATCCACCATATAACACAAGCACTCAGGTCACTCCACAGCAAGTACAAATATGACTCAGTCATTGTACATGCCGGTGTGAACGACCTGAGATGTACCTCCCTGGACTACATGAAAAGAAACATAGAGGAGCTCTCTGATTATGTAGCCCAGGCCGGTATGACCCTGACCCTGAGCAGCATCTTACCCTCACCAAGAATGATGCCACAGTACAAAGACAAAATGATCAGTTTTAACAATTGGCTTAATTACTTGTGTCATTCTAAGGGGATCCAATGTCTGTCTGCTTGGGATGACATGCTTGACAAGCCACGCTGCTTCAAGGGACGGCTTGCACCTGTCACCCTGGGCTTCCGGATATTGGCCAAGGCTCTTGCCACCCCATAGTGCCTTTTTAGGCAAGGCTCAAATGACAAACCTACCTCCCTAGAAAACACAAGTGGAAAAAAACTAAGGGTAATGCTGCTCAATGCCAGAAGTCTAAACCTCAAGATGCACCCCCTCGAAGCCCTCCTCAGTATGGAGAACATCGATGTCTGTGCAGTGACTGAAACCTGGTTCAAGGCTCCTGAGAGCACCCCAGCACTATCAGGTTTTACCTCATATCATGCTTTCCGGCCCCAAAACTTGGACCGAACCACAAAAGGAGGGGGAGTATCCATTTTCATCAAAGATACTCACACCTCCAGGTTAGTGGCAACGCACAAAGCATCGGAGACTATCAGACCACCCTCTCAAACTCAGGAACCCCACACAGCCTTCCTGAAGACACTGGAGAGTATGAATGTCTCTCCAAATACCATCATTTTGGGAGACTTCAACTACCCAAACATAGACTGGGAACATTACTCAAGCCCCAACACCCTAGCCCAAAGGTTCCTAGAATTCATAAACTCAAATGCAATGGAACAACTAGTCACCATTCCCACAAGAGGAGACAATATACTAGACCTGATCATCACAAACATGGGGACAAAATGCTCCACACCGGAAGTATATCCCTCTTTGGTAAGATCAGACCATAAATTAATCTCACTGGAAATCCACATCCTGCCCCTACCCCCTGCACAAAAGACCACAGTGAAGAACTTCTCAAAAGCAAACTTCACACTTCTTAAGACTGAAGTGGTATCCTTCAAGGCCCCTGGGCCAGTGGAAACCGTAACCCACACTGCTGAATCCTTTGCAAATGCCTTCTATGGGCACCTTCAAGAATGCATGGATCATGCAATCCCAAATAAAACCAAGGCCCATTCCCCCAAAGGCAGGCGCCCGATCTGGTGGACCCCAGCCATAAACAAACTTTACAACAGGAGGAGAAAGCTACTACATGACAGAGCAAAATCCCTAAAAGGGAAGGCGTCTCTGATCAGTACTAGCAAAAAACTACGATCACTCATAAAATCATCCAAGGCCAACTTTGAGAGAAAAATCGCAAAAGACACAAAAGACAATCACAAGGCCTTCTTTAGCTATGTTAGAAACCTGGGTGGAAACTCCCAGATATGCTCAGAGTTAGTCCAAAATGACACAAAATACACTGAACCCACTGACATTGCCAACATTCTGGCAGACAGGTTCAGTGCAAATTTCTCTTCCCCCTCCCCCCCAAAAGGAGAAATAACTATCCCATCAGAGTGTAGCCTTCCTAACATCTCAGATGCCCAGGTGAGAGCCGCCCTCTCTAAATCTAAAAACACAGCATCAATGGGACCGGATGGTGTCCCGGGCTGTGTGCTACATGAACTCCAAGAGGAACTAAACCCACACATAAGGCTGCTGTTTAATCTTAGCCTTACTACAGGATACGTACCCAAAGAGTGGCGTACGGCAACAGTGGTCCCACTTCACAAAGGCGGTGCCTCTACGGACCCTGGAAATTACCGCCCCATAAGCTTGACGAGCCTGGTCTGCAAAGCTATGGAGAGGATCATTATGGAACTCATAAACAAAGACATTGGGGACCTACAGACATTGGATCCTACTCAATTTGGCTTTGTCAAGGGCAGATCCTGCCTTTTAAACTTAGTCGACTTTTTTGAAACAGTCACTAAGGTCATTGATGAGGGTAAGGCAGTTCACACAGCCTACCTTGACCTTGCAAAAGCCTTTGACACAATACCCCACTCGGGCATCATAGACAAACTCACCAGCTTAAATGTAAACCCATATGTCACAAGATGGGTTGCAAACTGGCTCAAGGACAGAACCCACAGGGTCAGAGTTGCTGGAGCTATGTCAGACTCTAAGCCAGTCACAAGTGGTGTCCCACAGGGCTCAGTCCTGGGACCCCTCTTGTTCAGCATTTATTTTTCCGAAGTACAGGCAAACATAGGAGGATTGTGGCTGACAAAGTTCGCAGATGACTGCAAACTGGGCGCCATAATTGATACTCCAGCGGGCACAAACATCCTTCAGAGAGGCCTCATAGAAACAGATAATTGGTGCCAGAACCATGGCCTTAAGCTGAACGCCAAAAAATGTATAGTCATACCCTTTGGGGAAAAACAAGGTACCAACAAATTACCACATAGGCGGTAATCCATTAAGTAAGGAAGAGGTAATCAGGGACCTAGGGACCCAGGTTGACAATAACCTCTCATTTGACACTCACATTGCCAAAGTGGTTAGGAAGACCTTCTATATTGCCCACCTTATCATGAAAGGTTTCACATCTAGATCAAGAGAGGTCATTGTGCCCCTGTACTCTTCTCTTATCAGGCCAATGATTGAGTACAATGCCCCATTTAGGATGTATCTTACCCGACACCTGCAGCAGTTGGAAAGACCCCAAAAGTTCCTCACCAAGAGGATAAAGGGTCTTAAACATATGTCATATGCTGCCCGACTGAAAATCCCCCAGCTCTATTCATTCGCATACCGACTACTCAGAGGTGATCTGTGCCTGACGTACAAGGCCATGTCCAATCCTGAATTAATGGACATGCTCCACCTCAGAAAATCCAAATCCATCAGAGCCACGAGAACAAGTGACTTAAACCTCAACACAGAAATAAATAGGACGTGCTGGAGGGACAGATTCATAACCCAGAGGCTCCCTACACTCTGGAACGGAATCCCAGTCCATGTTAGGCAGAGCCCCTCACTGACTCTACTCAAGAGAAATCTCGACGAGTGGATGGGAGATCTTAGGTTTACCCCGGGGTTCATCTCTGTGTCACTACTAGACAGAGGCATAGTAAACTAAACCCTAAAAGGGCGTAGTATTCTCATCCTAAGGGGTGGTGTAAGCCACATACACTCTGGCTAGGCTTATAAATGCCTTAGGGCAGAAAACCTAGTATGAACCTATGAACCTATGAACCTATGACGAGGACAACTTATTGTCAGACAAAAGAAGTTCTTAATACGATTTCCATGATTCAGTGTAACATACACTTACCTAAGGCAGTGAAAAGGGTTTTCTAATGCATAAAAATGCTGCAATGCTTTTTAAGTACTCAGCCGTACTGGGCATGCAAATGACTTTTGAGATATACTGCAAAGGATGTCTATATTTTGGATTCTAAACAGGTGGAGATGGAACTTGTACCAGTCTGCACAGAAGTCATCGTGGACAACACTGAGTAATGAGTAGAACATTCATAAAACCAAGGAAGGTGAAAAACAAGTCCTGTCAGACCCCCAAGATGTGCAATGCATGCAGTGTTGGAATACAGCCAAACACATCTGATACTAGTAATAACACCATTAAAGGTAAGTTTACAGAAAGTAATGATGTTGTTATTCAATTCCCAGAAATAGTAGTGTAACCATTAATAGATCACAATTACAGTAAGGTGTCAAAATGCTCGGAGAAGAGAAATGAATTTCAGCCAAGCACAGAAGAGGACATAGGTCATAATAAAAATACTTTAGAGAGTGATAGTAATCATCATTCAGTAGTCTGGCATTGAACTAGTACAGGCATAGGTCACAATAGAATACTTTAGAGAGTGATAGTAATCATCATTCAGTAGTACAGTCTGGCATTGAACCAGTACAGGACATAGGTCACAATAAAAATACTTTAGAGAGTGATAGTAATCATCATTCAGTAGTACAGTCTGGCATTGAACTAGTACAGGCATAGGTCACAATAAAAATACTTTAGAGAGTGATAGTAATCATCATTCGGTAGTACAGTCTGGCATTGAACCAGTGCAGGCATAGGTCACAATAAAAATACTTTAGAGAGTGATAGTAATCATCATTCAGTAGTACAGTCTGGCATTGAACCAGTACAGGCATAGATCACAATAAAAATACTTTAGAGAGTGATAGTAATCATCATTCAGTAGTACAGTCTGGCATTGAACTAGTACAGGCATAGGTCACAATAAAAATACTTTAGAGAGTGATAGTAATCATCATTCAGTAGTACAGTCTGGCATTGAACTAGTACAGGCATAGGTCACAATAAAAATACTTTAGAGAGTGATAGTAATCATCATTCAGTAGTACAGTCTGGCATTGAACCAGTACAGGACATAGGTCACAATAAAAATACTTTAGAGAGTGATAGTAATCATCATTCAGTAGTACAGTCTGGCATTGAACTAGTACAGGCATAGGTCACAATAAAAATACTTTAGAGAGTGATATTAATCATCATTCAGTAGTACAGTCTGGCATTGAACCAGTACAGACATAGGTCACAATAAAAATACTTTAGAGAGTGATAGTAATCATCATTCAGTAGTACAGTCTGGCATTGAACCAGTACAGGACATAGGTCACAATAAAAATACTTTAGAGAGTGATAGTAATCATCATTCAGTAGTACAGTCTGGCATTGAACTAGTACAGGCATAGGTCACAATAAAAATACTTTAGAGAGTGATAGTAATCATCATTCAGTAGTACAGTTTGGCATTGAACTAGTACAGACATAGGTCACAATAAAAATACATTAGAGAGTGATAGTAGTCATCATTCAGTAGTACAGTCTGGCATTGAACCAGTACAGGCATAGGTCACAATAAAAATACTTTAGAGAGTGATAGTAATCATCATTCAGTAGTACAGTCTGGCATTGAACTAGTACAGGCATAGGTCACAATAAAAATACTTTAGAGAGTGATAGTAATCATCATTCAGTAGTACAGTCGGGCATTGAACCAGTACAGGCATAGGTCACAACAAAAATACTTTAGAGAGTGACAGTAATCATCATTCAGTAGTACAGTCTGGCATTGAACTAGTACAGGCATAGGTCACAATAAAAATACTTTAGAGAGTGATAGTAATCATCATTCAGTAGTACAGTCTGGCATTGAACCAGTACAGGCATAGGTCACAATAAAAATAATTTAGAGAGTGATAGTAATCATCATTCAGTAGTACAGTCTGGCATTGAACTAGTACAGGCATAGGTCACAATAAAAATACTTTAGAGAGTGATAGTAATCATCATTCAGTAGTACAGTCTGGCATTGAACCAGTACAGGCATAGGTCACAATAAAAATACTTTAGAGAGTGATAGTAATCATCATTCAGTAGTACAGTCTGGCATTGAACTAGTACAGGCATAGATCACAATAAAATACTTTAGAGAGTGATAGTAATCATCATTCAGTAGTACAGTCTGGCATTGAACCAGTACAGGCATAGGTCACAATAAAAATACTTTAGAGAGTGATAGTAATCATCATTCAGTAGTACAGTCTGGCATTGAACTAGTACAGGCATAGGTCACAATAAAAATACTTTAGAGAGTGATAGTAATCATCATTCAGTAGTACCGTCTGGCATTGAACTAGTACAGGCATAGGTCACAAAAAAAAATACTTTAGAGAGTGATAGTAATCATCATTCAGTAGTACAGTCTGGCATTGAACTAGTACAGGCATAGGTCAGAATAAAAATACTTTAGAGAGTGATAGTAATCATCATTCAGTAGTACAGTCTGGCATTGAACCAGTACAGGCATAGGTCAGAATAAAAATACTTTAGAGAGTGATAGTAATCATCATTCAGTAGTACAGTCTGGCATTGAATCAGTACAGGCATAGGTCATAATAAAAATACTTTAGAGAGTGATAGTAATCATTATTCAGTAGTACAGTCTGGCATTGAACCTGTACAGGTATAGGTCACAATAAAAATACTTTAGAGAGTGATAGTAATCATCATTCAGTAGTACAGTCTGGCATTGAACTAGTACAGGCATAGGTCACAATAAAAAGGGAGAGTGATAGTAATCATCATTCAGTAGTACAGTCTGGCATTGAACTAGTACAGGCATAGGTCACAATAAACATACTTTAGAGAGTGATAGTAATCATCATTCAGTAGTATAGTCTGGCATTGAACCAGTACAGGCATAGGTCACAATAAAAATACTTTAGAGAGTGATAGTAATCATCATTCAGTAGTACAGTCTGGCATTGAACTAGTACAGGCATAGGTCACAATAAAAATACTTTAGAGAGTGATATTAATCATCATTCAGTAGTACAGTCTGGCAGTGAACCAGTACAGGCATAGGTCACAATAAAAATACTTTAGAGAGTGATAGTAATCATCATTCAGTAGTACAGTCTGGCATTGAACCAGTACAGGCATAGGTCACAATAAAAATACTTTAGAGAGTGACAGTAATCATCATTCAGTAGTACAGTCTGGCATTGAACCAGTACAGGCATAGGTCACAATAAAAATACTTTACAGAGTGATAGTAATCATCATTCAGTAGTACAGTCTGGCATTGAACTAGTACAGGCATAGGTCACAATAAAAATACTTTACAGAGTGATAGTAATCATCATTCAGTAGTACAGTCTGGCATTGAACCAGTACAGGCATAGGTCACAATAAAAATACTTTAGAGAGTGATAGTAATCATCATTCAGTAGTACAGTCTGGCATTGAACCAGTGCAGGCATAGGTCACAATAAAAATACTTTACAGAGTGATAGTAATCATCATTCAGTAGTACAGTCTGGCATTGAACCAGTACAGGCATAGGTCACAATAAAAATACTTGAGAGAGTGATAGTAATCATCATTCGGTAGTACAGTCTGGCATTGAACTAGTACAGGCATAGGTCACAATAAAAATACTTTGGAGAGTGATATTAATCATCATTCAGTAGTACAGTCTGGCATTGAACTAGTACAGGCATAGGTCACAATAAAAATACTTTAGAGAGTGATAGTTATCATCATTCAGTAATACAGTCTGGTATTGAACCAGTACAGGTCCAAGAGCAAAATGGTGAGAGTAGCATGTTTAGTGACACCGGTACTGAAGATTGTATGTCTGAAGGAAGTAGATGAAATGAGACTGCTGAGATTCAGGAAGACCCAGACTGGTGTGAATCATCAGTAAGCATGTCTCAGTCTGAGGTGGATGAATTATTTCAGGAACTCAGGAGGAGATTTTTGTTGGACAAAAAAAAGTCATTGTTTTGACAGCTGCCTCGATAACTTGTTATTCAAGCTAATATGTCCTGTGTGCAGGGCATCAGCTTGTGAAATTGAGAAAAAGCCAGCCCTCTTCTCCCATCTAACCACTCCCTCTATTTCCCCCTATCTTAGAGTCCCTTGCTAGTTAGCTTTCTACCTCCTTTCTCAGTAACCTATGCTATGAGTTTCTTAAGACTTTTTTAGAGCATCCTACAACTGTCACCAATGTCGTTCCTGCTCTCACCCTGCCACACCACTATTTTTCCAGGACTTGACTCTGTGCTAAAAGTAGGTCCTGCCTATCTTCTAGTCCCCCTTTTCCCCTCTCCCTCTTTCTCCTGCCATATAACTAGATTTGCACATAGTGTTGTTTTAAGGTTACTAAGGGCAGCTTGTACAAATGTTTTAGCACAATGTATATTATTTTTTTATTGATTTTTGTATCATGATTTTTTGTTAATGTCTCTATTTATATTTGTATTCTCTCTCTTGTATACACCTGTTAATGACTTTTATAACTTACTGTAAACATTGTTTTCTGGAGCTTTTCTCCTCGGGTCTCCGCTGAAAAAGGGCATCTGCCCAGCCAGACTAACCTGGTTAACAAACGGCAAATAAATACATAAAGAAAGAAAGAAAAGAAGATCATACTTGGTATTTTTGTTTGTGTGAAAGTGTCCTGTTTTAATAGACATGAAATTGTAAGTTGGCAAAGCCAACCACTGCTTGGTCGAATGCTGGCAGGAAACCAAGTGCAGCTGCAGTACTGTTCAGCGGAAGTACTTACACACACATATCAAGGTTTTGTGCCTACCTTGGTCTAGAATTCATTGGAAAGACCACATACTATGAAATACAGAGTCAATATATTTTCCCAGTTTGCAATTTCATTGGCATGAGCATCAGAAGCAGCTGTTGATGGACGTTGAAGGGAGACTGATATGGTTAGGGGAGATGGACGCTGTGACAGTCCAGGATTTTCAGCTAAGTACGGTACCTACAGTTTGAGGGATTTAGACACAGGATATATACTAGAGTTTGCAGTGGAGCAGGTTTGTGATGGGGTGGCATCAGTGGGACTGGAGAAGATTGATTTTGAAACTTGCATGAGAAATGTAATTAGTAAGGGTGTGACTATCAGTGTAGTATCAACAGATAGGCATTGAGGTATAGCATCAGTAATGCGTAGTGAATTTACTGAGATAGAACATCAGTTTGACATCTGGCACATGTGCAAAAAGTATTTGTAAAAAAAGTACGTTGGCTGCCAAACAGAAAGTACAAGAGGATTTAATGCCATGGCGTTGCAGTATTTGTCATCACTTGAGGTGGTGTACAGCAATGTGTGATGGGGATCCAGTATTACTTGTGCAGAAATGGTGACCCCTGTCATTTCATGTGCTTGGCCAACATAACTGTGGGGGTTGGGGCTACAAAATATGTAAAATGCCCACACGAAGTACCAGTTCCTCAAGGGAGTGATACAAAATGGCTAGAAGCAGGAGGGGAGTGCCACAATGCACTGCAGAAGATTGTAAGTAACCAATTGCTTCTAAAAGATCTGAAGCAGACTACAAAGTTTTGTCATACTGGCAATCAGGACATATTCCATGCATTGCTCTGCCATTACTGTCCAAAGTTAGAGCTCTTCAACTATGGAGGGATGAAAGCAAGAACAATGTTAGCTATTGTGGACCACAATGCAAATCAAAATAGGGAACATTTTATTATTCAGTGCCCCTCTAGTCACTCCAGGCCAACTGGTGAAAATAAGATACAGAATGGTGTATCCCAAAGCAAAGCAGGAGTGGATAGCAAAGACAATATCTGAAGGCAGAAAATATGACTATATCTATGATCTCATGATGAATGTAGTGTCTACTAAGACAGGTAGTCTGAGCGTGGAGCCAATGGAAGTACCACAGCTGCCCAGAAACATAGCTAGATTTGAGCAGCCAGAGAAAAATACTGTAATTTCGCAGTTACTGTCATGCTTCGGTAGTAAGTAGTCAGGTAGGTACACATAAAAAACTGTACAGTTGACTACATGGTAAATCACTCGAGTAATGTAGAAAATGAGAAGTATACCATGTGTGAAGGTTAAATGAGCTAAAATTCTAAGCAGTGGAATTATTATTACATATTAAGTGAGAAACAGTGCCAGACAGTCTGCAAGACTTCGACAACAGTGACCAATCTGACTACTGTCATTCCATAGAAGAAAAAAATGTAGGTAGAAACATTACTAGTGACAAGTTCTGAAATGGTTGACTACATCAGCTTTTTCATATTTCCTTTGAAAGTGAGGCAGTCATTTATAAGCAGTTACAGAAACCGATGTGAACTCCTTTACGAAAATGTAATGTAGCTGTTGGATGGGATGGGCCATTCATTTGGTATCATGTGGCCTTTTGGAGCTTTATTTCCATCCACTTTTACACATAGTTAGGGTGATTGCACGTATGTCGTTGAACATAGATGGTATTGGTGAGAAAATATGGACTGGTCTCAACTAATGAGATGCAACAGTGGCAGACATTTGAGGTGACATGTCAGAAGCAGGTATTAGCTGAAAATTATCTGTCTGGGTGGGTATTAATAAATACAGAGCAAGAATTTAACACTGTAAATGGTGTGTGTGTGTGTGTGTGCGTGTGTGTGTGTGTGTGTGTGTGTGTGTGTGTGTGTGTGTGTGTGTGTGCGTGTGCGCGCAATATCTGTGTAATGTGTGTGTATGGTTCTTTTTATTGTCTACAAGTCATGGTGACTGAGAAAAAGTGATATGAAAATTGTGTAATATGTATGCCAGTATTGCAATGTAACTAGTGTGAACATTGTTGGAGCTGAAAGTCTAAGCTGATGATCGAAATGGTATTTGACATAGATGCAGGAAGTAAGCTGCACATAGCAAAGGTAGCTATGACATGCAATATTTAACACTCTGCAAGAATTAGGCATTTACTCATATGTTTGAAACATAACAGTATGTGTTGTTGATGTACATTACAGGTGATGCCAATGTAGAGATACCATGTGGAGAAAGATGACCTGAAGGAAATCTGAAAATTCCAGCAGAGTAGTCATGGTAAATATTGCACAAAAGAAACTTAACAGCAAAGGTAAGTGTGATGGCATTTATAGAGATAGCCCTTGAACCAAAGGTGACAGCTCATACCTGAGTTTATAAGGTACACAATAGTCATACTGTGTTTTGTTGCTGAAAGGAAATTTCATGATGTTTTGTTTTATTCATATTTTTTTACTATGTGATGAAGAAATTAGCTTGGAATGAGGATAGCTCCATTGTTTCCAGGTTGCCAGATTCAAAGTGGTTTAGTGGGAAGATAAAATTTGTAGTGATACCAACATTCACGAATACCAGCTAGGACAGATGTCAGCATACTGTGCATTGCTAGACAGAAACATTATGGAGGCATGCTGCAACCAGGATGATGGGCAATGACAATGTGACCCATGCTAGATATGGTTGATAAAACAGTGCCTGTTGAATGTTGAATGATGTACTTGCAAAGGAGATGGAATTGAGGGGTTCAGTGGCATTAATTTTATTTAGTTCATTTTCTAATGGTAAAATTGAAACACAACATTTGTAACAGTCATGGTCTGGTGAGTTGAAGAGGCAGGTGGTCTGACACTATTAAGTTATGTAGGATGATGTAGTAAGGGAAGCAAAACACAATAATGGGTGGATGCACAACTTGTAAGACTAAAATTAAAAGCACTGAGAAGTTGATGATACTAATTAGTGGATATTTGCTGTAGCTGAATTACTCCATCTTATATTAAACATTCACGTAGTTAATAGGTTCATAGGTTAATAGGTAGGTACTAGGCTATCTGCCCAAAGGCATTTATAAGCCTAGCCAGAATGTGTTGGCTTTCTCCACTCCCTTAGATTAGTTCCCTGTGCCTCTGTCCAGCATAGCCACTGAAGTGATCCCTGGGGTAAACTTTCTGTTTCCCATCCACTCATCAAGGTTTCTCTTGAAGAGTGTTAGCAAGGAGCTTTGCCTAATGTAGATTGGAATCTTGTTCCAAAGCATGGGAAGTCCCTGGGACAGGAATCTATCCATCCAGCATGTCCTATTTATTGTTGTGGTGAGGTTAAGATCCCTAGAGCGTGTGGCTCCAGGGGATATGGTTTTCTTTAGGTGGATCATGTCCATCAATTCTGGGTTGGACATGGCCTTGTATGTCAGGCAGAGATCACCTCTGAGTAGGCGGTATGCAACTGAGTACGGCTGGAGTTTCTTCAGTCGAGCTGCAGAGGCCATCTGTTTGAGGCCAGTGATCCTCTTGGTGAGGTACTTCTGTGGTCTTTCCAGCTGTTGCAGGTGTCTTGTAAGGTACATCCCAAATGGGGTGTTGTACTCTATGATGGGTTTGACGAGTGATGAGTAGAGGGGCACAATGACCTCTTTTGATCTGGATGCAAACCCTTTTGTGATTAGGTGGGCCACATAGAAGGCTTTTCTAACCACTTTGGCAATGTGATTATCAAAGGAGATATTACTATCTACTTGGGTCCCCAGATCCCTTATTACGTCTTCCGTATTTAGGGGACTACCAGTGGTGATGGACAGGTTGACAGATGAGATTAGACAGGAGGCCCCATGGACTATGATGTTTGCAGATGACATTGTGATATGTAGTGAGAGTAGGGACCAGGTTGAGGAGACCCTGGAGAGGTGGAGATATGCTTTAGAGAGGAGAGGAATGAAGGTCAGCAGGGCTAAAACAGAATATATGTGTGTAAATGAGAGGGAGGGTAGAGGAATGGTGAGGATGCAGGGAGTATAGTTGGTAAAGGTGGATGAGTTTAAGTACTTGGGATCAACAGTTCAGAGTAATGGTGAGTGTGAAAGAGAGGTGAAGAAGAGAGTACAGGCAGTGTGGAATGCGTGGAGAAGAGTGTCAGGAGTGATTTGTGACAGACGGGTACCAATAAGAGTGAAAGGGAAGATCTACAAGAGGGTAGTGAGACCAGCTATGTTATATGGGTTGGAGACGGTAGCATTGTCAAAAAGGCAGGAGTCAGAGCTGGATGTGGCAGAGTTAAAGATGTTAAGATTTGCACTGGGTGTGACTAGGATGGACAGGATTAGGAATCAGTATATTAGAGGGTCAACTCAGGTTGGACAGTTTGGAAACAAAGCAAGAGAGGCGAGATTGCATTGGTTTGGACATGTGCTGAGGAGGGATGCTGGGTATATTGGGAAAGGATGCTAAGGATGGAGCTGACAGGTAAGAGGAAGGAAGGCCTAAGATGAGGTTTATGGATGTGGTGAGAGAGGACATGCAGGCGGTTGGTGTGAAAGAGCATGATGGAGAGGACAGGAAGAAATGGAAACAGATGATCCACTGTGGCAACCCCTAACGGGAACAGCCAAAAGAAGATGATGACCACCTATGTGGTAGTTTGTGGGTACTTTGTTTTTTCCAAAGGGGATGACTATGCACTTTTTGGCATTTAGCTTGAGGCCATGATTTTGACACCAGGTATCCATCTCAGTGAGACCCTTTTGAAGGATGTCTGTGTCAGCCAGTGAGTCAATTATAGCCCCTACTTTGCAGTCTTCTGCGAACTTGGTCAGCCATAGTTTTCCTGTTCTTGCCTGTACCTCTAAGAAGTATATGCCAAACAGGAGGGGTCCTAGGACTGAGCCCTAGGGAACACCACTTGTAACCAGTTTAGAGTTGGACCTAGCTCCTGCAGCTCTTACCATGTGGGTTCTGTCCATGAGCCAGTTGGCAGCCCATCTTGTGACGTAGGGGTTTATGTTCAGGCTGGTGAGCTTGTCTATAATACCAGAATGGGGAATGGTGTTGAAGGTCTTTGCGAGGTCTAGGTAGGCTGTGTGTACCACCTTTCCCTTGTCTATAACCTTGGTAACTGTCTCAAAGAAGTCCTCCAGGTTTAGGAGGCCTGATCTGCCCTTAACAAATCTGAACTGGGTAGGGTCCAGTGTTTGGAGGTTCCCAATGTGTCTGTTAATGAGTTCCATGAGGATGCACTCCACAGCCTTGCAGACCAAGCTAATCAGGCTTATAGGATGATAGTTCCTTGGGTCTGTTGTAGTTCCACCTTTGTGGAGCAGAATAACTGTTGCTGTGCACCACTCTATAGCTACATAGCCTGTGGAGAGGCTGAGTTTGAACAGTGTGTTTAGGTGAGGGGATAGTTCATCTTTGAGCTCGTGTAGGACCCACCCTGGGACACTGTCTGGTCCCATTGATGCTGTGTTTTTGGCTTTGGAGAGGGCTGTTTTAACCTGAGTGTCTGTGATTTCAGGGGTTCTACATTCTTCTGGTATGGTTATGGGCCCCTTTGCGGGTGAGAGGGTGGTGAAGTTTGCACTGAACCTGTCTGCCAGGATGTTGGTGATATCGGTCAGTTCAGTGTATTTTGTGCCATTCTGCGCTAACTCAAAGCAGATCTGAGCATTGCCACTTAGATTCTTGACATAGCTAAAGAGTGCCTTGTGGTTATCTTTGGAGTCCTTGGCAATTTTTCTTTCGAAGTTCGCCTTGAATGATTTTATGAGGGATCATAGTTTCTTGCTGATACTGATCAGGGATGTCTTCCCTTCTTTGGATTTTACTCTTTTCTGTACTAGTTTCCTCCTTCTATTGTATAGTTTGTTTATGGCAGGGGTCCACCAGACTGGTTTCCTTTTCTTGGAGGAGTGAGTCTTGTTTTTTCTTGGGATAGCATGATCCATGCATTCTTGTAAGTGCCCGTAGAATGCATTAGTAAAGGATTTTGCAGCTTGGACAGCATTATCCTTTAGCATGGGGGCTTTGAAACTTTCCACCTCAGTCTTAAGTTACGTGAAGTTTGCTTTTGAAATGTTTTTCACAGTGGTTTCCATGTCCAGGAGTGGGGGTAGAATGTGGATATCCAAAGTGATTTGTTTATGGTCAGATCTAATCAGCGAGGGGTTGACCTCCGGTGTGGAATACCGATCGCCCATGTTGGTGATGACCAGGTCCAATATGTTGTCACATCTGGTGGGAGTGTTGACCAGTTGATCCAGGGCGTTTGAGTTTATAAATTCTAGGAAATGTTGGGCAAGGGAGTTAGTACTTGAATAGTTCTCCCAGTTAATGTTTGGGTAATTGAAATCACCCAATATTAGGGTGGACTATCAAATTGTACCTCGAGGTATGCGAGTGAAGTGTTTACCCTCATATGGGAACACTTATCCAGATCTGCTTGCAAAATGGCAAATTATAAATCTTGAAACAAGTCGAAAATACATGAACTTGCTGATAGAATTTTTCAAGCCAGAAGAGGAAAGGATGGCAGCGATTATATCAACTAAGCAGACTGAGTTGGAAAGCTTAGAGCTGCATGACTCACATCTGAATAGTCTAGAACAACTACAGATTAACTTGAATGCTTATGAAGCAAAGCTAAGACAGCAGAAGGTTAAAAAGCTAGCCCGTGACCATCAGGATTTTGTGAGAGGCCATATCTTTGAATGGCCGAGAGAGGAATTCAATAATAGGGGGCGGGGAGCTCTACCACCACATAAGGAGAAGATACCTTTTTTTAGACCTAATGGAGAAGATGTGATTACTCATGTCAGTTTAACTGATCTGGAACCTTCCATTCATAACCCTGTCATTCTTAACTCATCAGCACCGACCTCCAATTTTGTAATATCCGAAACAGATTCAAGAGAAGCGTCTAGTAGTACAGCCACTACAGGTGCAGAAACCGGCAACAGGAATGCTCTCCTAGCCCCCAATTTAGCAACTAGATCGAAATAGGGTGGGAGGTTGGTATAATGGTTAAGGTGTTTACCTTGCAGATACAAGGTGCAGGGTTTGATTCTTACATGGGGTAACTGGCTAGGCTTAAAATGGCCCACACGGGCAGTTAGCCTAGTACTAGTCTATGAACCTATGAACCTATAAGAAGGGGCAATGCATGCACAGATAAATTGGCCCTTGCCAGTTTTTTCTAAATTCAACCATCACAGGACTCAAAGAACACAGAGTCAAGAACGGAAAATGAAGAAGCTCACACTTTAATTGGATCTGAACCAAGTTTAGTAGTGAATCTTTCTAATAAGAGTTTAAGCCCTGATATGATTTCCTTGTTAGACAAGTGCCTGAGTTTTATTCCAGCCTTACCGTCTGATA
The DNA here is from genome assembly GCF_019279795.1 of Protopterus annectens. Lineage (NCBI taxonomy): Eukaryota > Metazoa > Chordata > Ceratodontiformes > Protopteridae > Protopterus > Protopterus annectens. Next base: position 793,161,325 of record NC_056751.1, on the reverse strand, counting down.
TTAGTGAATTTGTGCGGGCTATCAGAATGTTTTGCAGGAACCTTGCATTAAAATGTATTTTTGGACAAGCTAATGACAGTAGATGGCTACCTTATACAAAACTGAGTAGCTTTGTTCCCCCTAATCCTCCACCAGTGGAGATGTTCTTGAGATTATGTGAAGATGAAATCTTCAAACTAAGGGGTAACACACCCAAAGGACAAGGACGTTTCTTCAGTTTAACCACTAATGAGAATGAAATGCTGAAGCAGCTAAAGGAGGCAGACAGCTTGGTCATCAAGCCTGCTGATAAGGGAGGATGCACAGTGGTGATGGACGCCGTATGGTACAGGCTTAAAATGCTCTCTATGGTGGATGATGAAAGAATGTATAAGAGATTAAGTTGCAGTGAAGCTACGACTAAGGTAGATCATCTTCATAACCATCTATATGATCTATTGATAGAGGCAAATATCTCACAAGAACTATATGAGTTCTTTGATTGCCCTAAACCTATGTTTCCATACATCAGCAGACTCCCCAAAATTCACAAGGATCCAGTTGACCCACCCCTACATCCCATAGTTTCTGGTAGGGGGTGGGTAACTGAACCTGTTTCCATGTACATGGAGAATGAATTAAAGAAGGCCCTGCCACTAGCAGGAACTGTATTGAAGGACTCAGGAGATTTTCTGGAAAAACTATTTTTAGTTACTAAGGACCTCAAGAAATATGAAGATTTGTTACTAGTGACAATGGACATCAAGAGTTTGTTTACAGTGATTCCGAATGACTATGGTCTACAGGCAATAAGATCTTTCCTAGCAAGGAACAGTATGGAAGTAGAACCAATATGTTCCTTGCTGGAACTTGTATTGGAAAATAACATCTTTATGTATGGGGATTTTTTTCTATTTGCAGACATGGGGTATGGCTATGGGCACCCCATGTGCAAATAGTTACTCTAATTTGGTTCTGGCTGAGTAGGAACATAATGAACTAATACCCAGCACTTGGAAACAATATCTAGTGTACTACGGCCGTTTTGTGGATGATGTCTTTATCCTTTGGAGAGGCAGCTCTACACAATTGGACCTTTTTGTCAACTTTATCAAGGAGAGCACTGATTTTCTAGAGTTTGTGGTTAAACATTCTTCGGAGACCATAGAATTTCTGGATGTAAAGATTCATCTGCGTCCTGGTAGAGTTATCAGTACAGGAATTCATAAAAAAGAAACCTGGAGAAATCATTATCTGCATAGGGGGAGTATGCACCCAGGACATATTTTTGATAACATCTTTGAGAATCAGATCTTAAGAACCTCAAGATTATGTACTGAGAATGAAGACTTTGTAGCAGAACAGAGAAATATTGAGACACATTTAAGTAAAAGATCCTATAGAAGAAAGAATCTAAGATTGAAGCATGATCCACAGGAATTAAGGAGAGGAAAGGGATGTCCCTACTTCTCTGAACCCACATTGAGTCATCATGAGAGCCTGGATCCTAAAACTCAATCACAGCAACTTAAATGTTTGTTAACATACACTGGTGGCAATAAGCAAGTATGTGAAGTTATTAGGAAGTTTTGGCCGGTATTGACAACTGATGACAAAATAAGAGACATTGTAGGTGAACAGCCTAGATTCCTATACAAGAATAAGAAGAATTTGAAATGTCTCATTTGCAACAAAGATGGATTTGAAAGAAATAGGCCCAATTCTAATAGAAAGGTCACTTTCAAGTGCTTAAGATGCAAAGCTTGCAACTCCTTTGACAGCTCCAATGTTTTTGTACATCCATACTCCAGGCAACAGTACAATTTTAATGTTTATGCTGATTGTACTAGTTCCCACATCATATACTTAGCAACTTGCTGCCAATGCAGTGCTTTCTATGTTGGCAAAACAGAGCAACGTCTTAAGGAACGTATCCTCAGACATTTGAGGGACATCAAACAGAAAGATCCCAATAATGCCTTAGCAGCCCACGTAGCACAGTATCCTTCTCATTACTTTGTATTTAAGGCCACAGAGGCCCTTAGCAGCCCACGTAGCACAGTATCCTTCTCATTACTTTGTATTTAAGGCCATAGAGGCCCTTAGCACAGTATCCTTCTCATTACTTTGTATTTAAGGCCATAGAGGCCCTTATCAGCCCACGTAGCACAGTATCCTTCTCATTACTTTGTATTTAAGGACACAGAGGCCCTTAGCAGCCCACGTAGCACAGTATCCTTCTCATTACTTTGTATTTAAGGCCACAGAGGCCCTTAGCAGCCCACGTAGCACAGTATCCTTCTCATTACTTTGTATTTAAGGCCATAGAGGCCCTTATCAGCCCATGTAGCACAGTATCCTTCTCATTACTTTGTATTTAAGGCCACAGAGGCCCTTAGCAGCCCACGTAGCATAGTATCCTTCTCATTACTTTGTATTTAAGGCCACAGAGGCCCTTAGCAGCCCACATAGCACAGTATCCTTCTCATTACTTTGTATTTAAGGCCATAGAGGCAGTCTGTCAGACCACAACAGGAGGCAATGTTCATAATCGCACAGAGCTAAAGGAAACATGCTGGATAATTAATTTAAGAGCAAACAGATCACCAGGCTTGAACTATTGTGCCATTAAAACCTGCACTTAAGAATAGAAGGAATATGATTAGCAAGTTTACTTGAATGTTGCTTCATTCATATAATGTATTCACATCCATAGCTATTAGTTTTCTCATATACAATCCTATAGTAAAGAGAAGCACTGCCCCTTTAATTACAATGAAGGAAATTATACCTCTCTGCTAGCTGGCGTCCTTTTGATTTGCAACAAGGGCGTGCCAGAGAAGTAAATGAGGAACGGCTGTGATGCCTTATAAATACAAAAGCTGAACAGTCCTTTTTATACGATCTGAGGAAGGCTTATTTGCTGAAAGCGCTTATCGGAAGACTGAGGACTGCTTATTTTATATTATATTCCTTTCATTAAAGTTTTGATTTTAATATTAAGTTTTACTGCCGTGGTGGACATAAGGAGTTTTTAGTAATATTAGGGTGTTTGGTAGGACCTGTATGTTTCCCAGTGTTTCCAGAAATGCGGAATAGGGGTCCTGGGACATGGTGGGTGATCTGTAGCAAGCTACAATTTAAATTGCAGTTTTGCCCATTTTTAGTTGCACGTAGATGATCTCTGAATCATCGTGCTGTGCCACTAACCTGGAGGTGTGGGTATCCTTGATGAATATGGATGGCAGTGAAAATGTTGTAACCCAAAGATGGCATAGTTGCTGCAGGCCCACCCATAGGATACGCAGAGTGGTGCTCAAGCACAGTGGAATTATTAATTTTATTGCATCCAGGACAAATAAATGGTTGTATAGTTCATTTTATTTCAAAGGCTTTATTATTAAAGAGATTATGTTAGTTGCTATAGGGCACTGACAATTTCATAAGGCCATGGACAGAGGTACAGAAAATAATTAGATTCAGCAAACCTGGTGTGCATCTATAAAGTAGCTGTTGTCACAACAAAAAACATAGTGAGCAGATCTAACAAGCAGGAACCAAATTCCGTGGAAAGACACCTTTTTACACAATGTCTGAGACACCATTATTAGACATGAGCCTGAATACCAAGTGGGTGGTCACATTCCACAGGCATCACACTGTTCAAAATCCCGTGCAGCAGTTATGCCCTGCCAACAGTGTTTATAGTCTGAGCCATTGTGTAGTGTGCTCCCTTTCACCTGTGCAGATGATGATGGCTGGTTCCCTTGACACGTTGTAACTTGTGTGACCATGTGCTAATGTCTGATGCACAGTGTGAGAGAGCATTACATAATGCAGCTGTCACAAAGTTGATGGCAAAGGGGTATGTGTAATGTGATACATTTATTTGGTATCCAAAAGTAATGTGTAGGGTCTACACAAGTTTTTACAAAGAGCACAGTGCTATGAAGTATGCTTTTGGATCTCTGGCTGCAGTATTCAGGAGAACTTTGAGTAAGATGTGCAATATTCCAAAAGGCCACACAGCACAGCATGGTACAGTGACTTGTACAAAGGTAGACAGGAAAATTATGAAGGAAAATTTGACATTCTGTACTCGACACTGTAAATAGCAGTTCAGTCCTATGTGCTTACTGCACTCGGCCTTCCTGAGAACACTGGGAAATATGAAGGTCTCTCCAAACACCATTATATTGGGCGACTTCAACTACCCAAACATAGACTGGGAGCATTACTCTAGCTCCAACACCCTAGCTCAAAGGTTCCTAGAATTTATAAACTCAAATGCTATGGAACAACTTGTTACCACCCCCACAAGAGGGGAAAACATACTGGACCTGACCATCACCAACATGGGGACTCTATGCTCCAGACCAGAAGTGTATCCCTCACTGGTAAGATCAGACCATAAATTAATCTCACTGGATATTCACATTCAGACCCCACCCCCTGCCCAGAAAACCACAGTGAAAAACTTCTCTAAAGCAAATTTCACACTCCTCAAAACCGAGGTGGAATCCTTCAAAGCCCCCGGGCCTGTGGACAATACGGCCCAGACTGCAGAATCCTTTATAAACACATTCTATGAACACCTTCAGGAATGCATGGATCATGCAATCCCAAATAAAACCAAGACCCAATCCTCCAAAGGCAGACGTCATGTCTGGTGGACCCCAGCCATAAACAAACTATACAATAGAAGGAGGAAGAAACTACATGATAGAGCAAGATCCCAAAAAGGGAAGGCATCTCTGATCAGTGTTAGCAAAAAACTACAGACACTCATAAAATCGTCTAAGGCCAGCTTCGAGAGAAAAATTGCACAGGACACGTAGGATAATCACAAGGCTTTCTTTAGTTATGTTAGGAACCTGGGTGGGAATTCCCAGATATGCTCAGAATTGGTCCAAAATGACAAAAAATACACCAAACCCACAGACATTGCCAACATCCTAGCTGACAGGTTCAGTGCAAACTTCTCCCCCCTCCCCACCAAAAGGGCAAATATCTATCCCAGCAGAGTGATGCCCCCCTAACATTTCAGATGCTCAGGTAAGAGCCGCCCTCTCCAAAGCAAAAAACACAGCATCAATGGGACAAGATGGTGTCCCGGGCTGCGTCCTACATGAACTCCAAGAAGAGCTAAACCCAAACATAAAACTACTGTTCAATCTCAGTCTTACCACAGGATATGTACCCAAAGAGTGGCGTACAGCAACAGTGGTCCCTCTCCATAAAGGTGGTGCCTCAACGGATCCTGGAAACTATTGCCCCATAAGGCTGACTAGCTTGGTCTGCAAAGCTATGGAAAGGATCATCATGGACCTCATAAAACAAGATATTGGGGACCTACAGACACTGGATCCTACCCAGTTTGGCTTTGTTAAGGGCAGATCCTGCCTCTTAAACCTGGTCGATTTCTTTGAAACAGTTATCAAGGCCATTGACGAGGGGAAGGTGGTCCACACAGCCTACCTGGACCTTGCAAAAGCCTTCGATACAATACCCCACTCGGGCATTATAGATAAGCTCACCAGCTTAAATATAAACCCCTATGTCACTAGATGGGTTGCAAACTGGCTCAAAGACAGAACCCATATGGTTAGAATTGCTGGAGCCATGTCAGACTCCAAACCAGTTACAAGTGGCATCCCACAAGGCTCAGTCCTGGGACCTCTCCTGTTCGGTATATATTTCTCAGAGGTACAGGCCAACATGGAAGGACTGTGGCTGACCAAGTTCGCAGATGACTGCAAACTGGGCACTATAATCGACTCTCCAGCCGACACAAGCATCCTCCAAAAGGGCCTCATAGAAACAGACAACTGGTGCCAGAGCCATGGCCTCAAGCTAAATGCCAAGAAGTGTATAGTCATCCCCTTTGGCAAAAACAAAGTGCCCACAAATTACCACATAGGTGGTAATCCATTAATCTGGAAGAAGTAATTAGGGACCTGGGGACCCAAGTTGATAGCAATCTCTCATTTGACAACCACGTGGCCAAAGTGGTTAGAAAAACATTTTATATAGCCCACCTAATCATGAAGGGATTCACATCTAGATCAGGGGAGGTCATCGTTTCTCTTTACTCATCCCTCATCAGGCCCATAATTGAGTACAATGCCCCTTTTGGGATGTACCTTACCAGACACCTGCAGCAACTGGAAAGACCCCAAAAGTACCTCACCAAGAGGATCAAAGGGCTCAAACAGATGCCATATGCTGCCCGGTTAAAGAAACTCCAGCTCTACTCAGTGGCATACCGCCTGCTCAGAGGCGATCTGTGCCTGACATATAAAGCCATGTCCAACCCGGAATTAATGGACATGCTGCACCTCAGAAAATCCAAATCCCATCGAGCCACGCTCGAGAGACTTGAACCTCAGCACTGAAATAAATAGGACATGCTGGAGGGACAGATTCATAACCCAGAGGCTCCCTTCACTCTGGAATAAAATCCCAGTCCAGGTTAGGCAGAGTCCCTCATTGACTCTCTTCAAGAGGAATCTTGATGAGTGGATGGGAGATAGTAGGTTTACCCCGGGTATCACTTCTGTGTCACTGTTAGACAGAGGCACAGTATACTAACCTCGAAAAAGGGCACAGCAAAATTAATTTAAAATGGGTGTCGAAAGCCAAACACACTCTGGCTAGGCTTATAAATGCCCTAGGGCAGATAGCCTAGTATGAACCTATGAACCTATGAACATGACAAATTTAGTTAGTACAACTGGAATGGGATGCTGCAATCCTGAATTTACTCAAGGTTGTAACCCTCCAAAGTGGTGTTTCCTGCAAACTGTACACATTCTTTCTTAGTTTTGGCGAGACCATAGCATAAGTTGTAATGTGAAAATGTGAAGGCCTCTGTTTGGCTGAGTAGTGTGCCTGTTGCACATTAACAACTCAATAGAGGAGCAGTTTAACATTATAATTGAAAATATGAACAAAGACAGGAGTGTCTCAAAGAAGAATTAGCGATGCAGGGCAAGGAATACAGAATTGCTTAATAGTTTTCTGTTGAATTTGAGAACATCGTAGCAAGTTAAAAAAAAATGCATTAGTTATATGTGTAATGCAAGTGATACTTTATTTCCTAAAATATTTAGTAGTCACCACCCATCCCCATAAAAATTTGTTTCACTGCCTGGACTGTAGAATACAGTGATTTTTCAGTACATTCTTTTACTGTGCTAATTTCATGCAGTCGGATTTGCAAAATACTGTTTTGATGTAATTTAACAGATGTGGAGATGAGTAGAATGTCAGGAAATTACAGAAACAGCATGTCACAAGACAGCTGTTCCTCAGAAAAAAATGGGTATGCAAAAATAAGTTAACAATGTATTGTAAACATAATTAGGGCTAAATCAAAAGTCACTAGTAATAAAACACACTGGAATACTCAAGTAGCTTCTGAAACTTGATTCGAAAACTTAGATTGAAAGTGTTTAAATAAATAAATCTTTCTACTGCTGGTAAACTACTGCCCAGGATTCCAGATATATGTCCCTGAGGAATAAGCAGCTGCTGTGTTATCCACATAATGATCACAATTGTAGAAACATTACTTTGACAGCTGGGGAGCTCTGAGCCTCCCACTATGTGTTTATAGATGTAATTATTTAGTGTGTGATTTTTGTGTGCATGTGTAGCTTAGCATAATACACTATGAAGTGAGACTGAGTGGTGGGAAAAATGCACCCTGCTACTACCCAACATGTCGGACTGTTACCGTACTTTCTCACAGCACCTTTCTGATTTGAAGAAAAAAAAAATTCAGCCTGAAGCAGCAAATCTACTTGTTGGAGGAACGTATAGAGCAGAAGTACTGAGAGGACAGCGATGAAGTCTACAAAAGAGTAAGTTGTCTCCTCTGTGCATATTTCTGCCAGCTGAAGAGGTCAAGTGAAGCATGCCAACATGTTTGTCTTAAGAAACAACATGGAATGAACTTTGAGTGTTTAAATACATAGAACAAGGTTACAAAACTGCAGAACACGAAGTATAAGGTAAAAGTGCAGTTATGTGTGATAAGGAGGTGAAGACAGGCACAAAAATCATAGCTTGCCTAAAGTAATATGCAGATGCAAATAAAGCTGTGTGTGTGTGTGTGTGTGTGTGTGTGTGTGTGTGTGTGTGTGTGTGTGTGTGTGTGTGTGTGTGTGTGTGTGTGTGTTTGTTGGGGGGTGTATTCATAAGAAATTTTCTGGTCATATACACTGAACGTGTAAAGTCAGACCTTAAAGAAGGAATGCATAAAGTTTTAAATTGCAGCGTCAAACTAAAACAAGCGTATGTAATTTCTGTGGAGTTCTAAAACTGCTGGTTAATGTCTGAGAACTGGTATCTTACTCTGACACATCGCTTACTGCCTTGTGTGTTTCACCACAGAATGTATTCAAGTTGTTCATAGGTTCATCGATCTCTGCTTAACATACAAGGCCATGTCAAACCCTGAGCTGTTGGACATGCTCCACTTAAAGAAATCCCAATCCCTCAGAGCCACACGCTCCGGGGATCTAAACCTTGTCATCACAATGAACAAAACATGCTGGAGGGATAGGTTCCTGACCCAGAGACTCCCCATACTCTGGAATAGACTGCCCATACATATCAAGCAGAGCACCTCATTGGCCCTCTTCAAAAGGAACCTTGATGATTGGATGGGAGATAGGAAATTCACCCCGGGGATCATGTCAGTCGCCCTGCTAGACAGGGGCCTGGAGAAGTAAATATTGTGGGAAGAAATATCCAGGGAATTGTTATGGCTAGGCTTGCATAGACCCTATGGCCGATAGCCTAGTACCAACCTACGAACCTATGAACCCATAGGTAGGTACTGGGCTATCTGCCCGAAGGCATATATTAGCCCAGCCATGTGGTGTGGTATTCACCGCCCCCTTGGTTAGTTCCCTAGGCCCTTGATCTAGCAGCTAGTACCCTTGGCCCCTATCTAGTAGAGCTGTTGGTATGATCCCTGGTGTGAACTTTCTGTTACCCATCCACTCGTCAAGGTTCCTCTTGAAGAGTGATAGTGAGGGGCTCTGTCTTATGTAGATCGGGACTTTATTCCATAGCAAGGGAAGTCTTTGCGAAAGGAATCTATCCCTCCAGCATGTTCTATTCATTGTTGTGCTGAGGTTTATATCCCTAAAGCATGTAGCTTGAGTAGATTTGGTTTTGCTAAGAAGGAGCATGTTCAACAGTTCTGCGTTGGACGTGGCTCTGTACGTTAGACAGAGATCGCCTCTGAGAAGGCGGTATGCAACAGAGAAAAGCCTTAGTTTTTTCAATCGTGCTGCATAGGGCAACTGTTTGAGGCCAGTGATCCTCGTAGTGAGGTACCGCTGTGGTCTTTCCAGCTGCTGAAGATGCCTAGACAGGTACATTCCAATTGGTGCATTGTACTCAATAATGGGTCTGATGAGGGAAGAGTAGAGGGGCACCACTACATCCTTAGATCTTGATGCGAACCCTTTCGTGATCAGATGGGTCACATAGAAGGATTTTCTAACCACCTTGGCAACATGGTTATCAAAGGAAAGCTGACTATCTACTTGGGTCCCTAGATCCCTTATTACTTCTTCAGATTTCAAGGGGTTACCTCCTATGTGGTAGTTCATGGGTACTCTGTTTTTTCCAAAGGGGATTACTACCCATTTTTTAGCATTTAGCTTGAGACCATGGCTTTGACACCATGCATCAGTCTCATTAAGGCCCTTCTGGAGGATATCCATGTTGGCCGGAGACTCTATTATAGCACCCAGTTTGCAGTCGTCCACAACCTTGGTCAGCCACAGCCCTTCAGTGCTAGCCTGTACTTCTGAGAAGTATATGCCAAACAGGAGGGGCCCCAGGACAGAGCCCTGAGGCACACCGATCATTACTGGTCTGGATTTGTACATAGATCCTGCTACTCTTACTTTGTGGGATCTGTCTGAGAGCCAGTTTGTGATCCATCCTGTGACGTAAGGGTTTATGCCCAGGTTGTTGAGTTTATCAATAATACCCGAAAGGGGAATGGTGTCAAATGCTTTAGCAAGGTCAAGGGAAGCTGTGTGTACCTCCCTTCCCTTAGCTATAGCCTGAGTAACTGTCTCAAAGAAGTCCACCAGGTTCAGGAGGCATGATCTGCCCTTGACGAAGCCGAACGGTGTGGGGTCAAGTGTTTGGAGGTTCCCAATCTCTCCATTTATGAGTTCCATAATGATTCACTCCATTGCCATACAGATCAGACTGGTCAGGCTTGTTGTTCGGTAGTTCCCAGGGTCAGTTGTGGGCCCACCCTTGTGCAGCGGAACCACCGTTGCTGTGCGCCATTCTATGGGCACATATCCTTTCAAGAGGCTGAGACTGAACAGGGTATTCAGATGCGGGGTTAATTCATTTTGGAGCTCACATATGACACAGCCGGGACACCATCTGGTCCCATGGAGGCAGTGTTTTTAGCTTTAGATAGAGCCTTATTAACCAACGTATCAGTAATAATTGGAGTTACACAATCCCCTGGAATAGTAATAGGCCCTGTAGGTGGTGAGGGGGGGAGAAATTTGCACTAAACCTGTCAGCCAAGATGTTGGCAATGTCAGTGAGGTCAGTATATTTTGTTCTATTTTGTATTAGCTCAGAACAGACCTGAGCATTGCCGTTTAGGTTTTTGATGTAACCATAGAAGGCCTTATGGTTATTCTTGGCATCCTTGGCAACTTTCTTTTCGAAATTGGCTTTAGTTGACTTGATGAAGGTCCTCAGTTTCTTACTAATGCTGATCAGGGATGATTTTTTTACTTGAGATCTGGCCTTTTTTTGTATAAGTCTCCTCCTTTTATTGTATAGTTTGCTTATGGCCGGGGTCCACCATCAGACTGGTTTCTTCTTGCTTGAGGAAGAAGTATTGGATTTATTTGGGGTAGCATGGACCATGCAATCCTGAAGATGTATATAAAGTGCCTTGGTGCAGGATTCTGCATCCTGGATATCATTATCCTTCTGCAAGGGAATAGTGAAGCTTTCCACTTCTGATGCAAGTAGTTTGAAGTTTGCTTTGGAAAGGTTTTTTACAATGGTTTCTTTGACTGGGGGAGGTGGAGGGGTGAGGACATCCAGGGTTATCAGTTTGTGGTCTGGGAGTGATAACGGGTGTGGTACAATGGGCGCCCATATTTGTGATGACTAAATCCAATATGTTGTCCTCTCTAGAGGGAGACATTTGGAAATATTTCTATATCCTTATAGCCAAAGAGAGGGTTACTAGTTTCCATTTTCCTTGTACATTTTATTTATGCCTGTCAAAAAAGCTTTCTTTCCTGTCTGACCAACATGAATGATGTTGTTATGACAGCAGCATAGTTAAAGAAATAATGATGATTATTACTGGACACATCAGATTGGCTTTATACTTGGTTTGGAGTTTAGTAAAAATTATTACACTAGGCAGGGAATGCCAGCCTGTTTCAAGACCGAGATGATAAATTAAATGCCAGTTACAGTTATAGCATAACAAAAAAAAAAAAAAAAATTACTACACAGTGCAATATATACAGTCAGTACCACTCCTCTGTCTGGGTACATAGAATACAGTCCGTCAGAGGTAATAAATCTAGTGAGATCACCTAAGGTAACTACAGGACCACCTACTCATCAACCTACCAAACATGACAGTGAAGACATACTCAATATACTCTAATACTGTTCCTGTTGAATAGAAGCTTTCAAAATGGACAAGCTGGCTAAAATTTGGCCATAAAGCTGCTTAGAAGGTTTTAAACAAAACATATTTATTTTGTGGAATGTTCTCCCCCACCCCCAATACACAGGCACAGAAGGAGACTGTATATTCTGCACCCCTATACTGTATTATAATCAACTGTAAGGTTGCTTTTTACAAAGGAACAGTAGTACACTACAGTAGTAATTTTTTTTTTTTTTTTTTTTTTTTTTTTTTTTATGCTATAACTGTAACTGGCATTTATTTTATCGTCTCGGTCTTGAAACAGGCTGGCATTCCCTGCCTAGTGTAATCATTTTTACTAACCTCCAAACCAAGTATAAAGCCAATCTGATGTGTCCAGTAACAATCATCATTATTTCTTTAACTATGCTACTGTCATAACAACAGCATTCCTGTTGGTCAGACAGGAAAGAAAGCTTTTTCGACAGGCAGAAATAAAATGTACAAGGAAAATGGAAACTAGTAACCCTCTCTTTGGCTATAAGGATATAGAAATATTTCCAAATGTGGAGCAGCAAATAAGAGTGGTGTAAATACTGCAAGGTAGCCAAGCTGAATTCTGGGGTGGTACAGAGTGATAAACATGGAATGGAGGCCGTGGTTCTGTGGCAAATTCCTGGCAGCAGTGATGAATTTGGAATACTGAAAAGGGAGCCGTGGACACTGGGGTAAGATTCTGGAAACAGTAGAAAGAGGTTTCCTGGAGTTGTGGGCAGTGCAGTAAGATTCTGGGGACAGTATAAAAAGAAGGGTTCCTGGAGTCATTGATAGTGGGGTTAAGATTCTGAGACCAGTATAAAGAGAAGGTTTAACTGAGTCATGGATAGTGGGGCAAGATTCTGGGAATAGTACAAAGAGAAGGTTTCCTGAAGTTGTGGACAGTGGGGCAAGATTCTGGGAACAGTACAAAGAGAAGGTTTCCTGAAGTTGTGGACAGTGGGGCAAGATTCTGGGAACAGTACAAAGAGAAGGTTTCCTGAAGTTGTGGACAGTGGGGCAAGATTCTGGGGACAGTACAAAGCGAAGGTTTCCTAAAGTGCTGAATAATGACTGTGAGATGCTGGAAGCCATATTGGGGTGAACTCCTTAGAGAATAAGAGGATAACAACACAGTGCAGGCAGGATACCGGGAATGGTGTATGTTTGAGGTATGATGCAGGGAATGGAGTAAGGAAGATTTGGTGAGATGATTATAATGTTATGAACAGAAGTAAAGCTAGGCTGGTGTTTGGAGCAGAGAAGGGCAGTAATGGTCAGACTATAAGACCAGAATGGCAGTTTGGAATCCTTGGCACAGTGCAGGCCTTTGGATGCCTGGAGTAATATAGGACAGCAGTGGAGGGATGATGGTGCAAACAATGCAGGACAGTAGTTATAAGATGCTTAGAGTGATATGTGCAGATAAATGCAGGCTGATGCTGGGAGAAGTGGTGGAGGAAAGGCTGGTTTCTGGGAGCAGCACATGGCAGTGCACGTAGGGCATGTGGACAGTGGTGTAGGGCTGTGGAAGATGGCATGCTGGGAATGGTGTAAGACAGCAGTGGCAAGATGATGCTGGGAGCAGAACAGATCTGTGGATAGGAAGATGATGGGAGTGGATGTTGGGGGTTCAGGAGTGTTTTAGGAAGGTTGGGTTTCTGGGACCATACAGCAAAGGGGGTATAATATATGCCTATCAAATCTGCTAGGTATTGTCTGTACTCATAAATGGTTGCTAAGGCCTGGAACTCCTTATCTGTATCCATCAGGTCTATACCCTCCCTACCATCTTTCAAAACCACTCTAAAAGACTTCTTAGCTAAAATCTGTCTCTGTACTTGCTCAAAACCAGGATAAACTATATCCCTAAATGTGAACAAATACCCTTTCATTCCTTATACCTGCTTACTCTCCCTTCTTCACTTACTTCCTTACTTCTATCAAATTCTCTTCCCTGACTTTTTCTGTAAATATACCATAAGCCTCTTTTCTCCTTACTTCATATTGCAATTCCCATTTGTATTAGACTACCTTATCTTTAATTTCTTTACAAACTGTAAAATTTCTCTAAATGTTAAATGATTCTCATATAATTTGTATCTCTTTTTAACCAATGTTTTTTATATTATGTCTAATTTGTTATAATTATTTAAACTGCAGATTTTTTTTGTTTTATTTTTGAAGATTGTAAGATTATTGTTCTTAAACTGTTTTGTAATAATTTGGAAATTTTCTCCCTAGTCCTCCTCTGAAAATGGGCTTCTACCCAGTTGGACTAGCCTGGTAATCAAATGTCAATAAATACAAAATATACTCCGAGTGGTACAGGCTAGTTTAAATGGGATGCTGGGAGTGGTACAGGGAGCGGATTCCTGGAACTAGTGCTAAGTCTTCAGTGGTGGGATGGTAGGAGTGGTGCAGGGCATTGGAGGTGTGATGCTGTAAACAGTATATAGGATGAGCTCCTGGGAGTGATGCAGGTCATTGGAGGATGATACTGGGGACAGTACACGGACAGGAACAGGATAGGTAAGTGTGATTGTAAAATATGCTTGGAGTGAGATAGATAAAGATGCTTAGAGCTGTATGGTGGTACATTTCAGGACCCAGTTCAGAGTATTGGATGTAGGAATGCTGGAGCAGTGCTGCAAGTGTTGATTCCTGGTAGCAGCGCAGGACAGTGGACGCTGAAAGTTACATAAGTCAGTACAGAAAGGAATATACTAGAAATAGTATACGGGTCTTAAGGGTGGGATGGTAAGACTGGTATGGGGTCCTAACTGTGCTACAAGATGGGTCGGCTCCTGAAAATATTGCAAGAGAAAAGATACTGAATGTGTGGAATGAGGGGCTGTTCTGGCAGCTGTGCAGTGCACTGCAGATGGAATGCTGGGAGTTCAGTGGAGATGGAATGGTGGGAGTGCAGTGGGGGGGGCCTGGAAACAGAGTAGAACAGTAGATTGAGATTGGTGTTGGAGATTGGATGTGAGAGAATAATGGGATTGAAGAAAAAACGTAGAGATGGAATACTGGGGATGGAAATGGGGGTCCTAGGACTAGTATAGGTCAGTAGGTGTAGGATGTTCTGAGGTATGGAGTTGGGGAGGAAACACTCTGGGAGCACTGTAAACAGTGGACATAGGGTGTAATGAGTAGTGTCTGGGGTCCTGAGATGAGTGCAAGGCCAATGGTGATGGATACTGGGAGTTAGGATCCTGGCATAAATACGTGGCTAAGGATATAAGGTTTTGGGAGTGGTACATGTTATTGCCATTTCCCCTTCATGCAAGCCTATCCACAGAGATTGTTATATCTTGAAATCTTCCTAAAAACATTAAAAACACCATATTTCAATCAGGGATCAACTAGTTTGACACGGAATCTCAACATGTACAGTACTGGTAAAAGAAATGGCAGCTGTTGCAAGACAAAGGCGACACTTAGTTGGCAAATACTTTATAAATAAAAAACACCAAATCCAGTACAAAAATCAAAGCAACGTCCTTCCAAGGCAAGCAATAAAACCACAGTATACAACTGCTGTATACTGTGGTTTTATTGCTTGCCTTGGAAGGACGTTGCTTTGATTTTTGTACTGGATTTGGTGTTTTTTATTTATAAAGTATTTGCCAACTAAGTGTCGCCTTTGTCTTGCAACAGCTGCCATTTATTTTATCTGTTTGTAAGATGTGGACTATTCATTCATTTGATGTACAGTACTGGGTTCATAGGTGTTTACTAGGCTAATGACCACAAGGGCCATTTTAAGCCTAGCCATGCATCCCAAATCTCTGACAGGTTGTGATACCCTTGATAAGTGTAAGCATGGGCCTGGGAGATGAACCATTTACATGTTACCTGTTTGCATCAGAGACATAGGTGCCAAACCAGGGATGATTTTTTGGTTTCTCATCCAATAGTCCAAGTTGCACTTGAATTGGATTAGGGAGGAACTCTACTTTACATGGATGGAGAGCCTGTTCCATAGATGGGGCGGTCTCTGGGACACATACCTATCTCTCCAACAGGTTCTATTTATATCACAGGCAAGGTTTAAGTCTTTAGAATGGGTAATTCTGGTACTGTTTGTTTTGTGGCTATGTAGGAAGTCCATCAGAGTGGGGTCTGACAATGCACCATTGGCCAGGCATAGATTTCCCCTCAAAAGCCTGTAGGAGACAGAATACAGGGATAGGGTCTTGAGGCAGTCTGCATAGGAAATATTACTTGCACTCTGTATTCTTTTAAGGAGAAACCTCTGTGGATGTTCCAGTTGTTGGATATGCCTGGTTAGGTACATACTGAAGTGGGCATTGTACTCAATGATAGGTCTGATAAATGCCAAATACAATGGAACAATGACTTCCTTGGACTTAGATGCCATACCTTTGTTTATAAGTTGTGCAACATAGAATGATTTCCTCTCCACTGTAGACACATGATGATCAAAGGCTAGATTGCTATCTGTGTGTGTGTCTCTAAGTCCTTGGCTACTGGGTCAACTCTAAGGGGTGTATTGTCAATATGATAGTTACTAGGGATGGATGACTTCTCTAAAGGATACTATTATGCATTTCTTGATATTTATTTTTAGTCCATGACTCTGACACCAGTTTTTTTGTGTGTCAGCCCCTCCTGGAGAGCATCTGTGTCAGTGTACGATTCAATGACAGCTCCTAATTTGCAACCATCTGAAAATTTAGTCATCCATAGACCACTGACATTGGTCTTCATGTCTGAGAAGTAAATGCCAAATAGGAGCAGTCCAAGGACTAATCACTGAGGGACTCCACTTGTGACTGGCCTCTTTGTAGAGGTGGACTCCCCAATTCTAACTTCCTGGGTCCTGTCTGTGAGCCAGTTGGCTAAACACTGGGTGACATATGGGTTTGTACCTAACCTCCTGAGTTTGCCAACAATGCCCAAGTGGTGTATGTGTCAAATGCCTTGGCCAGGTCAATGTAGGCAGTGTGAATGATTTTGCCCTCATCCATTGCTTTGGTGACCTTCTCAAAGAAGTCCACCAGGTTGAGTAGGCATGATCTGCCCTTGACAAAACCAAAATGGGTTGGGCCCAGTGTCTGGAGGTTTACTATATCTCTATTGATCATCTCCATGATAAGTCTTTCCATGGCTTTATATACAAGACTAGTGAGATTTATTGGTCTGTAGTTTCCAGGGTCTGATGATGGTCCACCTTTGTGCAGAGGGATGACTGTTGCCTTTCTCTATTCATGAGACACGAAGCCTGTTTGGAGACTACAGTTAAATAGTACTTCCAGATGCCCTGATAGGTCCTGTTTCACGCTATTTAGAAGGCATCCTGGGATATTGCCTGGGCCCATTGATGCAGTTTTCTTGGTCTTAGAGAGAGCATTAAGGACCTGTTCCCTAATGATAGTAGGGGGAGTTATATTTGATGATATTTCCTGAGGAAAGGTTGAGGGGGAGAGAGGAGTAAACTTGGAGCTGAATTTATCAGCCAACTGGTTTGCTATATCTTCTGGCTCAGTATAGGTGGCTCCATTTACAATGAGCTCTGCACACAATTGTGTATTGCCTTTGAGGTTGTGGACATAGCCAAAGAATGCTTTGTGGTTGTCCTTGGCCTGGGAGGCCAAACTTACCTCAAATTTGGTTTTGGTAGACTTTATTTATCCTCTGAGTTGTTTGTTTAGTTTAATGAGAGTGTTTTTATCCTGCTGGATGCTGCACCTCCTAATTTTTTCCATGATTTTCTTCCTCCTATAATACATCCGATTGGTTTTGTGATTCCACTAGGGTAGCTTGTTTTTTGAGTTAGTTCTGTACTTCTTCCTGGTGGGTACAGCTGCCTCTATGCAGCTATTAACATGCTTGGTACAGGGTTTCTGTGAACAGTTCTGCATAGGCAGATGTGTTCTCAGGGTTTATAGGGGCTTGAAATTTTGCCAGGTTCTCACTTAATAGCAGGAGGTTAGCCTTACAATAGTTCCTGAATATTCCTGGTTTAGCTGGGGGTCCAGGTTTTATTTTTACTTCAAAGGAGACCATTTTGTGGTCTGACCTTACCAGGGAAGACATTACAGTAGGGGGTGTGCAGCACTCTCCCATATTAGTGAGGACCAGATCTGGTTTGGTTGCACCCTTGGTTGGTATATTGACTATATGATTCAGGGAGTTAGTGTTTACAAAATCCAGGAATCTCTGTGCATGTATGTTTTGATGTTGCATATGATTCCCAGTTAATAGTGGGGTAATTAAAGTCACCCATGAATATTGTATTGGGTTGGATGGATAACGTTTCAAATAAGTTTAAATACATGGTATGGGTTTCTTGGGTCATAGAGGGGGACCTATATCCTGCAAGGAAGTAAGTTTCAATGTGATTAGAGCAGGGTTTTTTACCTGACATGTCAGGCTGGAATAGAAGCAGCTTGCTTTAGGGCAGCTCACATTCTGATTCCCTTAGTACTGCAGCTTTTGGCACATTAGGAGAAGGTGGAACCTATGGCAGTGACTTTTGGATGTTGCCAAGACCTACAAAAGTTAAATTTACAACAGGAAGCAGTTATATGAGATGATTGTTTTCTGTGTAACCACATTAGGAACAGGAGACAGAACTGAGATGAAAGCTTTTGTCACCATGGTCCATAGTAGTTAATGTAGCCCAGAGCTGAAGAATGTAAACCTACAGGATTATTTATTTTTACGTTTTTAGTGTTTATTATTTATGTAAGATCACCTATTATGAAACAATTATTTCTCAGTGCTAACTATGGCACTTTAGTTAGGTTAAATGTTATCATGAGCCACATACTCTGCATGTGGATGTCTTGGGATCCAAACTCAGACTTGCAGACTGTAATTTACTTATCTATAGTCTCAACTTAAAATCTGCACTGTCGTATGACTGCAGATTGTTGGGAGTAACTTATCAGAAAAGGGTTAAGCACTTTGCTAGGATGGACTTGGGTAAAGCAGGGACATGTTTAGAAATTTGATAATTTATATTTTTATTTCTCCAAGTCTTTTGGGTTTCTAATACCATAAACCAAACAGAAACTTTTTTTTCCTGATACTTTTACACACTTTTATTCATTAATATTATGTTTTTTTTTTTACACACAAACCTGATGAAGTATTTATTTGGTACGAATGTGATCTTTGTTAAAAGTGTTTCAGTTTATATGTTACAAATAATTATTCTGATAAATGCTTAGTGGTACATCTTTTTATGTTACTAATATTTTTTCTGATAAATGCTTAGAGGTACATCTTTTTTTTTAGTTAATTATTTAGTCATTTAGTTTGTGAAGGTTTATTAATAAAGTCTGGATTAGTAGGTTAGCCTTAATAAGCTGATCTTATATATTTTAATTTGTCTCTAGCTTTTAAAGGAAAACTCCACCTTACAACTCAAAAGACATTTTTTTTCATTGTATCTTTGTTTTTGAGCTATTTTAATGCCTCAAAATTACTCCAAGTGCTTCGGTTACAGTTTTAATGTGTTTCTCTCAAAATGCTGGATGATGGGCCTACCTTGGTAATGTGATCTTGTTTTCTTGCTTTCATTCCTTCTTCATGCTAGACATAAGGAAGTGGTGCTGTTTTCTCATGCCATTAAGACCAAATGGCAGGACTGTGAAGCACTGTCATCTAAACACACCTTCTGTAACAGAGCTGCTTCTGTGTTTACCTGACTGAGCCTCATTTATGTGTCTGTCAGAGCTTGTTCTATGCTATAAATAGCTGTTAGCTACTTACAACAAAAGAAAGTAGATAAATAACAGGTTTTTGTAAGAGTTTTCTGTAGTCCTAAAAGATTTGAAAAACCCTCCCCCACACTCTCATGCTGAGGTGTGAGAACTCTAACTGCAGTAAATGATACTTGCAGTATATTTACAAGTGAAAAGTAGTAGGACTCTAAACTTAGTCTGTCTGCTACTTCCCAATGCCTTCAGTGGGATGATTTTTCTCTCTCATGAATGATGCAGATGTAAAATGTGCTTTACTAGTGCCTCAATTATTTCTGTCATGTTCACCCTCCTTTTTTTCTATTTCATATTTATTTATACTTTGGTAACCAGGAAAGTGAACTGGTCCCAGGAGCCTTTTCAGCCACAACTTAGGCTACATTGACAAAGATAATAACAATTATTAAATGCACTTAGCAATACAAAGAAAGAAGTGCTGACATAAAGGCAATGACCAAGATTGCATGTGCAACACATAGCCAATGTGTGACAATGACGAGGTAAATCACTGAGCAACATTTACTAGAATGTTGTTCAGACCATTGCTCTACATCAATAGTCAACTCCTCCCTGGTTAGATCCGACCACAAACTAATCACCTTGGAAATCCACATTCCTCCAACACCCCCCCCCCCCACAAAGGTAACCACCATGAAAAACTTCTCCAAAGCTAACTTTGGGCTCCTAAGAACAGAGGTGGCTAACTTCATGGCACCCATGCAAATGGTGAATAGTTGCATGATTGCCGAATCATACACCAATGCACTTTATGAACACGTACACAGATGCATGGATCTCACCATACCCAATAGAACCAAGATGCTCTCCTCCAAATAAAGGAAGACAACCTGGTGGTCTCCTGCTGTAAACAAACTCTACAACAGGAGGAGGAAACTGATGTGGAATAAGGTGAAGTCCCAAGACTGGAAAAACTCCCTTATCAGCCTCAACAAAAAGTTGAGATCCCTCATCAAATCCTCTAAAGCTAGCTATGAAAACAGAAATGCAGCAGATAGTAAAGACAACCACGAGGCTTTCTATAGTTATGTAAAGAACCTCCATGACAATACCCATATTTGTTCTGAGCCACTGCACAATGGTACCTCCTATACCAAGCCAACAGATATTGCCAATATACTGGCCGACAGATTCAGTGCCAACTTTACCCCTCTCTCCACCCCCAAAGGACCAATCACAATACCAGTAGATTGCCAGGCACCCAGTATTACTGCTGCACAGGTTAAAACAGCACTGTCCAAGGCCAAGAATACAGCTACTATGGGATGTGACAACATCCCTGGCTGTGTTCAACATGAACTACAGAGTGAACTGGCACCTCACCTGTGTGCCCTGTTCAATCACAGCCTCACCTCATGCTTTGTCCCTACTGAATGGTGCACTGCTATAGTCATACCGCTCCACAAAGGAGGAGTGACTGCAGACCCTGGGAACTATCACCCCATTAGCCTGACAAGTCTTATATGCAAATCTATGGAACGCATCATCATGGACCTAATAAACAAGGATATAGGGAATCTCCAAACTCTGGATCCCACACAGTTTCCCACACAGTTTGGTTTTGTGAAGGGTAGATCATGCCTGCTCACCTTGGTCGACTTTTCTGAGTCAATCACCAGAGCTGTGGATGAAGGCAAGGTGGTTCATACAGCCTACCTTGATCTGACCAAGGCCTTTGATACCATTCCCCACTCAGGAATTATAGAAAAACTCACTAAGCTAGGCATAGGTTTATAGGTTCATAGGTAGGTACTAGGCTATTGGCCATAGGGCCTATACAAGCCTAGCCAAAAAGGTACCCTGGCTTTCGCCATCCAAGAAAATTATTTAATATGCCACTGTCGAGCAGAGCCACATAAGTGATCCCTAGGGTGAATTTCCTATTTCCCATCCAATCATCAAGATTTTTCTTAAAGAGTGCTAATGAGGAGTTTTGTTTCATATAGATAGGTAGTTTGTTCCAGAGTATGGGAAGTCTCTGACAGGAATCTATCCCTCCAGCATGTTCTGTTTATTGTGGTGACAAGTTTTAGGTCCCTAGAGCGTGTAGCTCAGAGGGATTGGGATTTCTTTAAGTGGAGCATGTCCAACAGCTCTGGGTATGACATAGCTTTGCATGTTAGGCAGAGATCGCTTCTGAGTAGGCGATATGTGACGGAGTAAAGCTGGAGTTTTTTTAGACGGTCTGCATAGGGCATCTGTTTGAGACTGGTAATCATCTTTGTGAGGTATTTCTGTGGCCTTTCCAGTTGTTGTAGATGTCTTGTGAGGTACATACCAAAAGGGGTGTTGTACTCTATAATGGGTCTAATGAGTGATGAGTAGAGGGGAACAATGACCTCTTTTTTCCTGGATGAGAAACCTTTTGTGATGAGGTGTGCCATGTAGAAGGATTTCCTGACTAGTGTGGTGATGTGATTATCAAAGGAGATACTACTGTCCACCTGTGTCCCAAGGTCTCTTATCACACTTTCAGTGTTAAGTAGACTACTGTCTATATGGTAGTTCATGGGTATCAACCCCTATATCACTAGGTGGGCTGCAAACTGGCTCACAGATAGAACCCACAGTGTGAAAGTAGCTGACTGCAAGTCAGACTGCCGACCAGTCATGAGTGGAGTCCCACAGGGATCGTTCCTGGGTCCCCTCCTGTTTGGTATCTACTTCTCATAAGTCCATCCAACACAAAAGGACTCTGGCTGACAAAGTTTGCAGACGATTGTAAGTTGGAAGCCATTATTAACTCCCCAAGTGATGTTGACAAACTACAGAAAGGCCTCACTGAGACCAACAACTGGTGTCAGAACCATGGCCTTAAGTTCAATGCCAAAAAATGTGTCGTCATCCCCTTTGGGAAAAAACTAGTTCCCATGAACTACCACATTGATGGTAGTCCACTGAACACAGAAGGCATTATAAGAGATCTGGGAACACGAAGCATCAGAGACCATCCATGTGCAACTAACAGTGTGTAAAACTGCCTTCCAGTTTATAGCCTGCTACAGACCACCCTCCCAAACCCAGGAACCCCACTCGGCCTTCCTGAGAACACTGGAAAATATGAAGGTCTCTCCAAACACCATTATATTGGGCAACTTCAACTACCCAAACATAGACTGGAAGCATTACTCTAGCTCCAATACCCTAGCCCAAAGGTTCCTAGAATTTAAAAACTCAAATACTATGGAACAACTTGTTACCACTCCCACAAGAGGGGAAAACATACTGGACCTGATCATCACCAACATGGGGACTCTATGCTCCAGACCAGAAGTGTATCCCTCACTGGTAAGATCAGACCATAAACTAATCTCACTGGATATTCACATCCCGACCGCCCCCCACCACCCAGAAAACCACAGTGAAAAACTTCTCTAAAGCAAATTTCACACTCCTCAAAACTGTGGTGGAATCCTTCAAAGCCCCCGGGCCTGTGGAAAATACGGCCCAGACTGCAGAATCCTTTATAAATGCATTCTATGAACACCTTCAGGAATGCATGGATCATGCAATCCCAAATAAAATCAAGACCCAATCCTCCAAAGGCAGACGTCCTGTCTAGTGGACCCCAGCCATAAACAAACTATACAATAGAAGGAGGAAGCTACTACATGATTAGAGCAAAATCCCAAAAAGGGAAGGCATCTCTGATCAGTATTAGCAAAAAACTACGGGCACTCATAAAATCATCTAAGGCCAGCTTCGAGAGAAAAATTGCACAGGACACTAAGGATAATCACAAGGCTTTCTTTAGTTATGTTAGGAACCTGGGTGGGAATTCCCAGATATGCTCAGAATTAGTCCAAAATGACAAAAAATACACTGAACCCACAGACATTGCCAACATCCTAGTTGACAGGTTCAGCGCAAACTCCCCCCCCACCAAAAGGGCAAATATCTATCCCAGCAGAGTGCTGCCCCCCTGACATCTCAGATGCTCAGGTAAGAGCCGCCCTCTCCAAAGCAAAAAACGCAGCATCAATGGGACCAGACGGTATCCCGGGCTGCATCCTACATGAACTCCAAGAAGAGCTAAACCCAAACATAAAACTACTGTTCAATCTCAGCCTGACTACAGGATATGTACCCAAAGAGTGGCGTACAGCAACAGTGGTCCCTCCCTACAAAGGTGGCGCCTCAACAGATCCTGGAAACTATCGCCCCATAAGCCTGACTAGCTTGGTCTGCAAAGCTATGGAAAGGATCATCATGGACCTCATAAATAAAGATATTGGGGACCTACAGACACTGGATCCTACCCATTTTGGCTTTGTTAAGGGCAGATCCTACCTCTTAAACCTGGTTGATTTCTTTGAAACAGTCACCAAGGCCATTGACGAGGGGAAGGTGTTCTACACAGCCTACCTGGACCTCGCAAAAGCCTTCGATACAATACCCCACTCGGGCATTATAGATAAGCTCACCAGCTTAAATATAAACCCCTATGTCACTAGATGGGTTGCAAACTGGCTCAAGGACAGAACCCACATGGTTAGAATTGCTGGAGCCATGTCAGACTCCAAACCAGTTACAAGTGGCATCCCACAAGGCTCACTCCTGGGACCTCTCTTGTTCGGTATATATTTCTCGGAGGTACAGGCCAACATGGAAGGACTGTGGCTGACCAAGTTCACAGATGACTGCAAACTGGGTGCCATAATCGACTCTCCAGCCGACACAAGCATCCTCCAAAAGGGCCTCATAGAAACAGACAACTAGTGCCAGAGCCATGGCCTCAAGCTAAATGCCAAAAAGTGTATAGTCATCCCCTTTGGCAAAAACAAAGTACCCAAAAATTACCACATAGGTGGTAATCCATTAAGTACAGAAGAAGTAATTAGGGACCTGGGGACCCAAGTTGATATCAATCTCTCATTTGACAACCACGTGGCCAAAGTGGTTAGAAAAACATTTTATATAGCCCACCTAATTATGAAGGGATTCACATCTAGATCAGGGGAGGTCATCATGCCTCTTTACTCATCCTTCATCAGGCCCATAATTGAGTACAATGCCCCTTTTGGGATGTACCTTAGCAGACACCTGTAGCAACTGGAAAGACCCCAAAAGTACCTCACCAAGAGGATCAAAGGGCTCAAACAGATGCCATATGCTGCCCGGTTAAAGAAACTCCAGCTCTACTCAGTGGCATACCGCCTGCTCAGAGGTGATCTGTGCCTGACGTATAAAGCCATGTCCAACTCGGAATTAATGGACATGCTGCACCTCAGAAAATCCAAATCCCATTGAGCTATGCGCTCGAGAGACTTGAACTTCAGCACTGAAATAAATAGGACATGCTGGAGGGACAGATTCATAACCCAGAGGCTCCCTTCACTCTGGAATAAAATCCCTGTCCAGGTTAGGCAGAGTCCCTCGTTGACTCTCTTCAAGAGGAATCTTGATGAGTGGATGGGGGACTGTAGGTTTACCCCGGGTATCACTTCTGTGTCACTGTTAGACAGAGGCACAGTATACTAACCTCGAAAAAGGGCATAGCAAAATTAATTTAAAATGGGTGGCGAAAGCCAAACACACTCTGGCTAGGCTTATAAATGCCCTAGGGCAGATAGCCTAGTATGAACCTAGGTTCATAGATTAGTACTAAGCTAACTGCCCTTGCAAGCCATTTTAAGCCTAGCCAATTATCCATTGTGAGACTCAAACCCCGCACCTTGTGTTTGCAAGGCAAACACCTTAACCATTAGGCCACCCTTCCAACCCTGCAGGTTGACAGCAACCTCTCCTTTGACCACCACACCGCCACTGTGGTCAGAAAGTCCTTCTATGTGGCACATCTCATTACTAAGGGTATTGCATCCAGGAAGAAATACGTCATTGTCTCCCTTTACTCTTCCCTCATTAGGCCAATCATTGAGTATAATGCCCCATTTGGCATGTACCTGACTAGACACCTGCAACAACTCGAGAGGCCACAAAAGTACCTCACAAAGAGGATCCTATGCCTTAAACACTTGTCCTATATGGACCGACTCAAAAAACTCCAACAATTCTTTGTCTCATATCGCCTACTTCGAGGTGATCTCTGCTTGACTTATAAAGCCATGTCTGACCCAGCTCTGTTAGAAATGCTACATCTAATGAAATCCCATTCACTCCGCACCACACACTCCAGAGACCTCAACCTCATTACCACAATCTACAGAACATGCTGGTGGAACAGGTTCATAACACAGAGACTGGCCATGCTATGGAATAGACTTCCCATACATGTCAATCAGAGCACCTCACTGGCCCTCTTCAAGAGAAATCTTGATGAGTGGATGGGAAATAGAAAATTCACCCCGGGGATCACTCCAGTGTCTCTACTCAACAGAGGCACTGGAAACTAAGGTCAGGTGGCACGATGCCATGGTAATCCTATGGGTAAGGCTTGTAAAGGCTCCAAGGCCATTACCCTAGTACACACCTATGAACCTATGTATACATTAATAATGCTTAACTATACTATGTTGCTTATTATAAATAATTAATTGCATGCACACATATTACACCCGTATATGTGTGTATGTGTTTCTATATATGTGTATGTGTAAAAAGTACATGTGTACAAAAGCGTGTGTGTGTGTGTGTGTGTGTGTGTGTGTGTGTGTGTGCGTGTGCGCGTGTGCGTGTGCGTGTGCGTGCGTGCGTGTGCGTGTGCGTGTGCATGCGTGTGCGTGTGTGTGTGTGTGTGTGTGTGTGTGTGTGTGTGTGTGTGTGTGTGTGTGTACATTTAAACACAGTTAAGTACGTCTGATTTTCTTTTCTTAGTGTTTTTAATGCAAGGACACACAGTAAATGTATGTTAAAGTAAATTCAGCTGTATATTATGGTTCCATTCTAACAATGTAAGGACTGACTCAAAGTTAGTGGGAATCTCTTACAATGGATCTGCATGTACCAGATATGACCTTTTCATGAACAGTATCAGTGCACCTAGTTGATAGGGTTGCCACCTGACTCTCTTTCTGCAGTTCTGGCGTGTGTGTGTGTGTGTGTGTGTGTGTGTGTGTGTGTGTGTGTGTGTGTGTGTGTGTGTGCTTGAAAATGGTAAATGCATTGATACTTTATAAGAAAAAATATTTTCTGACAATTTATGGCGCAAATATTTCATATTTCCATACTGGATCGGTCGAGGCCCGGGTTAACAACGACCGCCACCAGTACTGTTAGCCAACAGGGTGCTGGCGGAAATTGGGCTACTGTTGGCCGAAGGAGAATAGGAGGGCAAAGGCATGCCCGAAGGCAGGAAGAGAGAAGGAAGGTTAGGAGTGTAGTAGTGAGGGTAGGAACTTTGAATGTTGGCAGTATGACTGGTATAGGAAGAGAGCTAGCTGATATGATGGAGAGAAGGAAGGTTGATATATTGTGCGTGCAAGAGACCAGATGAAAGGGAAGTAAGGCCAGGTGTTTAGGAAACGGGTTCAAATTGTTCTATCATGGTGTGCATGGCAGGAGAAATGGGGTAGGGGTTATACTAAAGGAACAACATGCCGAGTGTTTTAGACGTGAAGAGAGTGCCTGACAGAGTGATGTTTATGAAGCTCGAAATTGATGGTGTAATGATGAATGTTGTTAGTGCATATGCTCCACAAGTTGGGTGTGCGATGGATGAGAAAGAGAAAGTTTGGAGTGAGTTAGATGAAGTTGTGGTGAGTGTACCCAAGGGTGAGAGATTGGAGCGGACTTTAATGGGCATGTTGGTGAAGTGAACAGAGGGGATGAGGAAGTGATGGGTAGGTATGGTTTTAAGGAGAGGGATGCAGAAGGTCAGATGATTGTGGATTTTGTGAAAGGATGGACATGGCAGTGGTGAAGACATATTTTAAGAAGAGGGAGGAGCATAGGATGACATACAAGAGTGGAGGAAGATGCACACAGGTGGATTATATCCTATGTAGGAGGGCCAGTCTGAAGGAGATCGGAGACTGTAAAGTGGTGGCAGGGGAAAGTGTAGTTAAGCAGCATAGAATGGTGTTCTGTAGGATGACATTGGTGATCAGGAAGAGGAGGAGGAGTGTGAAAGCAGTGCCAAGGATTTCATGGTGGAAGTTAAAAAAGGGTGATTGTGAAGTGGAGTTTAGGGAAGAGTTAAGACAGGCACGGGGAGGCAGTGGAGAGTTACCGAATAGCTGGGTAACTACAGCAGAACTAGTAAGGGAGACTGCTAGAAAGATGCTTGGTGTGACATCTGGACAGAGGAAGGAGGACAAGGAGACCTGGTGGTGGAATGAGGAAGTACAGGAGAGTATACAGAGGAAGAGGCTGGCGAAGAAGAAGTGGGATTGTCAAAGAGATGAAGAAAGTAGACATGAGTATAAGGAGATGAGGCGTATGGCAAAGAGAGAGGTGGCGAAAGCTAATGATAAGGTGTATGGAGAGTTGTATGAGAGATTGGACACTAAAGAGGGAGAAAATGACCTGTACCAATTGGCTAGACAGAGGGACAGAGCTGGGAAAGATGTGCAGCAAGTAAGGGCGATAAAGGATAGTGAGGGAAAGGTACTCACAAGAGAGGAGAGTGTGTTGAGTAGATGGAAAGAGTATTTTGAGAGGCTGATGAATGAAGAGAATGAGAGAGAGAAAAGGTTGGATGATGTGGGGATAGTGAATCAGGAAGTGAAACAGATTAGCAAGGAGGAAGTAAGGAAAGCTATGAAGAGGATGAAGAATGGAAAGGCTGTTGGCCCAGATGACATCCCAATGGAAGTATGGAGGTGCTTAGGAGAAATGGCAGTGAAATTTTTAACTAGATTGTTTAATGAAATTCTGGAAAGTCAGAGGATGCCTGAGGAGTGGAGAAAAAGTGTTTTGGTACCTATCTTTAAGAATAAGGGTGATGTGCAGAGCTGCAGTAACTACAGAAGGATAAAATTGATCAGTCACAGCTTGAAGTTATGGGAGAGAGTAGTAGAAGCTAGGTTAAGAAGGGAGGTGATGATTAGTGATCAGCAGTATGGTTTCATGCCAGGAAAGAGCACTACAGATGTGATGTTTGCTCTGAGAGTGTTATTGGAGAAATACAGAGAAGGTCAGAAGGAGTTGCATTGTGTCTTTGTAGACTTGGAGAAAGCATATGACAGGGTGCCTAGAGAAGAGTTGTGGTATTGTATGTGGAAGTTGGGAGTGGCAGAGAAGTATGTAAGAGTGGTACAGGATATGTACGAGGGTAGTGTGACAGTGGTGAGGACTGCTGTGGGAGTGACAGATCCGTTTAAGGTGGATGTGGGATTACATCAAGGATCAGCTCTGAGTCCTTTCTTATTTGCAGTGGTGATGGACAGGTTGACAGATGAGATCAGACAGGGGGCCCCGTGGACTATGATGTTTGCAGATGACATTGTGATCTGTAGTGAGAGTAGGAATCAGGATGAGGAGAGACTGGGGAGGTGGAGATATGCTCTGGAGAGCAGAGGAATGAAGGTCATCAGGGCTAAGACAGAATATATGTGTGTAAATGAGAGGGAGGGTAGAGGAATGGTGAGGATGCAGGGGGTAGAGTTGGTAAAGGTGGACGAGTTTAAGTACTTGGGATCAACAGTTCAGAGTAATGGTGAATGTAGAAGAGAGGTGAAGAAGAGAGTACAGGCAGGGTGGAATGGGTGGAGAAGAGTGTCAGGAGTGATTTGTGACAGACGGGTACCAGTAAGAGTGAAAGGGGAGGTCTACAAGACAGTAGTGAGACCAGCTATGTTATATGGGTTGGAGACAGTGGCACTGACAAAAAGGCAGGAGTCAGAGCTGGATGTGGCAGAGTTAAAGATGTTAAGATTTGCACTCGGTGTGACTAGGATGGATAGGATTAGGAATCAGTATATTAGAGGGTCAGGTCATGTTGGACAGTTTGGAGACAAAGCAAGAGAGACGAGATTGCGTTGGTTTGGACATGTGCTGAGGAGGGATGATGAGGAAGGCCTAAGATAAAGTTTATGGACGTGGTGAGAGAGGACATGCAGGCGGTTGGTGTGACAGAGCAAGATGCAGAGGATAGGAAGAAATGGAAAGAGATGATCCGCTGTGGCGACCCCTAACGGGAAAAGCCAAAAGATGATGATGATGACTTTTCTCTAAATGTCACAGAAATCTACTGTTATTACATCCAAGTTATAACATATAAACTACTATAAATAACATTTAAAGCTTAGCACTTCAATACTGTGCTGCTGCTTATGTAAATTTGTCAGAAGATTTGACAATTGCCTTTAACCCCAGACTGATCTATTTGCTTTGTTTTATTATGAAAGGGGAATGTTAAGTTCTCCTCCCATCTGCAATAAAAATGGTGGAAAACAGTTCCACAGCTTTCTATCTTTTTTATATCGGCTTCTGTGTTTCTAACATTAGCAGGATTAACTGCGCATCTAAAACTGACAGCAGTACCTGACAGGGTAAACTACAGATTTAACTGTGTCTATGATATGTCATGCAGGTGGAGACGGATTTCTCTGCAAAGTATGTGAAAACTTAATAAAAAAAAAAAGTAGGTTGGTTTTCCCTTCCTTTGACTCCAGTGCAAGGAACCAACACAATACTGGAAACATATTGTAGGGAGAAAAGAAACCGAACGATTGACTTAAACTGTACGAGAGGGTGGAGTTTTCCTTTAACTTTCAGTTCTAAGGTAGCAAAGTTTCAGTTTACACTCCGGTGTTAAGGGGAGGGGTGACTTGGTTAAAGGAATGAGTTTAATGCTTTTATTACTCTTAACAGAACCACCCTCTGTAACCACTCTCTTGCTCAAATAACCTGATTATATATAAATCAATGAATGTCTTTAATGCTTTTCATTATACTCAGCTAGGATTGCTCAATAAAGGATATTCCATTTTTAACTCAAATGTGACTACCTACTATTTTATTATTTTGTAGTACATATTTTAAAGTTTGATTTTTATTACTGAACTAGGTGCATAACATATTTCAAGGAGTGAACTTTACACCCTCCACACTGCGAAGTTCCTGCTTGGTTTGTTTTTGATCCGGTATAGGTTGCATACTGGGTTTTCTGAGACTTTGAGGAATACCACAGATTTTTCTTTTTGGAGTTTCTAATACCATGATGGGAGTGGACCCCACTACTGAGTTAAAGTATAATTAAAGTTAATGAAATTCATATTGTTTAAATCTTTGATGTTAGCCAAAAGTACTCTTCACAGCAAATGTGCCCAGCACTGACTCCTGCAGTTCATACAGGGTTACATGTGTCACTAATATATCTAAATATGACTGTAGATTCATTTTTATGGATGGAATGCCTGGTAACTTTGAACCTGTTTGCTAGTTTGACAGCCATTCCCTACTGCAATATTACTAGCTTCCATTTTTTTTTTTGAATGGAACATGGCCAGTTTATTCTTCAAGGGCAGCAGGCACTGCATTTTTATTTGAAACACTGAAATGTTAAGTGGTTTGCCAGTAGCAACCTCTTCATTAGTTTAATGTGGAATTATTCAGATGACTTTTATCTATTTCTCTGAAATGGTAGGAAATGCTGAAGGTTTATGGTCGAGTAGGTTTGCAGATGATTGCAAGCTGGGAATCATCATCCACTCCCCTGCAGACTCTAGCATTTTTCAAGAAGGTCTATCTCTGACTAACAAATGGTGCTAAATCTATGGTCTTAAACTCAAGTGCTAAGAAATGTATAATTGTACCCTTTGGGAAGTCAACCATCCCAGCTAATTACCATGCCAATAATAAGCCCCTAAGAGTTGACCCACTGGTCAGGGATCTGAGTAAGAATGTAGACAGTAGCTTTACCTTCAACCACACATGGCCACAGTGGTGAGGAAATCTTTTTGCATTGTGCAACTTATAAGTAAGAGCATGTCGTCTAGGTCCAAAGAGGTCAATATCCCACTGTACTCTGCCCTTATCAGACCAATCATAGCGTACAATGCTCCCTTTGGTATGTACCTGATGAGGCATATGCAGCAACTACAGTGACCTCAGAGTTTCCTTACAAAAGGTATACAAGGAGTAACAAACCTGCCTTATGCAGAGAGCCTTAAGGCCCCTCACCTCTAATCAGTCTCATATAGATTGCTGAGGAGTGATCTATTCCTGGCTTACAAGGCATCTGCAAACCCCACACTTATGAATCTCCTGAATATTCATAAATCAAAGAATACCAGAAATACAAGGTCTAGGGACCTGAATTTTGTCTGTGACTTAAACAGAACATGCTGGATGTATATATATATATATATATATATATATATATATATATATATATATATATATATATATATATATATATATATATATAATGTGTCCCAGAGACTGCCCATTCTAACAAACAAGTTTCCATGTATTATCCAGTTTAAGCACAACCTAGACCAGTGGATGTGGAACAGGAAATTTACACCGGGCCTGGCACCCATGTCCATTATGGACTGAGACAACTTATAACTACCTGGCTCTCAATGTCCTGTTCGGAATCAGGACATCATTATTCTTTTGGGAGAACTTGGCTAGGCTTAGAAAGCCTCCCCCCTCTCCAGGTCCTTAACCTAGTAGCAATCTATGAAACTATACACCTGTATCTATATCATATATATATATATATATATATATATACATATATATATATATATATATATATATATATATATATATATATGGGTCTACTTCAGTCTATCAAAAGTTGACATAACTGAAACTTAAATGATTGTGACAAGAAGCCCAAAATCACACAAGATCAAATCTTTACAATTTCGAAATTCAAAACAATGAAACACCACCTGCTGCATTCCAACACAAAAACTTTAATTTGTTTTATATTTTTGCTGGAGGCAACCCCACACACCCTGAAAATTATATAAACCAACGCTGAAACTGCACTACAGTGGGCAAAATGGTAAATTTCCTGATCCGCACTGCATTGCGATCTGCATTCAGAAGCTCCGAGTAGTGTGCGAGTGGTGTTTCATTGTTCTGGATTTCGGCAATGTAAAGGTTTGTTCTTGTGTATTTTCAGTCATCTCATCTTGATCATTTAAGTTTAGTTTAAGTGAACAGCCAGTAGACTGAAATACACCCATAAATATATATATAGGATCTATATTATGTATTCGAAGTTTCAAAACTTCAAATCCCATATGTTCGACAAAATATAATTGAAGTTTGAAACTTCAAATATATAATAAAACATAAAAAAAAAACCCTTACCTTAACACTCCAAGCAGGGGGGCAAGCCCCCTTGCACCCTCCACACCCCCCCTACTTAAATATACCAACTCCGAGATCGCATTTTAGTGCAGAAAAGGGAAATTCTCCCATTCTGTACTGTACAGCACCATTATGTTTAACCTTCAAACTTTTCAAAGTTCGATCATATGGTGTCGACCATATGACATTTGAACTTTGAAAAGTTTGTTTTTCTAATAGGAACCCTATATATATATATATATATATATATATATACACACACACACACACACACACACACACACACACACGCACACACACACACACACATATATTATATATATATATATATATATATATATATATATATATATATATATATATATATACACATATATATATATATATACACACACACACACACACACACACACACACATATATAATATATACGTAAATAGATATATGTGTGTATCTATACATATATTTTATATATATATATATATATATGTGTGTGTACATATATATATATATATATATATATATATATATATACATACACACACACACACACACACAAACATATAGGTTCATAGGTGTGTACTAGGCTAATGGCCCTGGAGCCTTTACAAGCCTAGCCCAAAGCATTTCTTGGAATTGTGCCATCCAATGTTAGTTTCCAGTGCCCCTATCAAGGAGGACTACTGAAGTGAGCCCCAGGGTGAATTTTCTATTTCCCATCCACTCGTCAAGACTTCCCTTGAAGAGGGCCAGTGAGGTGCTCTCCTTGATGTGTATGGAAAGTCTGTTCCAGAGCATGAGCAGTCTCTGGGTTAAGAACCTGTCCCTCCAGCATGTTCTGTTGATTGAGGTGATGAGGTTGAGGTCTCTGGGGTGTGTTGTACAGAGGGATTGGGATTTCTTCAGATGTAGCATATCTAACAGTGCTGGGTCAAACATGGCTTTGTAGATCAAGCAGAGATCGCCTCTAAGTAGGCATTATGAGACAGAGTATAGCTTGAGTTTTTTAAGTCTGTCTGCATAAGACATGTGTTTAAGTCCTAAGATCCTCTTCGTGAGGTATTTTTTGGTCTTTCCAGTTGTTGTCGGTATCTAGTCTGGTACATGCCAAATGGGGCATTGTACTCTATAATAGGTCTAATGAGGGAAGAGTAGAGGGAGACTATAACCTCTTTCTTACTGGATGCAAAACCCTTTGTAATGAGATGTGCCACACAGAAGGATTTTCTGGCCACAGTGGCAATGTGGTTGTCAAAGAAGAGGTTACTATCAACCTGTGTTCCCAGATCTCTTATTAAACCTTCAGTGTTTAGTGGACTACCATCAATGTGGTAGCTCATGGGCACCAAGTTCTTCCCAAAGGGAATGACGATGCATTTTTTTGGCATCGAGCTTAAGGCCATGGTTCTGGCACCAGTCATTGGTCTCAGTGAGGCCTTTTTATAAAATGTCTATATCTCTTGGGGAGTCAATAATGGCTCCCAGTTTGCAAATGTCAGGAAACTTGGTGAGCCAGAGTCCCTTTGTGTTGACCTGGACTTCAGGGAAGTAGATGCCAAGCAGAAGAGAACCCAAGACTGATCCCTGTGGGACACCACTAGTAACTGGTCAGTAGTCAGACTTGGATTCCTCCACTTTCACAGCATGGGTTCTATCAGAGCCAGATTGCAACCCATCTTGTGACATAGGGGTTTATGCCTAGTTTAGTGAGTCTATCTATGATCCCTGAGTGAGGAATGGTAATTAAGGCTTTGACCAGATCTAGGTAGGCTGTGTGAACTACCTTGCCTTCATCCACAGCTCTGGTGACAGACTCAAAGTCGTCTACCAGGTTGAGCAGGCATGATCTACCCTTAACAAATCCAAACTGTGTGGGGGTCTAGAGTTTGGAGATTCCCAATGTCCCTATTTATATGGTTCATGATGATGTGCTCCATAGCCTTACACACCAGACTCATCAGGCTAATGGGGCGGTAGTTCCCAGGGTCTGTAGTCACTCCCCCTTTGTGGAGTAGGATGACCATAGCAACGTTCAAGCTCCCACACCTCACACTTTAAAAATGAACTAAAAGCTTATTTTCTCTATTCCAGAACCTGTCCTTGCCATGACCCTACCTAGTCTTCCTTCCCTTTATGTACCCTCAAAAGGACCATACTTAGTACCTCATTACACCTCTCTCTCCAATGTGTCTACTATGAATTTGCACAATTTTATACAAACAAAAAATGTTCATTGCTGACCTATTGAACTATATCAATGTAAAATTGTTACTTAGCTTCTTTTTAATGCAACTTTAACTTTATGCATGTATCCCAACATATGTGAATCATTTTGCTATAACTGCTATTATATCAATATTGTTTAAAATTGTACCTGTTTTAAAATGTATTATTGGAGCTTTTCTCCTCGGCTCTCCACTGAAAATGGGCCACAAGTCCAGTTGGACAAACCTGGTTAACAAATGTCAATAAATAAATAAAAATGTGCCATTCAGTAGGGACAAAGCCTGAAGTGAGACTGTAATTGAACAGAGCACACAGGTGTGGTGCCAGTTCACTTTGTAATTCATGTATAACACAGCCAGGGATATTATCAAGTCCCATGGAAGCTGTATTCAGTGTGATTTTAACCTGTGCAGCAGTAATATTAGGTACTTGGTATTTCTGTAGTATTATGATCGGCCCTTTAGGGGGTAAAAGGGGGGTGAAGTTTACACTGAACCTGTTGGACAGTATATTGGCAATGTTGGTTGGCTCGGTATAGGAATTACCATTGCGCTGTAGCTCCGAGCAGATCTGAGTATTGCCATGTAGATTCTTGACATAACTATAGAACGCTTTATGGTTATCTTTGGTATCTGCTGCAGTTTTGTTTTCGTAGCTAGCTTTAGAGGATTTGATGAGGGATCTCAGTTTTTTGTTGAGGCTAGCAAGGGAGTTTTTCCAGTCTTGGGACTTCACCTTTCTCTGCAACAGTTTTTTCCTTCTGTTGTAGAGTTTATGGTAGGGAACCACCAGACTGGCTTCCTTATTTTGGAGGAGAGCGTCTTGGTTCTGTTGGGTATGGGCCGTTCCATGCATTTGTGTAAGCACATGTGTGCTCTGTTGGGCGGCACAGTGGTGCAGCGGTTAACACTGTCACCTCACAGCAAGAGGTTCTCTGGTTCGATTCTCAGCTGGGGTGCCTTCTGTGTGGAGTTTGCATGTTTTCCCTGCGTTCACGTGGGTTTCCCCCGGGTACTCTGGTTTCCTCCCACATTCTAAAGACATGTTTCTGGAGCATTTCTCCCCGGACCTCCACTGTAAACAGGATCTGTGGAACCTAGTCGGACTTTCCTGGTCAACACATTTTAAATAAATAAAAAAAATAAATAAAAATAAAATTTGTGTACGTGTTCATACAGTGCACAGGTGTATGATTCAGCAGTCATGCACCCATTTTCCATTTGCATAGGTATCGTGAAGTTAGCCACTTCTGTTTTTAGAAGGCCAAAATTTGCTTTGGAGAAGTGTTTGACAGTGGTTACCTTTACAGGGGTTTTGAGTGGGATGTGGATGTCTATGGTGATTATGTTGTGGACAGACCTGACCAGGGAGGAGTTAACTGATGTTGTAGAGCAATGGTCACCTATGTTAATAATAACTTGGTCAAGGATGTTGCTGCCCCTAGTGAGGGTATGAATAAGTTGGTCCAGGGTGTTGGAATTAATTAATTCCAGAAAACGCTGTGCAAGTGTGTTAGTACTTGAGTAGTTTTCCCAGTTAATGGAGGGGTGATTGAGGTTGCCCAGTAAGAAAGTGTTGGGTTGAACTTTAATATTTTCCAGGGTGCTCAGGAATGTAGAGTGGGAGTCTTGGGACATAGTGGGGGATCTATAGCAGGCCACAACCTGGATTGCAGTCTTACCCAGTGTTAGTTGTACCTGAAGTATCTCTGATGCTTTATGTTGGGCTACTAGTCTGGAGGCGTGCACATCCTTTATGAATATGGAGACACCTTCTCCTTTAGGGCTTTCTCTGAGTTCTGGGGCTGAAATGTGTGGCTGGAATTATAGCCTGGTAGTGCAGGGGTGCTCACCCTCTCTGTTACTGCACAAATGTCGATGTTCTCCATTTTAAGGAGTGCTATATTTTTAGGAGTGCTATATAGAGACTAGATATAGATATGTATAGATGGATAATTCTATAGGTATATTTATAAATAAATATATATGTGTGTGTGTATGTGTGTGTGGGTATATATAATATATAATACATATGTAGGAAGAGAGGGAGAAAGAGACAAAGATCTATAGATGGATAGATATGGTTTTCCAGCAGTTGCTGGAAGCCTGAATGACTGAACTCTGAATTGTCAAGCACAATTCATTGCATGCCAAGTTTGGGACATGCTGCACTTCTTGGAGCCATAGTAAAACCAATGGAAATGTGATTGGTTATGATTTGATTATATTTTTTGATGATCTGCAGTTAACTCCACTTCAAATAAATGTGCTATATTCTAAATATACACATAAGCATTTTTCTGTTTACTATAAAACGTAATCTTAAAATGTTTAAAGAGTAATTGAAGACTGCTTATATAAAAATTTAAATAATTTTTTTCTTCAACAGACTTGCCTAATGCCGTTTCTTCTTTCTTTCTTGCTGCTTCATTACTTCATCCCTGTTCTCCTTCACTTCAGCAATATTAATTTTGTTCTTTAATATTAGTTATACAATATATATATATATATATATATATATATATATATATATGGGTTCACTACATAATCTTGAAATTTGAAATATCGAATTTCAAAATCTCGAGACTATATAGCTGAAACCCCTAAATACCGAAAGACCAGAACCGCAAAATTCAAAATCCCGAACACTACACTAAACATACACCACACACATACACATACACACACCTTCCCCCAACACACAAACACACAAGCCTACACTACATACAAGCAGGGGGGCAAGCCCCCCTGCACCCCTCACACCCCCCTACTTAAATATACTAACTCCAAGGTCGCACTACACAGACAAACACACAAAAACACCACCACACACCCACATTCCCCTCGCACACACACATCACAGTCACAACACGCACTAAAGCCCCTAATCAACACACTTACACATAGATACTTACCTGAACTTCCACCTATCCATTCACAAACTGCAACACCAGAAGTGCTATTTCAACATCTCCGAACATCGGGATTTTGAATTTCACGCTTCTAGTCTTTTGGTATTTAGGGGTTTCGGATATATAGTCTCGAGATTTTGAAATTCGGTATTTCAAAAGTTCGAGATTATGTAGTGAACCCATATAATTTACAATATACTGTTATTCATTCATCTTTATCAGGGCTGTAGCAAGTCTGTTCATACATGGTTAAAACTAAGACAAGTTTTTATGTACTTTAGTTTTATACACAGGAGAGGGATATTTTTATCAACCAGAGAAGTTGTGAATAGCAATTAATAAAGAACTGAAGGATTTTATCTGGGAGGGGAAGATGGCAGGAGTCAAGTGGGATAAGATGATCCTTCCAAAAGAAAAATGTGGTTTGTATTACCTGATTTGAATCGGTATTTCAGAGCTACGCAACTAGGGCTCCTGTATATAGCACAACCAGAAAGCTATAATTTCAAATGGAAAGAGATGATGATGAAATTGGGGGGGAACCTCAAGAAACTAGGACAGACTGGGGTTTTGGATGCAGATCCTTAAGGAGAATAGCAATAATCACACAGAATATTATATTCATAAAGTAGCAGAAAGTATTCTAAGAGCAAAGCCAACACAGGAATGGAGAAAGGAAATTCTTTTGATGACTGCAATTAAGGATACAGAGACTAGACAAGAGGGGGCTGGAATTTATTGGAGAAAACTGGGAAAGGAATCAATGTAGTGGGAGCAAATAACTAGACAGGGAAAGGTAACAGAATGGGAAGAAGGCAAACAAGAATTTATTTGGACTGCTGGGAAGAGGGCAAACAAGAATTTATTTGGACTCCAGGCCAGGATTACCTTCCCTGTCAAGGACTGATATCAGAGCATAAACAAAGGGAAAGAAATAGGGGGATCCTAAGAGAAAGACCAGCACTGATAGAGTTTTTAGTAGAATCTAGAACAGAAGCTTCTATTAAAAAGGTGGATAATTAGTAGATCTTATAAAATATTGCATGATAACTAGAAGAATCAATCAGAAGAGGCTAGAAAGGACTGGGAAGAGAGATTGGATAAGCAATTCAAAAAGAAACAATATATGGATATATGTATGACTCTCAAATATACAACAAAGTCTAGAAGATTTAAGATCTTTGCTTGGAAGTGTTTACATAGGTATTTTTATACACCAAATAGAATTCAAATAATTTTTTGTCAGGTAAATAATAAATGTTGAAGGTGTGATGGGGAAGAAAAATGTCTAGTCCAAATTCCCAATCAGCTCAAAGCACTGTCATGGTCACACAGTAGGCAAATAAAGGCAAATTAAATCAAGATCTGTTCCATAACAAGTGACTCATTAACAGCTCATAGCTTTAATTCTCTAACTGCCACTTTCTATCTGTGATGCAAAAAATTAGGTAAATGAGTTGAAGTGCTGAGAATTTTAAATTAAGCAGCATATTTATGGAATCTGTAAAGAAATTTAAAAAATATATCTGGAAGATACCCTTCTTGCTGAATGTGAAACAGTTTTGTGTTTGGTAGGAAGTAGGACTTTTTATATTTAAGTTCTGCTGAATATACTTAGAGGCTAGAAAATCATCAACAAGGAAATCCTACTTATCTAAGTGGAAGATGTTTTCCTTTAGTGCACTGGAAGGAATCAGCGCCCTAGCACTGCATTAGTGTCAGAAGGGGTTTTCCTTTAGTACCATTTGAGGAATCAGTGCCCTAACACTGCATTAATGTCAGAAGGGGTTTTCCTTTAGTGCAGTGGAAGGAATCAGTGCCCTAGCACTGCATTAGTGTCAGAAGGGGTTTTCCTTTAGTGCCATTTGAGGAATCAGTGCCCTAACTCTGCATTAGTGTTAGAAGGGGTTTTCTTTTAGTGTAGTAGAAATAATCGGTGCCCTAACACTGCATTAGTGTCAGAAGGGGTTTTCCTTTAGTGCAGTGGAAGGAATCAGTGCCCTTAACACTGCATTAGTGTCAGAATGGGTTTTCCTTTAGTGCAGTGGAAGGAATCAGTGCCCTAACTCTGCATTAGTGTCAGAAGGGGGTTTCCTTTAGTGCAGTGGAAGGAATCAGTGCCCTAACACTGCATTAGTGTCAGAAGATGTTGTCCTTTAGTTCAGTGAAAGGAATCAGTGCCCTAACACTGCATTAGTGTCAGAAGGGGTTTGCCTTTAGTGCAGTGGAAGGAATCAATGCCCTTAACACTGCATTAGTGTCAGAATGGGTTTTCCTTTAGTGCAGTGGAAGGAATCAGTGCCCTAACACTGCATTAGTTTCAGTGATACTTCCATACTTTAATAGTCTTTTCAGTGCAGACTGTTGTGCTTCCATCAAAGTATACCTTTTGGCCATCCCAGTCTGCTTGCCAGTGGATTCACCCTTGGTATGTCTTCTACCTCTCAGTTTCTAAAGGAAGTATTACACTTGAGACCACCAAGAAGAAGAATTGCACCTCTTTGGGACACAAGTTTTCTCTCTGAAAAACTTACCCGCCATCTTTTGAGCCTGTAGCCACAGCCCCTATCAAATGCTTGACTTAGAAAACAGCCCTGCAGGTAGTTTCCACCTCATCTAGAAGACTGAGAAATCTATGCACTAATGAGTAAAGAACCATTTTTAGTTTTTCAAAAGTACAGAGTGAACCTTGGAACAAACCCGTGCTTTATGGCCAAGTCAGTGATGGAGTCGTACACTGTTCTTTCACTCCAGCTGCAAAATAGTGGCCAAAGAATACTACAATAATTGGATACATACAAACACCTGAGATCTTACTTGCACAGAACCAAAGATAGCAGAAGTTCATACAATTGCCTGCCTTTTTTACCACAGGAAAGCAAAGAAACAGTGCCAAAACAATTTCAAAATGGTTAGCTGAGTGTATCGTTTTCTGTTATTCCTCTCAGAGAAAGAAACTTGAAGGCTGTGTTAGATCTCAGAGTATGAGGCACATATCTGCAGCAGTGGTCTTCCTTTGGGGAGTCACTACACAGGGTTTTTTGAACCTGCCATTTTGGGCATCTGTACAGTTTCTTGAAGCACTGCAAGCTCGACATTTCTTTCAAAGCATTGCAGGCTGGACATTTCTTCCAAAGCGCTGCAAGCTCGGCATTTCTTCCAGGACAAATGTATGGTTTGCTACAGCCATACTTCACCATGTGCTGCAAACCCAGCCACTCCATTCCCTCCACCTTTCTTATGTGTTAGAGCTTTAGGAATCATGCCAGTGGTCAGAACTATTGCAACGTTGATCTAAATGAGGGGCATAGTATGGTTGTGTCAGAAATTACAATAATAGCATATATATATTCAAGGTAGATCAGTGTTCCAGTGCCATCTCCCTCCAACCACACTGGAGGATCCTGCACTGGATTGGTGTACCTTCTCCTTAGTATAGCCTTTCCCCTCCCCCTTACAAGACTTTCAACCTGTTTAGGTCTGAGTGGAATTGGGGGAGTCCTTTCTGCTGATCTCCCCTTACTTTAGCATGTGAGGGTCTTCCTTGCTTTATTCTCATCATAATCTTTCTATAGCCTTAATCCTAAACTTTAAATGCTCATGGTCTGGTTCTGTGGGCAAGAAAGCCCTAATGTGATGTGAGCAAATTCCAGTTTTATACTGGAGGTGTTCTGACATGCCAGTGAGGAGGACATCTACCATGCCTGGTGGGGAAAAATGCTGAGCTCTGGAAGTTGGGCTGAACATATAGGCCTTCTACAACTAAGTCAGGACTCCTCCAACAGTTACTTACTAGAAAATATACTGTTGTGGTAGGTTCTTGCACAATTGTACTTCCACTAGCTTGTGCACTATCATTTACCTTGGTATTGCACTCCTGTCTCATTTTATTTCCTAATAAAGAATCAAGATCTGATTACAGTGTTCCAGATGAAACGTACCTGTAGTCTGTGCAAAGTTTCTGATAGCTATTTTATCCTGCCATTAATTATGATTTGTAGCATATAGTATAGTAGTACCCCTGCTTCCTGCCTGGTACACAGGGTATAATAGTGCCCCCTGCTTCCTGCCCTGGTACAAGGGTATAATAGTGCCCCTGCTTCCTGCCCAGGAATATAGGGTATAATAATGCCCTTTGCTTCCTGCCCAGGTACACAGGGTATGAAAGTGCCCCTTCCTCCTGCCCTAATACACAGGGTATTATAGTGTTCCCTGCTTCTTGCCCTGGTACACAGCTTATAATCATGCCCCCTACTTCGTGCCCAAGTACACAGGGTATAATAGTGCTCCCTGAATTGTGCCCTGGTACACAGGATATAATACTGCCCCCTGCTTCCTGCCCTGGTACATGGGGTATAATACTGCCCCCTGATTCCTGCTCTGATACACAGGTTATAGCAGCACCCCCTGCTTCCTGCCCAGGTACACAGGGTGTAGTATCCCCCCTGCTTCCAGCCCTGATACACAGGGTATAATACTGCCCCCTGCTTCCTGCTGATACACAGAGTATAATACTGTCCCCTGCTTCCAGCCCTGGTACACAAGGTATAACACTCCCCCCTTCTGTGATACACAGGGCATAATACTGCCCCCTGCTTCCAGCCCTGATACACATAGTATAATACTGCCCCCTGCCTCCAGCCCTAATACACAGGATAATACTGCCCCCTCCTTCCTGCTGTGATATACAGGGTATAGCAGCATGTCCTACTTCTTGCCCGACACACTGGAATGAGCAGTGTGTCCTTCCCTCCTTACTCCAATTTCTGTACTGATGTACAGGGGATAGTAACAAACCCTCCTTTCATACCACACATTCATATGATATAATGATACAAAAGGGTTGGTTAGCATGCACTCATTCCTGTTACCGATTTCTGTACTGATGTACAGGGGATAGTAACAAACCCTCCTTTAATACCACACATTCATATGATATAATGATACAAAAGGGTTGGTTAGCATGCAGTCGTTCCTGTTACCGATTTCTGTACTGATGAACTGTTCCTTCCCAGCAGACCTTCCTGGCCCTGCTCCTCTGGGATTCTCACCTACAATTACAAGAGGCTTTGGGGTCCATTTCAGCTTCTGTAGTACACAGGGTTGCTCCTCCCTCTAAGCACTCTGTTCTACAGTTGTTCTTTTGATGCAAAACCTTATCAAAATTGTAATCAAGTCTTTGGCCACAGTCAGTTAATTTATGAAGCCTATAGTGTTTCTGTGAGTTATCATAAAGTAAGGCAATATGGGAACTTTTATTCTTTAGAGAACAATTATGCATTTAGGTTGAGCAACAAAGATGATTGTTTCAAGATGTGGGGTTATGGCCTAGTAGTTAAATAAATGAATAAAAATGCTAGATACATAAACAATAGCCCTCATGGATGGTTCTCTCACTGCAACAAAGGAATAGGATGATTGATTATGTTTGGGCTAATTGTCAGCAGTCGCCAGGCTGACTAAAAGCAAGGACAAAGCTTTAACAACGTTAAGTTAAAAGACAGAACTGCCTCACATGCACAAGTGAAGAACACAGAGAGAGCAGACTGATGTGTTATTGCAATGCTTTAAGGCTACTGCTTGCCTACACATTACAGAGCAACCACCCTTATTTAAAGGCTACACTTTAACCTAACAAGAATATGTGTTATCTTCAAAAATAATTTCAGGGGTGGCAGAACTACAAGTTGGAGAACTTCATACTGGTGACCTTAATTGAAGAAATATATTGATTTGAATGGAGATTGCTTTTAGCACAGACATAGATTTTTTTCATAAATGTTATTAAACAGGTGCACAAAAGAATGCTTGCATATTGGTAACAAACTAGTTTGTGCCCTTGAACTGGGTCCTTTCAAACGTAACTCAATTTAAAAACTTTCACTGCAGTATTTTTCACAAAGCACTTCACGAAACAGATGAAATAAGCAAATGTTAAACAAAAAGACAGGAAAAACAGTATATGTAGAAAAACAATAAGGTACTATTTTAAATAATATAAAATGGTTAAGGTAAAAACATTAGTATAATGGCACATTATTATAATCAACAGTTTCCTTCCCATGTCAAATGCTAAATAATGAACAGTAATTGAATAAGTAATAAAATAATTAAGATTTATTTAATGTGATTAACCATATGGCCTTGCAGAAATGGAAAATACATTTTTATGCTGAATTAATGAGGATATTTTTGGTCAGAAATTAAGTAGAACGTATTCAGATTTTTCCCAATCAAAAAGTGAGTGTCTATAAAGTCACTTCTGCATATTCTGCCCAGAATTATTTTAATGTTTACATCACTGTTTCTAGGCTCTAAGCATTTGTATTTTGCATAAGGAAAATGGGGAAAATATATTGTGAAAACTGAAGTTCCTAGATAACTTCTTGTTTGCTTTGATTGCATGTCTTCTGTTATAAACGATGCTTTTTACATTTCACATAATGTAGTGTGTGCACACGTGTATATGTCCCTGCCACAAATGCTGCTGTTCGAATCACAGTAAAGCTGCATTAATAAGCAATGGCATGGATTAAATAGTTTACAGTTACACACATCACATAATGCAGTATACTCTATGAACACCTCAGGTTGCTCTTAATTCACAACGGATTGCAAGCTGCTAGAATAATTGTGTTGTTGCCTCATAGCTCCAGGGTTCAGGGTTTGACCAGACCTAAACTTATTGTCTGTATGGATGTTTGCTTGTTCTCTGTCTGTTGACTTGGACTTTCTCAGCTGCTTCACTTTCCTTCCAACTCCAAAGACATGTTGTTTAATTTGACTGGTTACACTAAATTGTAACAAGGTTTGCACACACGTTCTGCAGGGGCCTGGTGGCATCCAATTAACAGTGCATTCTACCCTTCTGCAAAGTGTTTTGTGATATATTCATAGGAGGTTACTAGGCTAATGGCCCTGGGGCCCTTACAAGCCTAGCCAAGAGTTTATCTCTAAAAATAAACCTCAGTCAGCACCTGTCACCCCTGTCAATGAGGGAGACAGGTGGAACCCCTGGGACAAATTTGTGGTTTCCCATCCACTCATCAAGGTTATGTTTGAAGAGGGTCAGTGAGGTGCTCTGTTTGACGTGTATGGGAAGTCTATTCTAGAGAGGGGGCAACCTCTGAGAGACAAACCTGTCTCTCCAGCAGGTTTTGTTGATGTCACATATTAGATTCAGAC
Source organism: Protopterus annectens (assembly GCF_019279795.1). NCBI lineage: Eukaryota > Metazoa > Chordata > Ceratodontiformes > Protopteridae > Protopterus > Protopterus annectens. Next base: position 793,116,381 of record NC_056751.1, on the reverse strand, counting down.
CTTTTGAGCAGGTAGTGTATGAAGAGTTAGACTTATGAATATGGAACATCTCTAGTATGGCAGGGTCTGAGATTGCCTTGTAGGCGAGACACAGATCACCCCTGAGCAATCTGTATGATACCGAGTAGAGTGATAGTGATTTGAGCCTGTCTGCATAGGAAGGTGTTGGAGGCCATGGATTCTCTTTGTGAGGTATTTCAGTGGCCTTTCCAGTTGGTGCAGATGTTTGGAGAGGTACATCCCAAATGGGGCTTTATACTCAATTATTGTTTTAATGAGGGAGGAGTATAAAGAGGTAATAACCCCCTTTTTTTCTGAATGCAATCCCTTTAGTTATGAGATGAACCAAGTAAAATGTTTTTCTGACCACTGCCGCTACATAATGGTCAAATGTGAGGTTGTTATTAACCAGACTGCCCAAGTCTCTCACCACAGGTTGTGTACTTAGGGGATTGTCATTGATGTGGTAATTAGTAGGGGTCGTGCTTTTGCAAATGGTATGATGATACATTTCTTTGCATTTAGACTGAGGCCATGACTTTTGCACCAGTCATTAGTTACTGTGAGACCCTCTTGCAGTATGTTAACATCATTTGGGAAGTCAATGACAGCACTCAACTTGCAGTCGTCCACAAACTTAGTCAGCCACAGGCCTTTTGTCTTTGCCTGGATCTATGAGAAATAGATCCCAAAGAGTAGGAGTCCCAGGACAGATCCCTGGGGAACTCCACTAGTGACAGGTCTACTATGGGAGGTGAAGGTGCCTATTTTGACTTTTAAGGGTCCTGTCGGTGAGCCAGTTGGACACCCACCTGATGAGATAGGGATTTACACCAAGTTGTGTTAGCTTTTTGATGATGCCCTAGTGGGGGATTGTGTCAAAGGCCTTGGCCAAGTCAAGGTAAGCTGTATGTACTGACTTTCCCTCATCCAGGACCTTGGTGACAGTCTCAAAGAAGTCAACCAGGTTTAACAGGCAAAATTTGCTGTTGATGAATCAGAACTGGGTGGGGTCAAGTGCTTGGAGATTGCCTATGTCCATGTTTATGAGATCCATAATAATACGCTCCGTGGCTTTACAGATCAGACTTGTCAAGTTAATGGGGCGATAGTTTCCAGGGTCAGTAGTGGCACCACCATTGTGCAAAGGAGATGACAATGGCGGTTCTCCACTCTGCTAGAATGAAGTCAGTACTTAGGCTGTGGTTGAATAGGGTGTGCAATGGCGAAGCCAGTTCTTGCTGGAGACGGTGCAGAATACAGCCTGGGATACTATCAGGACCCATAGAAACTGTGTTCTTTGCCTTGGACAGGGCCTGTAACACTTGATCTACAGAGATGTCAGGTGCGGGGCAAGTATCAGGGATGTCAAAAGGGCCCTTGGGGGGCTGGGTGGTGACATTTGCACTGAAGCTATCTGCTAGCAGGTTGGCTAAGTCAACTGGGTCAGTGTAAGTGATACTGTTAAGTACTAATTTGGAACAAACCTGGGCTTTGCCATGGAGGTTCCTTATGTAACTGAAGACGATTTGGTTTCCCTTTGTTATGGAGGCTAGTTTTGATTGATAATTGGTCTTGGAGGTTTTCACTAGTAATCTAATTTGCTTGTTGAGGCTAAGAAGGGAGTTTTTCCAATTTGGAATTTGTTCCCTTTTACCCTTGGACAACAGTGTCTTCCTTTTGTTGTAAAGCCTGTTGATAGAGGATGTTCACCAAGCAGGCTTGCGTTTCCTTGAGGAGCAGGTTTTAGTTCTATTGGGTATGGCTGAGTCCATGCAGTTGTACAGATGCTTGTATACTTCACTGGTGTACTGTTAAGCATAGTTGTCTGCATCCTCGGGGGGGGGGGCGGTGGTGTGATGCTACAGATACCCTACCATAGAAGGTTGTAGTCAGCTTTCAAGAGGTTTTTTAGCTTGATTACAGCTCGGGGGGTTGGGTGGGATAGAAACTTCGAATGAGACAGTGTGATGATCTGCTCTCACCAGGGAAGAACATACCATGGGAGTGGTGCAGCGGTCATCCATGTTGGTGGCAACCAAGTCCAGAATGTTATCTCCCCTTGTGGGGGATGAGATGAGCTGGTCTAGTGCATTAGAACTGAAGAAGTCGAGGAATCATTGACAGAGTGCATTAATGCAAGAACAGGTCACCCAGTCTATGGTGGGGTAGTTGAAGTCACCAAGGATCAGGGTGTTGGGGGGTACATTGATGGAGTCTAGTAGATCCAGGTAAGAGGAGTGGGTGTCCTAAGTCATGGAGAGGGGGTCTATAGCTAGCTATAACTTGGTTGGGTGTCTTTCCAACTGTCAGTTGAACCTGGAGTAGTTCCAGTGCAACATGCTGGCAAACCAGTCTGGAGGTGTGCCTGTCCTTAATGAAGATAGAGACTCCACCACCCTTAGTCTTCCCGACCTCATTTTGGGGTTGGAATGTGTGGAATGAGGTATAGCCTGGTAAGGCAGGGGTGCTTTCTGCAGCCCTGAACCACGTTTCTGTGACCGCACAGAGATCAGCGTCTTCCAGCACAAAGAGGGCCTCCAGTTAGTCAATTTTCAGGTTAAGGCTCCTAGTGTTAAGCAGCAGGACCTTCAGTTTGCTTTTTGACATATCTTTTATGTTGGAAGGTTTGTCTTTGGGGCATTGCCTAAAAAAGGCATGATGGGGGAGATGAGAGCCTTGGCCAGAATCCGGAAACCTAGTGGTGACAGGTGAAGGCCATCTCTGGCAAAGCATCGAGGCCTATTGACCATGTCATCCCAGGCAGACAGATGCTGGATCCCCTTGGAATGACACAAGAAACTAATCCAATTGTTGAAGTCAATTATTATTTGTTAGTACTGTGGTATCATTCTAGGTGAAGGTAGGATGCTGCTTAGGTCTAGGGTCATACCTGCCTGGAACACATACTCTGAGATATTGTGGCAGATTATGACCCTGAATTGAGTAAGCAGTTACTGATAATGGAAGGAGTATTTCAAAACGGCTCAAACTGAAGCAGTGTTACATGGCATCAGAGACATTTGCAGTGGAATTCACCACTGGTGGGAACATGTGGTCTGTGGGTTTTGGAATTAGATCCACTGGGGACATGTGTGTTACAGTCAAGTTGAACTATTATGAATGTTTTCATTGAAGTTTACACAATGTTCCGGTTGCATGTAGGGTTATAAAACCTAACCATCTGACCAGTACCTTGTGGAATAATCTGTCCTTCTGAGCATTTGCTGTGGAATTTATACTGCTGTGGTAGAAACAACTGTGTCAAAAATATTTGCTTTAAATCTGATAGTCTAGATTTTATGTTGATATATGGATTCTCTTAGGAAAGTGTGCAGCAGTTTCATATTCGGGGGGGGGGGGCATCTGCAAGTTACAGATCCCTTTAGTCCTCAGGAATCTTGAAATAACAAAAATGATTGAGACTGAAGGGATGAGCACTTGTTAGTCATAAGTCATTCCATAGATAATTTACTATAGCTGCATACTAGTTTAATTTTTTTAATTATTTCTGCTTAATAATTGAATTTTTTAAGTTATTTCTAGGAAAAGAGTAAAAAACATGCATGTGTCTAAAGTTGGTCCTCATAAAGCCTAGTAGTAAAAATAGCAAAAAATGAAGGACTAAACAGCATGGCTAAAAAAGTAGACAGAATCTTTATTTGGTAAGCACTTTCACGCCCATATGGCACTTCATCAGATCACATTCATACAAATAAAATTCAAACCTTTATATACAGTAACAGACACTAATTAAGCATCAGTTGTGAAGAGCATGGTATTTCAATGCTGGTTTTAAAGATATAGTCTCATTGAGAACAAAACCTCTATCAGCCTGTAGCATAATCATCCATCTTAATTCACAATTTTCCATTCTGTTCTCCATGTCCCAAGTCTTAAATCCGTAGACATAAGTTGTAAAACCATACATTTTAAAGAATGTGCAAAAGCATAGGAACTGACATGCTTAGCCAGTGCACTTGTGCTTTTAGATTTCCATATATCACACACATGCTCACGGATCCGCTCTGTCAAAGAGCATTTCGTTTTACCTTTATAAAAGCATAGACAAGCCATGCAGGTGGCTAAGTAAATCAAATTCTTGCTGCAACAGTCAGCATACAAAGAAGGAGCATATCATTTACCAGTAGTAGGGTGAATGAAAAAATGCTCTGATGTAATATGACTGCAAGCTACACAAGATATACAAACATAAGTACCTATGCACTCCGATTAATTCCTAGTAGTTAGGTCTCTCTTGTAACATAGCATATGTTTAAGGGACTTTCTGTTCTTAAAATAAAACCTTGGCTGTTCTCTTACAATCTGATTTTTCCCATCAACGGTTAAAATCAGCCAATTCTTCTTTAAAATCTTACAGACTATGCGGATATCACTAGAATAGAACAAAGGAAACCTGATATTGCACCTATTATTAGGGTTAGTGTTCTGCTGTCAGAAGAAAAATAGGGTCTAGCTCTACTCGTTATATTACACTGTACATCCTGCATCGAGGCATCTACTACCTTTCTTGGATAGCCTCTACTGACAAAATCTTTATGTAATTCAGTGATTGCATCTTCAAGATTACAATCAGCATTGCTCAATCTAGATAATCTCATACACGGACCCTTTAAGGCATATATATATATATATATATATATATATATATATGCTGTATATATATCCTGGGTGCATACTATTTCTATAGAGAATATTATTGCTGTATATATATCCTGGGTGCATACTATTTCTATAGAGAATATTATTCCCTTACAGGATTACCTGTTTTAGCAATTCTGACATCTAGAAAATGTATGTCAGAATGTGAGAAGTTAACTGTAAATTTCAAGAAGGTTGTGGTTGTCTCAAAATAACTGACAAACACAAGTAATATTGAAGATGACCCATCCCATAACAACAATATATCATCAACAAATCTTTTATAATATTTAATGTATCAAGAATATTGTTTTCCTTCAAGTACTTCCATTGATTCCCAGTTAGCAAGCACTATGTTTGCATTACTATTGGCACATACTGTGTCCATGGCTATCCCTAATCACTGTAGATAATATATATTATCAAACAAGAAAACATTATTTTCAAGGACCAACTCTAAAAGCATACATATTACATTAATCTGACAATCTGAATAGTCACAAGTGCATGAGAAAAAAGATCTACATCATTAGGAATGACCGTAAAGAGAGACAGCACACATCTAGCATAGACATCAAACAATCGTGGACCACCATACAGTTATCAGTACATTGATACAGAGTTTGCAGAAACTGTTTTGGTTATATAAGTACGGAGGATACCTCATCCAACACTGGTCTTAGCTTCTTCTCTCTGTATATAGACAGAGGCTCAGTCAGCCAACCATGACCCGAGACTATCGGTCTCATGGGTGGCCTTAATGGATCCTTATGAATCTTGGGCATCCATATAATAGTGGGAATAATGGGTGCTCTAATATTAAATATTTATAAAGGTCAATAGATAGTGACCTACACATCAGTATGAGAAGAATATAATTGAATGTATTAGTGCCTGGATAGATTTTCCACGATTACTGAACAGCGGCTTTGACTTCAGTGTTTTTAAAGAGTGTCTGAAGTCTTTAGGAAAGACAACTGATCTGATACCATCTGGAGTTTGATTCCATTGCTCTGGGGCTAGTTTGTTAAAATCTTTCGGTGGTTACTTGAGTGAACGTTGGACTATTAAGGAGGTTATAATCGCATTTCTTAGAGTAGGTATGGTTTTTGAAGCGCAAACAGTTCTTGAGAGGTGGGCATCAACAATCACTTAAGATACTTTATGTTAGAGTGTTTAGTAGAAAAGAGGTTTTGTTCTCAGTTTCATGTCTTGCATTTGAGACAGATATACAAACCTTAATATTTTATTCTCTTTTTATTTTTATTTTATTTTATTTTATTTTCAGTTTGTTAACCGGGAAAGTCCAATGGGCCAGAATGAGTCCATTTTCAATGGAGGCCCAGAAAGAAAAGTGCTGCATACAATTATTACAAAGCTAATATCAACAAAGTTAACAAGTACAATACAATTTTCAAAAACTACAAGAACACAGTAATATAGAAGACAGAATAATAACATTTGAACAAGGTGTGTTGTAACAAAGCATTGAATGAAACTAAAACATAAGTATTTTGGAGTACATAAGTATAATTTGGAGTGCAGGTATTTAAGCACTCAAAGTTTCCTGAGGTGAGAGGGAGGAAAAATTGTGGGATGAGAGTAGAACAGTGAAAGGTGAATAGGCTGAGTTATGAGAAAGAAAAAAGGGAGAAGGAGTGGAAATGAAATGAAGGGAGTCACTAGGGTGAGTTATGAGAAAGGAAAAAGGGAGAGGGAGTGGAAATAAAATGAAGGGAGTCACTAGGCTGAGTTATGAGAAAGGAGGAAAGGGAGAAGGAGTGGAAATGAAATTAAGGGAGTCACTAGGGTGAGTTATGAGACAGAAGGAAAGGGAGAGGGAGTGGAAATAAAATGAAGGGAGTCACTAGGCTGAGTTATAAATAAGGAACAAAGGGAGAGGGAGTGGAAATGAAATGAAAGGAGTCACTAGGGTGAGTTATGTGAAAGGAAAAAAGGGAAAGAGAGTGGAAATGAAATGAAGGGAGTCACTAGGGTGAGTTATGAGAAAGGAAATACTAAGCTGAGTTATGAAAAAGGAAAAAAGTGAGAGGGAGTGGAAATTAAATGAAGAGAGTCACTAGGGTGAGTTATCAGAAAGGAAAAAAGGAGAGGGAGTGGAAATGAAATGAAGGGAGTCACTAGGGTGAGTTATGAGAAAGGAGGAAAGGGAGAGGAAGTGGAAATAAAATGAAGGGAGTCACTAGGGTGAGTTATGAGAAAGGAAAAAAGGGAGAGGGAGTGGAAATGAAATGAAGGGAGTCACTAGGGTGAGTTATCAGAAAGGAAAAAAAGGGAGAGGGAGTGGAAATGAAATGAAGGGAGTCACTAGGGTGAGTTATGGGAAAGGAAAAAAGGGAGAGGAAGTGGAAATGAAATGAAGGGAGTCATTAGGGAGAGTTATGAGAAAGGAGGAAACAGAGAGGGAGTGGAAATGAAATGAAGGGAGTCACTAGGTTGAGTTATGAGAAAGGAAAAAGGGAGAGGGAGTGGAAATGAAATGAAGGGAGTAACTAGGGTTAGTTATGAGAAAGGAAAAGGGAAAGGAAGTGGGAATGAAATGAAGGGAGTTGCTAGGCTGAGTTATGAGAAGAAAAGGGAGAGGGAGAGGTAATGATATGAAGGGAGTCACAAGGGTGAGTTACGAGAAAAGAAAAAATGGAGAAGGAGTGGAAGTAAAATGAAGGAAGTCATGAGGGTGAGTTATGAGAAAAGAGGAAAGGGAGAGGAAGTGAAAATGAAATGAAGGGAGTCACTAGGGTGAGTTATGAGAAAGGAGAAAAGGGAGAGGGAGTGGAGATTAAATGAAGGGAGTCACTAGGGTGAGTTATGAGAAAGGAAAAAGGGAGAGGAAGTGGAAATGAAATGAAGGGAGTCACTAGGATGAGTTAGGAGAAAGGAAAAGGGGAGAGGGAGTGGAAATTACAAGAAGAGAGTTACTAGGGTGAGTTATGAGAAAAGAAAAAAGGGAGAGGGAGTGGAAATAAAATGAAGGGAGTCACTAGGGTGAGTTATGCGAAAGGAAAAAAAGGGAGAGGGAGTGGAAATTAAATGAAGGGAGTCACTAGGGTGAGTTATGGGAAAGGAAAAGGGGAGAGGGAGTGGAAATTACATGAAGGGAGTTACCAGGGTGAGTTATGAGAAAAGAAAAAAGGGAGAAGGAGTGGAAATGAAATGAAGGAAGTCACTAGGGTGAGTTATGAGAAATGAGAAAATGGAGAAGGCGTGGAAATGAAACGAAGGGAATCACAAGGGTGAGTTATGAGAAAGTAGGAAAGGGAGAGGAAGTGAAAATTAAATGAAGGGAGTCACTAGGGTGAGTTATGAGAAAGGTAAAAATGGAGAGGAAGTGGAAATGAAATGAAGGGAGTCACTAGGATGAGTTATGAGAAAGGAGAAAAGGGAGAGGGAGTGGAAATGAAATGAAGAGAGTCACTAGGGTGAGTTATGAGAAAGGAAAAAAGGGAGAGGGAGTGGATATTAAATGAAGGGAGTCACTAGGGTGAGTTATGAAAAAGGAGAACAGGGAGAGGGAGTGGAAATTAAATGAAGGGACCCACTAGGGTGAGTTATGAGAAAGTAAAAAGGGAGAGGGAGTGGAAATGAAATGAAGGGAGTCACTAGGGTGAGTTATGAGAAAAGAGGAAAGGGAGAGGAAGTGAAAATGAAATGAAGGGAGTCACTAGGGTGAGTAGTGACAAAAGAGAAAATGGTGAGGAAGGGGAAATGAAATGAAGGGAGTCACTAGGATGAGTTATGAGAAAGGAGAAAAGGGAGAGGGAGTGGAGATTAAATGAAGGGAGTTACTAGGGTGAGTTATGAAAAAGGAGAAAATGGAGAGGGAGTGGAAATTAAATGAAGGGAGACACTAGGGTGAGTTATGAGAAAGTAAAAAGGGAGAGGGAGTGGACATGAAATGAAGGGAGTCCCTCAGGTGAGTTATGAGACAGGAAAACAGGGAGAGGGAGTGGAAATGAAATGAAGGGAGTCACTAGGGTGTGTTATGAGAAAGGAAAAAGGGAGAGGGAGTGGAAATAAAATGAAGGGAGTCACTAGGGTGAGTTATGAGAAAGGAAAACAGGGAGAGGGAGTGGAAATGAAATGAAGGGAGTCACTAGGGTGAGTTATGAGAAAGGAAAAGGGGAGAGGGAGTGGAAATTACATGACGGGAGTTACTAGGTTGAGTTATGAGAAAAGAAAAAAGGGAGAAGGAGTGGAAATGAAATGAAGGGAGTCACTAGGTTGAGTTATGAGAAAAGAGGAAAGGGAGAGGAAGTGAAAATGAAATGAAGGGAGTCACTAGAGTGAGTTATGAGAAAGGTAAAAATGGAGAGGAAGTGGAAATGAAATGAAGGGTGTCACAAGGATGAGTTATGAGAAAGGAGAAAAGGGAGAGGGAGTGGAGATTAAATGAAGGGAGTCACTAGGGTGAGTTATAAAAAAGGAGAAAAGGGAGAGGGAGGGGAAATTAAATGAAGAGAGCCACTAGGGTGAGTTATGAGAAAGTAAAAAGGGAGAGGGAGTGGAAATGAAATGAAGGGAGTCCCTCAGGTGAGTTATGAGAGAGGAAAACATTGAGAGGGAGTGGAAATGAAATGAAGGGAGTCACTAGGGTGAGTTATGAGAAAGGAAAATAGGGAGAGGGAGTGGAAATGAAATGAAGAGAGTCACTAGGGTGAGTTATCAGAAAGGAAAAAAGGGAGAGGGAGTGGAAATGAAATGAAGGGAGTCACTAGGGTGAGTTATGAGAAAGAAAAAATGGAGAGGGAGTGGAAATGAAATGAAGGGAGTCACTAGGGTGAGTTATCAGAAAGGAAAAAAGGAAGAGGAAGTGGAAATGAAATGAAGGGAGCCATTAGGGTGAGTTATGAGAAAGGCTGAAACAGAGAGGGAGTGGAAATGAAATGAAGGGAGTCACTAGGGTGAGCTATGAGAAAGGAAAAAAGGAGAGGGAGTGGAAATGAAATGAAGGGAGTAACTAGGGTGAGTTATGAGAAAGGAAAAAGGGAGAGGAAGTGGAGATTAAATGAAGGGAGTCACTAGGATGAGTTATGAGAAAGGAAAAGGGGAGAGGGAGTGGAAATTACATGAAGGGAGTTACTAGGGTGAGTTATGAGAAAAGAAAAAAGGGAGAAGGAGTGGAAATATAATGAAGGAAGTCACTAGGGTGAGTTATGAGAAACGAGGAACGGGAGAGGAAGTGAAAATGAAATGAAGGGAGTCAGTAGGGTGAGTTATGAGAAATGAGAAAAGGGAGAGGGAGTGAAAATAAAATGAAGGGAGTCACTAGGATGAGTTATGAGAAAGGAAAAGGGGAGAGGGAGTGGAAATTACATGAAGGGAGTCACTAGGGTGAGTTATGAGAAAAGAAAAAAGGGAGAAGGAGTGCAAATGAAATGAAGGAAGTCACTAGGGTGAGTTATGAAAAAAGAGGAAAGGGAGAGGGAGTGGAAATGAAATGAAGGGAATCACAAGGGTGAGTTATGAGAAAGTAGAAAAGGGAGAAAAAGTGAAAATGAAATGAAGGGAGTCAATAAGGTGAGTTATGAGAAAGGTAAAAATGGAGAGGAAGTGGAAATGAAATGAAGGGAGTCACTAGGATGAGTTATGAGAAAGGAGAAAAGGGAGAGGGAGTGGAAATGAAATGAAGAGAGTCACTAGGGTGAGTTATGAGAAAGGAAAAAAGGGAGAGGGAGTGGAAATTAAATGAAGGGAGTCACTAGGGTGAGTTATGAAAAAGGAGAAAAGGGAGAGGGAGTGGAAATTAAATGAAGGGAGCCACTAGGGTGAGTTATGAGAAAGTAAAAAGGGAGAGGGAGTGGAAATTAAATGAAGGGAGTCACTAGGGTGAGTTATGAGAAAGGAGGAAAGGGAGAGGAAGTGGAAATGAAATGAAGGGAGTCACTAGGGTGAGTTATGAGAAAGGAGAAAATGGAGAGGAAGCGGAAATTAAATGAAGGGAGTCACTAGGGTGAGTTATGAGAAAGGGGAAAATGGAGAGGGAGTGGAGATTAAATGAAGGGAGTCACTAGGGTGAGTTATGAGAAAGGAAAAAAGGGAGAGGGAGTAAAAATGAAATGAAGGGAGTCACTAGGCTGAGTTATGAGAAAGGAAAAAAGGGAGAGAGAGAGTGGAAATGAAATGAAGGGAGTCCCTAGGGTGAGTTATGAGAAAAGAGGAAAGGGAGAGGAAGTGAAAATGAAATGAAGGGAGTCACTAGGGTGAGTTATGAGAAAGGTAAAAATGTAGAGGAAGTGGAAATGAAATGAAGGGAGTCACTAGGATGAGTTATCAGTAAGGAGAAAAGGGAGAGGGGGTGTAGATTAAGTGAAGGGAGTCATTAGGGTGAGTTATAAAAAGGAGAAAAGGGAGAGGGAGTGGAAATTAAATGAAGGGAGTCACTAGGGTGAGTTATGAGACAGGAAACAGGGAGAGGGGGTGGAAATGAAATGAAGGGAGTCACTAGGGTGAGTTATGAGAAAGGAAAAAATGGGGAGGGAGTGGAAATGAAATGAAAGGAAAAAAGGGAGAGGGAGTGGAAATAAAATGAAGGGAGTCTCTAGTGTGAGTTATGAGAAAGGAGGGAAGGGAGAGGGAGTGGAAATTAAATGAAGGGAGTCACTAGGGTGAGTTATGAGAAAGGAAAAAAGGGAGAGGGAGTAAAAATGAAATTAAGGGAGTCACTAGGCTGAGTTATGAGAAAGGAAAAAAGGAAGAGAGAATGGAAATGATATGAAGGGAGTCACTAGGGTGAGTTATGAGAAAGGAGGAAAGGGAGAGGGAGTGGAAATTAAATGAAGGGAGTCACTAGGGTGAGTAATGAAAAAGGAAAAAGGGAGAGGAGTGGAAATGAAATGAAGGGAGTCACTAGGGTGAGTTATGAGAAAGGAACAAAGGGAGAGGGAGTGGAAATGAAATGAAGGGAGTCCCTAGGGTGAGTTATGAGAAAAGAGGAAAGGGAGAGGAAGTGAAAATGAAATGAAGGGAGTCACTACCTAGACCTACCACGACAGCAAACCAAACACATAATCACACAAAAACATACTCGGGGGCTCTAAATAAAGATCTGCCTAAGCAGCAGAGACCTCCAAAGGAGACACCCAAGCAACCGCTACCCCAAAACAAAACACGTGCAACACATACCACACAAAGCCAGTGTGCCGAACAGTCACAGCCCTTAAGAATAAACAACACACCTGATACACTTGTAATAGGTGACTCTATCGTCAGGCACACTGACGTCCCGCTCACCAGGTTGAACAAGGAGAGGGTCACGGTGAGCAGCCTGTCGAGCGCTAGGATCCGCCACATAACACAAGCACTCAGGTCACTCCAAGGCAAGTACAAATATGACTCAGTCATTGTCCGTGCTGGTGTGAATGACCTGAGACGTACCTCCCTGGACTACATGAAAAGAGACATAAAGGAGCTCTCTGAGCATGTTGCCCAGGCCGGTATGACCCTGACCTTGAGTAGCATCTTACCCTCACCAAGAATGATGCCACAATATGAAGACAAGATGATCAATTTCAACAATTGGCTTAAGTACTGGTGTCATTCAAAGGGGATCCAGTGCCTGTCAGCTTGGGATGATATGCTCGACAAGCCACGATGCTTCGCTAGGAATGGCTTGCACCTGTCACCCCTGGGCTTTTGGATATTGGCAAAGGCTCTTGCTACCCCCATAGTGCCTTTTTTAGGCAAGGCTCAAAAGACAAACCCACCTCCATAGGTATCACAAGGAATAAGAAACTAAGAGTAATGCTACTCAACGCCAGAAGTTTAAACCTCAAGATGCGCGCACTAGAAACTTTACTTAGCATGGAGAACATCGATATCTGTGCAGTAACAGAAACCTGGTTCAGGGCTCCCGAGAGCACCCCAGCACTACCAGGTTATACCTCATACCATGCTTTTCGGCCCCAAAACTTGGACCGAACCACAAAAGGAGGGGGAGTATCGATATTAATCAAAGATACCCACACCTCCAGGTTGGTGGGAAAGCACGAAGCATCAGAGACTATCCATGTGCAACTAACAGTGGGTAAAACTGCCTTCCAGTTTATAGCTTGCTACAGACCACCCTCCCAAACCCAGGAACCCCACTCGGCCTTTCTGAGAACACTGGAAAATATGAAGGTCTCTCCAAACACCATTATATTGTGTGACTTCAACTACCCAAACATAGACTGGGAGCATTACTCTAGCTCCAACACCCTAGCCCAAAGGTTCCTAGAATTTATAAACTCAAATGCTATGGAACAACTTGTTACCACTCCCACAAGAGGGGAAAACATACTGGACCTGATCATCACCAACATGGGGACTCTATGCTCCAGACTAGAAGTATATCCCTCACTGGTAAGATCAGACCATAAACTAATCTCACTGGATATTCACATCCTGATCCCACCCCCTGCCCAGAAAACCACAGTGAAAAACTTCTCTAAAGCAAATTTCACACTCCTCAAAACCAAGGTGGAATCCTTCAAAGCCCCCGGGCCTGTGGAAAATACAGCCCAGACCGCAGAATCCTTTATAAACACATTCTATGAACACCTTCAGGAATGCATGGATCATGCGATCCCAAATAAAACCAAGACCCAATCCTCCAAAGGCTGACATCCTGTCTGGTGGATCCCTGCCATAAACAAACTATACAATAGAAGGAGGAAGCTACTAAATGATAGAGCAAAATCCCAAAAAGGGAAGGCATCACTGATCAGTATTAGCAAAAAACTACGGGCACTCATAAAATTGTCTAAGGCCAGCTTCGAGAGAAAAATTGCACAGGACACTAAGGATAATCACAAGGCTTTCTTTAGTTGTGTTAGGAACCTGGGTGGTAATTCCCAGATATGCTCAGAATTAGTCCAAAATGACAAAAAATACACTGAACCCACAGACATTGCCAACATCCTAGCTGACAGGTTCAGCGCAAACTTCTCCCCCCCCCTCCCCACCAAAAAGGCAAATATCTATCCCAGCTTAGTGCTGCCCCCCTGACATCTCAGATGCTCAGGTAAGAGCCGCCCTCTCCAAAGCAAAAAACACAGCATCAATGGGACCAGATGGTGTCCCGGGCTGCATCCTACATGAACTCCAAGAAGAGCTAAACCCAAACATAAAACTACTGTTCAATCTCAGCCTTACTACAGGATATGTGCCCAAAGAGTGGCGTACAGCAACAGTGGTCCCTCTCCATAAAGGTGGCGCCTCAACTTATCCTGGAAACTATCACCCCATAAGCCTGACTAGCTTGGTCTGCAAAGCTATGGAAAGGATCAACATGGACTTCATAAATAAAGATATTGGGGACCTACAGACACTGGATCCTACCCAGTTCGGCTTTGTTAAGGGCAGATCCTGCCTCTTAAACCTGGTTGATTTCTTTGAAACAGTCACCAAGGCCATTGACGAGGGGAAGGTGGTCCACACAACCTACCTGGACCTCGCAAAAGCCTTCGATACAATACCCCACCCGGGCATTATAGATAAGCTCACCAGCTTAAATATAAACCCCTATGTCACTAGATGGATTGCAAACTGGCTCAAGGACAGAACCCACATGGTTAGAATTGCTGGAGCCATGTCAGACTCCAAACCAGTTACAAGTGGTGTCCCACAAGGCTTAGTCCTGGGACCTCTCTTGTTCGGTATATATTTCTCGGAGGTACAGGCCAACACAGAAGGACTGTGGCTAACCAAGTTCGCAGATGACTGCAAACTGGGCGCCATAATCGACTCTCCAGCCGACACAAGCATCCTCCAAAGGGGCCTCATAGAAACAGACAACTGGTGCCAGAGCCATGGCTTCAAGCTAAATGCCAAAAAGTGTATAGTCATCCCCTTTGGCAAAAACAAAGTGCCCACAAATTACCACATAGGTGGTAATCGATTAAGTACAGAAGAAGTAATTAGGGACCTGGGGACCCAAGTTGATAGCAATCTCTCATTTGACAACCACGTGGCCAAAGTGGTTAGAAAAACATTTTATATAGCCCACCTAATCATGAAGGGATTCACATCTAGATCAGGGGAGGTCATCGTGCCTCTTTACTCATCCCTCATCAGGCCCATAATTGAGTACAATGCCCCTTTTGGGATGTACCTTACCAGACACCTGCAGCAACTGGAAAGACCCAAAAAGTACCTCACCAAGAGGATCAAAGGGCTCAAACAGATGCCATATGCTGCCCGGTTAAAGAAACTCCAGCTCTACTCAGTGGCATACCGCCTGTTCAGAGGTGATCTGTGCCTGACGTATAAAGCCATGTCCAACCCGGAATAATGGACATGCTGCACCTCAGAAAATCCAAATCCCATCGAGCTACGTGCTCAAGAGACTTGAACCTCAGCACTGAAATAAATAGGACATGCTGAAGGGACAGAGTCATAACCCAGAGGCTCCCTTCACCCTGGAATAAAATCCCAGTCCAGGTTAGGCAGAATCCCTCATTGACTCTCTTCAAGAGGAATCTTGATGAGTGGATGGGAGATTGTAGATTTACCCCAGGTATCACTTCTGTGTCACTGTTAGACAGAGGCACAGTATACTAACCTCGAAAAAGGGCATAACAAAATAAATTTAAAATGGGTGTCGAAAGCCAAACACATTCTGGCTAGGCTTATAAATGCCCTAGGGCAGATAGCCTAGTATGAACCTATGAACTAGGGTGAGTTATGAGAAAGGTAAAAATGGAGAGGAAGTGGAAATGAAATGAAGGGAGTCACTAGGATGAGTTATGAGAAAGGAGAAAATGGAGAGGAAGTGGAGATTAAATGAAGGGAGTCACTAGGGTGAGTTATGAGAAAGGAGAAAAGGGAGAGGGAGTGGAAATGAAATGAAGGGAGCCACTAGGGTGAGTTATGAGAAAGTAAAACAGGGAGAGGGAGTGGAAATGAAATGAAGGGAGTCACTAGGGTGAGTTATGAGAAAGGAAAACAGGGAGAGGGAGTGGAAATGAAATGAAGGGAGTCACTAGGGTGAGTTATGAGAAAGGAAAACAGGGAGAGGGAGTGGACATTAAATGAAGGGAGTCACTAGGGTGAGTTATGAGAAAGGAGGGAAGGTAGAGGGAGTGGACATGAAATGAAGGGAGTCACTAGGGTGAGTTATGAAAAATGAGAAAAGGGAGAGGGAGTGAAAATAAAATGAAGGGAGTCACTAGGGTGAGTTATGAGAAAGGAAAAAAAGGGATAGGCTGTGGAAATGAAACAAAGGGAGTCACTAGGGTGAGTTATGAGAAATGAGAAAAGGGAGAGGGAGTGAAAATAAAATGAAGGGAGTCACTAGGGTGAGTTATGAGAAAGGAAAAAAGGAAGAGGGCGTGGAAATGAAATGAAGGGAGTCACTAGGGTGAGTTATGAGAAAGGAAAAAGGGAGAGGGAGTGGAAATGAAATGAAGGGAGTCCCTTGGGTGAGTTATGAGAGAGGAAAACATAGAGACGGAGTGGAAATGAGATGAAGGGAGCCACTAGGGTGAGTTATGAGAAATGAAAACGGAGAGGCTGTGGAAATGAAACAAAGGGAGTCACTAGGGTGAGTTATGAGAAAAGAAAGCAGGGAGAGGGAGTGGAAATGAAATGAAGGGAGTCACTAGGATGAATTATGAGAAAGGGGAAAAAAGGATGGGGGAGCAGAAATGATATAAAGGATTTCAGATTTTCTGAATGACTTTGTTTTGTCCAAGTAATAACGCAGTTGCCTGTGAATGTCCAAGGAATGTAGTAGTCTCTCTCCTTTGTTCTGTGGATTTGGATAAAAGGTAGGTAAATGAATAGACTGATTCAAAGCCACATTAGATACTACCTTTGGCATGAAGGCAGGGTTGGTTTGTAAGGAAACCCTGTCCTGATGGAAAATGATGAATGGTTGCACAGCCATGAGGGCTTGTAGCTCCGAAACCCTGCATGCTGAGGTAATAGCCAGAAGGAAGGCTGTTTTCCATGACAAGTATTGTAGCTCTGCTGAAGAAGCCGGCTCAAAAGGAGGCAGTGTCAGCTTCTCCAATACGAAGTTGAGGTCCCAAGCTGGAGTTGGTGGTTTCCGTGGGGGGTTTATATTTTTTTGCCCCTCTGAGGAACTGCCTTAATAGAGGGTGTGAGAATAAAGGACGATCCGTATTGTATTGTGCTGAAATGGCTGAAGCGTGGATCTTGATGGAAGAGAAGGAGAGGCCACTGTTTAACATCTCAGCTAGGTACTGTAAAATCTGAGGTATATTTATTACCCAAGGATTATGACCCTTTGCTTGATTCCAGGAACAAAAACGTTTCCATTTGGCGGAGTATGTTTTTCTAGTAGAGGGTCTCCTGGCCTCCAAGATGACATCCTGTACCTCCTTGGAGAGGAGAGTTTGTTGGTAAATTAAGGAATTCTCCATGCAGCTAGATTTAGAGTTCTGAGCTGGCTGTGAAGGGTCTTGTAGTTGTGCTGGGACAACAGAAGAGGAACTTGAGGAAGGATCCATGGTGGTGAGTATGACAGGCTCTTTAGGAGAGGATACCAGTGCTGTCGTGGCCAGTCTGGAGCAATGAGAATCATTTGTGGCCTCTCTGCTCTGGTTTTTAATAGGACTTTGGCCAGTAGCGGTAGAGGCGGGAAGGCATAGACTGTCAATGTTGTCCAATTGAAAGAGAGTGTGTCCACTTTACAGGCCTGTGGATGATAGGTCCTTGAGCAGAATTTTTCCAACTGGTAATTTCTGTGGGTAGCAAATAGATCTATGTCTGGCTGTCCCCATGCCTGAGTTATCTTTGAGATAGGATGCAACTTCCATTTGTGTGGTTCTGTCATATTTCTGCTTAAGTTGTCTGCCAGTGTGCTTTCCTTCCCTGGCAGGAATTGTGCCTGTAGTTGAATTTGTAATTCCAGTGCTGTGTTCCACAGGGTCATGGCTTGCCTGCACAGGGGGTATGTATGCGTCCCACCCTGTTTGTTTATGTACCACATGACTGTGGTGTTGTCTGTCCTTATTAATAGCTGGCCTGGATGCAGTAGGTCTTTGAAGGTCATAAGAGCATTTTGCATGACTAGCATCTCCTTTTGGTTGATGTGTAGGTGCATCTCTTTTTGGGACCTTTTTCCCTGAATACACTGACCTGCCATGTGTGCTCCCCAGGCGTAGTCTGAGGCATCTGTTGTGATGATTTGAGTTGCTTGTGGTAAACAGAAAGGAAGACCTGTGTTTCTTTGGCATGCTTGAGCCCACCACAAAAATTCCTTTTGAAGGCATGGAATGAGTGGTATAATTGTTTCCAAGCTGTGGCTGTGCTGAGACCATAAGTTTTTTAGGTACCATTGTAGTTTCCTCATATGCAGCTTTGCAAATGGTATTAGTAGGATGCAAGATGCCATGAACCCCAGAGTCTGCAGGATTTTCCTTGCAGTTAGCCTGGTTAAAGTTGCCATTTTGTTGTAGTATTGAGACAGTTGCCCTTGTTTGTCTGGCGTGAGGTAGGCCATCTGGGTTGTTGTATTTAAGCTGGCACCCAGGAAAGTTATCTGTTGAGAAGGTATTAGTTTTGATTTCTTTTTGTTTACTGTGTACCCCAGGCAGTTTAACAGTTTTATTACAAATGCCAGATGTTGCAATAGAAGGTCCTTTCTGTCTGCTTGGATCAGGCAGTCATCCAGATATGGGTAGATTTGGATTCCCCGCTGTCTGCAGAAGGCAATTACTGATGCCAGGCATTTCGTAAACACTCTGGGCACAGTAGATAAGCCAAAGGGCAATGCAGAGAATTGGTAATGGGTTGAACCGGCAAGAAATCTGAGGTATCTTCTGCAATCTTGTCAGATAGGGACATGCAGGTATGCCTCCTTGAGGTCCAACGTTACCAGCTAAGACTCCTTGCCCAACATGGGAAGAAGTTGCTGTAATGTGAGCATCTTGAATTTTGGTACCTCTAGATATGTGTTTAGAATAGATAGGTCTAAGATGGGTCTCCAATTTTTGTCCTTCCTTGGTACCAGAAATAGTCTTGAATAAAAACCTTGACCTTGTTCTTTTGCAGGTACCTCTTGAATTGCTTTCATATCCATGAGAGCGGAAATTTGCCTTTGTGCCTCTGCCCATTGATTTTGTGGCAGGTTTGGCATGCCTCTCATTTTTGGAAGGGTGTGAAAGTGGAACCTGTAGCCTCTGTCTATAATATCCAGAATCCATTTGTCCAGTGTAACAATGTGCCAGTTTTTTGAAAATAAGGCCACTTTTCCTCCCAAAGATGCTGCCATTATATCTTTGTTTGGCAGGCATAGGGGAAAGTCATTGCATCTGTTTTCTAAATTGCTGTGGTCTATCTTCTCCACCTCTGGGAGCTGGTGTTTGCCACTGTCTAGCTCTGTAAGATCCTTGAGGTTGTCCTCTACCCCTTGGATATCTGTATCTTCCCCTTTGGGGTCTGTCCGTGGCTGGAAAGGACCAATTTTTTGAAGGCTGGTTTCTGCTGAAGCGTGGAGGCTGCACCTGCAAGAAATCTTTAACTGTTTGCATAGATTTCGCTTTTTCCTCCATTTTCTTTAGTACCTCCTCAGCTTTTACACTGAACAATACATCTTTTTGTAGTGGGGCATCTAATAACTTTGCTTTGACGTGATCTGGTAAGGTTTGCTCTTTGAGCCAAGCATGTCTACGTATGACAGATCTCGTGACAGCAGCTCTGCATGAGGCCTCTAAAGCATCAAAACCACACTGCAAGGTATGTTTCCCTACTTGTTCTACTCCATGCAACAAATCCTGCAACTCTTTCAAGTCTGGTTGTTCTGTTTGTGTCATTTTGTCTTTCAGCTGAGATAGCAAGAACTGTTGGTATTTTAACATATGAAATTGACAGTTTAATGCCCTCATGGTTAAAGTGGCTGATGTATACACCTTTTTCCCCCACCTTTCTAGAATCTCTCTCTGAAGGCAAACGGTTTTTAGCAGTAGAGGCCTTAATCCCCTTGGGACCCTGTGAAAGTGTTTCTGGGTCAGCAGTATGGCTTTTATAAAGAACTGGTGAGAATCAGGAACCTGGTAATATCTGTCTGGTTTAACAGGGGCTGGAGGTAATGAGTCTGGATTAAGACTGGCTTCTGTGTACACATCATCCAAAATATCTAAGACAGGAGGAATAGCCAGGGGCCTATGCTGGGGAAGTAGTAGAAATTCCCTGAGCCTTTTCTTGGAATCTGAGTAATCTTGGCCTTCCCAGTGGAAGTGCTCTCTCAATGTATGCAGGGTTTCCCCAAAAGAGTAGTCCTAAGGGGGGGAGACCGAGGGAATGGACTCCTCAGCATCAGAATCTTCAAATTGGGAATAGGTGTAATCCTGGTCCTCAGAATGGTCTGAAGTAATAGAAGCCTGGTCTGAGGAAGGGTAGTCTTCCTCCAACCTGGGTCTTTTGTCCGAGGGGGGTTGAGAATCCCTGATGAGAGTAATCAAATCCTCAGCCATTTTAAGCATCTGTTTTTTAGGCATGGGGCCTTGAGAGGGGGTCTGAGGACCTTGTTTTTTAACTTTCATTGCAGCTTTAGACTTAGTGAATGATTTCATAGGGGAGGTGGTAGGCCTGAAAACGCCTTCAGAAATGGCAGGCCTCGCTAAAATTTCGGTTTCCCCGCCAAGTGTGGCGTCGGTATCTGCAGTGGGAATGGAGACCAAGGATCCTGCGACCTCGGGTACTGAAGTCGCCGGTAAAATAGTTTCATCGGTAGTCAGGGGCTGCGTAGGCGCCTCGCTGAGAACCGGAGAATCGGTAGTCGGCCTAAGCGTGATCTCAGTACTCGGTACAGGGCTCGGATGCCTATCCTTATCCTTGTGTCTTTTGCCTAAAACTGGCATCGGTGTATCCGACGACATGATATAATCATATTTTTTGCCAAAATAATGAAGGCGAACTCCACCCGGCGCTTAATAGTGCGCTTGTTAAACCTAGCACAAAAACGGCAGGCCGAGACGTCGTGGTCTGGCCCTAAGCAAGGTATATAGTAGGAGTGAAAATCCTTATGCGGTATTTGCTTCCCACAAGAAATGCAATTATTAACTTTGTCTGACATCGGTCTGAGGCAAGAAAAGTTTCCCCAATGGGGTACTTAGCTTTAAAGAAGACTTCGGCTGAAATACTGTTCGTAAATCTCAGGAGCTGGCCGACCGGCACTTGCGAACTGCTTCTGCTTCGGGCACCGCGCGGCAAGAAAGACTGAAGAAAATGGTGTCGGCTGCCTCTTTTATACCCCTGCCACACTGATGTCAGGGAAGAAGCGACGACAACTGACGCCGGAGCTAGACTTTGGAATTCGGCCGACCGAGGACCTGCCTGATGGCAGGATAACCCCAAGTGTGATGACTGCAGCTGTATGCGCACTCGAACATCTACATTTATGGTAGGTACAAAACTGTACTTTACTGGACCTGAGTAGTCTGTCAAGATTATGCAAGGTGAGTATGGAGGAGAGGGATGGGCAGTTAGAGGGTTTTAAAATGAGTTTGTGAGCAACTAACAGTTGAATGTAAGAGAGATAGTGGGGGAGTTCCAGCCAGTTCAAGGAGTGGAGTGCATCACAGTGGTGGGAGGAGGATTTGGTCCCAGTAGCAAACTTAGAAATTTTATTGTAGCAGGATGACAGTTTTGACTTTTAGGAGGATTGAAGGTTGGTGAGGAGAGAGGCTCCATACAAGAGAGAGGGGAAGAGGTAGGAAATAGAGACCATATATTTGGATGAGGGAGTGAGATAACGGCTGTGACGATACAGCATTCTGAGCTTTTGGTGTTTTTTCTTAATACTAGTTTGTATATGAATGTCAAACTTTAAATGTTCATCAATGATAACACCCAGAAGTTTTGTATGGGAGACTATTTCAATGGGAATCTTATTCTGATTGACTATGGAGAAGGATTTTTTATCGACACAGATGTTTTTAGATGGGGTAAAGATCATGATTTTGGTTTGGATGCATTGAGAGCAAGGTAATTATTCAGCATCCAAGACTTAGTACAAGATAAGTCATCTTGTGTTAGCTACTTAAGTCTGGGGAGGTACTGAGCTTAGCAAATTATGGTGAAATCATCCACACATTGGACAAGTTTGGTATTAGGAATGCACTGATGAAAATTATTAATGAAGATGTTAAAAAGTAACGGACCCAGTATAGAGCCTTGTGGAACTCCTGCTGGAGTGTGAAGGAAGAAAGCGGTATTATTATTTCACTTGACGGCTTGTTGACTATTAGAAAGGCAACTAAAAAAACAGTTAATAAAAGAGGCAGAGAGATTGAGAAGAGTGAGTTTGGAAAAGAGAAGTTTGTGGGAAACAGTATCGAAGGCCTTTAATAAGTCTAGGAGAATGGTAGTTACAATGTTGCCAGAGTCTCAGGTGTGGTTGATGATGTCAAGGAAGGAGAGAAGGGCAGTGGCAGTACTGTGTCCAGGTCTAAATCCATGTTGAGTTGGAGAAAGAAGTTGATTGTCTAGGAGGTAGGGAAGGAGTTGCAAGTGTATGCATTTTCCAAGGACTTTTGAGATAGGGGACAGGATGGCTATAGGATGGAAGTTGGAGATTTCAGTTTTGTTGCCTCCTTTGTGGAGGGCAATGATGAATGCCTCCTTCTAGAGGAGGGGTACACAGGATTCTTGGATTGAACGGTTGATAGGTATAGTGCTGGGAAGGGCTATGCTATCTGCAGCTAGCTTGAGAAAGTTAGATGGAAGGTTGTCTGGGGCATGAGAGCATAGTTTTAATTTTAGTAGAAGTTTTTTTATGTTGTGTAGAGAGACGGGTTGTATGGTAAAGGGGGAGATGAGTAGTGTTGAGGGTGTGAGATGAGGGTGGAGTAGAAGTGTTGTTGGAGAATGATGTGATGAGCTTGGCTATTGAATCAATAAGAAAGAGATGAAATGGGTAGCTATGGTATGATCTGGAGAGTTAGGGTCAGGGCAGGGATTGTCTTTTTGCCAGAAGAAATGTGAGCAGATATACTGTTCCAAAATTTTTGGGGGCTGGATCTATGATTGTTTTGAAGGTTGGAGTAGTAGGAATTTTGGTCAAAAGCAATTTGTTTTTTCACTTTATTACAAAGTTGCTTATACTCAGTAAGGGTGTTAGGTATTTTAGATTTATGGTAATGCTTCCAAGATTTATCTCGGAGATGCACAAATGTAATAGTTGCTTTAGTTAGCCAAGGGGTGGATTTGGTTTTGATTCTTTTAGTTCAGGGGGAGCGAAGCTATCTAGTAGGTTATTGAATGTAGTATTGCAGTATGTAACAGTGTTGTCAAGAGGGAGGGTTTTTAACAGGGTTCCCGTTCATATGTTTTAGTGAGTCAGAGAAAACTAGAGGGTTGAAGTTTTTTAGGGTACGAGTTGTTATGTAGTTGTGGTGAAAATGGAGGGAGGATAGTGAGTGACGAGCAAAGGCAGGGAGATGATCGCTGAGGGAGTTGGGTAGGGTGCCGTTGTCAGAAATGGAGTTGGGGTGAGAAACTACTATCCAGTCCAGAATACCACCAGAGTTGTTATCTTTATTAAATCTGGTAGGAGAGGTAATTATTTGGGTGTAATTGTATAGGTTTATATTCTGAGGTGATGTAGGTGATTGAATAGCAGCCCAGTTTATATTTACATCACCTAGGAGTATCTTTTTATTGTTTATATTCAATGAGAACCAAGAGAAGATATCTTCAAGAATGGGGATGTTATTTCCTGGTGGAATATAAAGGGCAGCTATACATATGTTTTTTTGGTCATTAATTTTTAGGAGGGCCAGGGTTAGTTCAGCTGTTGAGAATTGGTGTATAGGCTTGGTAAAGGGTGTCACTGTTAGGGAGGAGGAGAAAAGTAGGGCTACTCCACCACCTTTCTTTAGAGTTCTGTCATTTCTTATGATCTTGTAGTTGGAAGGGGTACTTTTGGAATCTTTTATGTGGAGTTTTAGCCATGTTTCAGTGACAGAGAGAATATCAGGGTGATAATGGAATAGCCAGGCATGAAGGGTAGGAAGTTTATTGCATAAACTTTGGGTGTTAATAGTAGCAAAAATGAGAGATTTATGGTGAGAGGGTGAGGAAGACAAGTTAGGGTTAGAAGCATGGTTGTCTGAGGGTACAGGATTAGGATGTATGTCACCAGAGAGGAGGATAGAGATTAGTTGGAGTAGGAAGGAGACAAGGTCTTTATATTCGTTGGAGTTGAGTTCAGGGTAGCTGGAGAGCCATGAATTGTGAGGGATTGAAACCGTATTACAGATATCAAGAAGAATCTTTCTAAGAAAGGGGATAGAGTCATCATAGCAATAGAGGTGAGGAGAGATATAGGTTGACAGCTGAGATTCTTTTAAGGCATGTATTGAAGTTGTATGATAGAGAGAGGAGAGTAAGAAAAGTCAGGTAGTCTGGTAAGATAGAGTCGGCAGTAGAGGAGGAAAGGTAGACATATTAATGGTAGAGTATGTGTAGGTTTGATTTGCATGGTAGTGTAAGGTTATAGTATGCAGTGAGAATGTGCAGAGGGGAGAAGGAATTAGCAGAAGACAAAGTGGTGTGTGGTCCTTGGTAGTAAGAATGGGGAAGGAGAGAAGGTAAGAATAGGTAAGGGGAGGGTCCAGCGTAGTGGAAACAGGAGGGGTTAGTGGATGAGGAGGTGGGTGGGGATTGTTCAACTAGGCTGAATGTTAGAGGGGGTGTGGTTTTGGGGTTATAAGTGTAGAGGCACTGGGGGGCAGGGGGAATTGAAGGTAGGGTAGGTGAGCAGAGTGAGCTTGAAGGGCGAACAGAGTGGTAAGAGCTGAGAAGGAGGAAGGAGCAGAAGACACTAACAAAATCAATCAGTGATACAAGGAGGAAGGAGCAGAAGAGACCAACAAAAACAATCACTGATACAGGCACTCTCGAGCACTCAAACATACTGACAAGCTCGGCGGTATGTTACATATGAGTTAAGGTCTAATTCAAGGAGAATTGAACAGGTGTGACAATTGTGCAAAAAAAAAAAAAGGGAAAGAACAACAGGCCTTAGAGCTTTTCAATTGAAATGCGAAAAGGAAAGGGGGGGGGCAAAAACAAAAAAAAAAAAACTTTTGGGGTTGTTAAAATTGGGTTAGCAAAAAGGGGGAAGAGATTTTAGGGGGGGTTTTGGGGGGAGGGGGGGGAGGAAAAAAAACAAGGTTAAAAAGGGGTTAAAAAAGAAGGGGGGGCATGGTTTGGTTTTTTTTCTGGGGGGGGGGGGGGGGGGGGGGGGGGGGGGGGGGGGGGGGGGGGGGGGGGGGGGGGGGGGGGGGGGGGGGGGGGGGGGGGGGGGGGGGGGGGGGGGGGGGGGGGGGGGGGGGGGGGGGGGGGGGGGGGGGGGGGGGGGGGGGGGGGGGGGGGGGGGGGGGGGGGGGAGGGGGGGGGGGGGGGGGGGGGGAACCAGGATTAAAAGGTTTAAAAAATTGGGTCCCCCGAAGGGGGGTTTAAATTATTTGGATGGGAAGGAAACGGTCTTTTTTTTGGAGTTATTCATTAGTGGAAATGAAGGGGGGTTTGAAACTTTTTTCAAAATTAAAGAAAATTTTAAAAAGGGATGAGCCTCTTAAATGGGGGGGAAAATTAGGTTAAATTCTTTTGGCAAGTTTTAAGTTTTTAGAAAAAAAAAATTTTTTCGGGTTTCTTTAATTTAAAAAATTCCCATTTTAAGGGTAGAAGGTATTTTTTCCCCCATTGGAAGGGTTTTAAGTTTTGCAGTTTGAAAGGGAAAAAATTAAAAGACGTTGGGTTGCCTTTGGTGTGGAAAGGAAAGGGTGTTTATTTCCACCCGTATTAAAAAGGGATTTTAAGGGGGTTTTTGTTCAAAAGGCTTTTTTAATTTGGGGTTTTGGGGTTTAAGTTTAAACCGGGGGAATTAATATATTACAATTATTTTGGGAAGGCAGATGGTTGGCGGGAAAAAAAAAAAAAAAAACTCATTTTAAAGGAAAAAAAAAGGCCAAAAAATTTTTCAGTATCGGCCTTAGCAAAAACTTTAGGGGACAAGCCGGTTTTAAAATGAATTTAAGGTTTTAAATTAAGGAGTTAACAGGGGGACTTTTTAAAAAAAAAAATTTTAAAAAGAAAAAAGGGGCGGGGGAAAATAAAAGTTCCTAACCAAAATAGGGGTTTTTACCCCCTGCTTTTTTTTTAAAATGTAAAAGAAAATTTAAAAAATGGGGGTTGGGGAGGGTTTGGGAAAAGGGGGTGCGGGTGGTTGAAATTGGGGGTTCCTAAAACACCAAAAAAGGTTTTCGGTTTCAATCCTTGGTGGGGGGTTTTTTTCAGTTCCCTGGGTTTCTTTTTGGGAGGTTTTCCTCCCAAAGGACTGTGAAGGGGAAAAATTACCCAAATTGGCCCCAAAAAGGGGAAAAGTCTTTTATGGGCCCTTGGGAAGGGGGCAAAAAAGGGCGGGGAAATTTTGACATGTAAAAATAAAACCCAAAAAGGGGGGAAAAAGACGGGTTAAAAGGGTTGGGACCCCAAGGGAAAAAAAAGGGAATTAAATTAACAAAATTAAAGGGCCACTAAAAAAAGTTGTTTTGGTTTTTTCCATTTTGAAACCCTTTTTCCAAAGTTATTAAAAAGGCCCCCTTTGGAACCCCCCGGTGGAACATTATAAAAAATTTAATTTAGGAATCAAAAAAAAATCAAAAGGGATGAGGAATTCCCCAAAGTTTTTCTTTTGGTTAAAAATTAATTTAAAGAATAAAATGCGGGAAAAGGGGTTTTTTAGATAAGAAAATTTAAAAAATTCAGGTTGACCTTTAAGGTGGAATTTCTTAAAAGGGCTTAAACTCCCCCACTTTTTGTAAAAATAAAAGCCTTTTTGACATTTTTTTAAATTGTTTTTTTCCTAAACTAAGGCTACAAGGTAAATTTTAAGGTTATTTTATTTGCTAAATAAATTTTCGTTTTTGGGATCTTTTTTGGTTTGCCATTTTAAAAGGGTTTTCCCCTTTTTCTTTTCCCCTTTTTAAAATTTACACTTTTGAAAATCATTTTAAAAAAGGTTTTCCAATTTGAATTTTAAAGGGTTTGAAACATCCCTTAAATTTTCCAAAATTTTTGGGGAAAAGGGTTGGGTTTGAAAAAAATTTCTTTTTTAAAAATTTTACAAATTTGGTAAATAGGTTTTAGTATCTGCCTTGTTTTTTATGCATACTTTTTTTGGGACAAGAAGGTTATTAAAATTTTAATTAATTGAGTTTAAAAATGATGTGAACATACTTTTAAAAAAAACCAAAAGGGGCCTTGGGGGTACCTTAAAACCCAAAGGGTAGGGGTTTTTAAACCTGAAATTTTTAAGTATGAAAAGAAAAAAAAATTAAAATGTGTTAAATTTTTGGGGGGGCCCAGGGGTTGAGGGGGACGGCCTAAAAAGGGGTTCCCTTGGAAACCCGGGTTGGGGTGCCTTCGGTTCTGAGCCCCCTGTTGGGCTTTTTCTATAAAAGGTTTCATCCCAAAGCAGGGAAGGGGAGGAATTTAAATTTTTAAAACAATTTCTGGGGGGCCCCTGGGGAATTGGGCCCCGGTGGAACTTAAAATTTTCCCCACCCAAACCGCATGATTTTGGGTGCCCCTAACAAAAGAAAAAGAAAAATTGGGAGTAGTTTTTAAAAAATTTTTACCCCACCGAAGGGGTTTTTGGGACATTTAAAAACATAAAAAGTTAAAAAGCCCTTAAGCAGGTTGGGACATTAAAAAAAGTTTCATAAAGCCCATAAAATGGGTTTGGGACTTGGTTTTTCTTTTCAAATTAAGGGAAAACCGAAGGACGTGAGGAAGGTTGTTAAAAAATTATAAAAAACAGGGCCTTAAGGGGGAAAATTCCCAAAGCCCCTTAAGAGTGTCTGAAAAAATTGGTCTTTTTGGGCACATCCTAATTTGGCCTTAATAAGGCCGGAAATTTGGGAATTTTAATTTTATAGAATAAAAGGGGGTGCTTTTTGGGAAAACTTTTTTGCTGGGGGCATTCGGGAAAAGGCCCTTCCTTTTTCTTTTCCCCTTTTTGTATGGATGTGGAACTCAGTTATTTTCTTTTTCAAACTTGCCGGCCGGGAAAATTTTTTAAATAAAAAATTTTTTTTTCTTTTTTTAAAAATTTTAAAAAAAAATGGGTAAAGATTGGTAAGAAGGGTAAAATTCCGGGGAAAAGGGAATATTGGGGCATATTTTAAAGTATTTTAATTGGGGGAAAGGAAAGGTTGAAAATTTATTGAAATACTGGACTTAACACAAGGGAATTGCCTTTTTGGGGTACCTTCAGGTTTTGAAAGGGTAAAATTGAAAGGAAATTTTGGGAAGAAAAAAAAAAAAAGTAAGTAAAAAAAGCAAATGCCCCACTTTTTATTGGGACAATAAAAATTAAAAAGGGAGCAAAAATTAAGAGGATTGGGATTTTAATAAAAAGTTAAACCCCAAGTAAGGGGAGGTTAAAAAAAAAAGCAGAGCCCATAAAAGGGATATCTTTATCCCCTGTTTTGGAGGGGATTAAACAAACCCCCGTTTGGGAAAAAACAGAAATTTTTAAAGGGGATATAAATTCCTCCCATAGCTAGGGGACCCCAACGGGCCCATAGCAAGGGCCCTTTAAAACTGTTTTCTTCAGACCCTCCCTTTCGGGGGTTATGTTTGGAAAAAATTCAGGAAACCCCGGGGCCTTAAGATGGCCCCCTGAAATTCCCCTCTTCTGAAAAGGGCATTCGGGAAAAGGGGTTCCTTCCCCCTTACCCCTTCGGGAAGCTTTTACCCCCAAAGGGGGGTTTAAAGCATTCCTGTAAACTTCCTCCTCTCACTGACAGATCCACTTTCCCTTTTGGGGGGGGTTATTGGATTCTCGGGGAAATTTTTTTGGGCTCCAATGGGGAATTGTTAACCCCCTTTTTTAATTCGTTTTTAAAAAAAAAAGGGGTCAAAAAAGTTTCCCAAATTTTGGGAAATCCTTTTTAAAATTCAAAAATTTAAAATTTTGATGTTTCAGATGAATTGTTCTGGGGGGAAAAAAATTTTTCAGGTTTGAAAGACTTTGGAAAGGTTTGGAAAGAAAAAAGCAAGGAATGGGGAGCAAAGAAAAATTTTTTATTTTTGGTAAATGAAAAAAAGGGAGAAATTGAGGTTTGCAGGATTAAAAAAAGTTGGAAAAGGGGTTTGGACGGGGAAAAAAAGGTATTTTTATCCGTTTAGGAAGGGGAAAAAAAGAGGGAAAAAAAGAAACAAGGAGGGGGGAAATTAGAAGATGCAAATGTTTTGGGCCCCAGAGGGGTACCCCCGTAAAGAGTGAAAGGGAAGGCCCTTACAAAGTTAGGACCGCTAATTGGGTTTTGGAAACATCTTTGAAAAAGGCAGGAGTCAAGGGGGTTCTTTTTAAAATTTTCAAAGGGTTTATTTAAAGGGGTTTGGGTTTTTGGAATTTCCGGTATTTAATCACCTAAATTTGGACGGGGAGAAAAAACAAGAGAACAATTTGGGTTTTGGGGACATTCCCCTTGGGGGGAAAATTTTGGGTAAAATTGGGAAAAAGATGCCTTGGAAATGGATTTTCCCAAAAATTTTAAAAGGGGAATTTAAGGGGAAAAGGGCCAAAAAATTTAAAGGTTTAGGGATGTTTGAGAGACTTTGGGCGGTGTGAAGGGGAAATCAGGGTTAGGAAAAAATTGGAAAGGGGGAGTTGCCCCGGGGGAAAACCCAAAAGGAAGGGGGGGTCCATTAAAAAAAAGAAAATTTTAAAAAAAAAAGGGGAAGGGTAACAATAATTTGGGACGATTTAAAGTAACTTGGGGTAACGGTAAGGGAAAATAAGAAAATTTAACGGGGGAAAAAGGGGGGAAAAACGGGATTTTTAAGGGTTTTAAAGATAAAGGGAACAAAAATTAAAAAACCCAAGTTGGGGTTGGAAAAGGGGGTTGAAAAAAGGAGGATGACTGGTTAAAAAAAAGGGATTTTAAAAAAAACACAGGGGAAAGGGTTTGGAACTTTTTTGGGGTCACCTTTAAAAACAGTTTTGGAGACAAAGAAAACCAGACCCGGGGAAAAGGCTAAGGGGGGAGTTTTGGGGAAAAAAGGTTTTGGAGGGCTCCCGGGTTAAAAATAGGGAACCTGTGGTTTTGGATGGGTAAGGGCTGTTGGGTGGAAAAGAAAGTCAAATTGGGGGGAAAGGGGCCCTTTTAAGGGAAAAGCCTTAGAAATTCCTTAAAATTCAAAAAAAAAATTTAAATTTTCTCCAACTTTAACAGAAACTCAACCATTTTGTTATAAATGTAAAAAACAATAAAAACCTGAAAAAACTTTTTCATTAAGGGAAAAACTTAACAGTAAAAAACACAATTTTTAAAAAAGATTTTTAATTTTCAATTGGGCCCTTTTCCCCAAAATAAAAGGCATTCCAAAAAAAGGGAAATTCCGCAGTTTTTTTTCCCCTTTAAAAGTTTTCGGGTTAAAAACCAGAAAAAGGAAACTAACCGCCACCCTTTTCAGGGTCTGAAAGGAAAAATTAACCGGGGGTTCCCACCGTTCCCTTTAAGGGGCATTGCTGAATTTGGGGAAAACACAATTTGGTTGAAGCCCCCAAAATTTTCCTGGAATTCCTATGAACCCTTAAAAAAAAAATTTTTTTTCCCAACTTTTAAAGAGCCTTTTTAACACACATTTTTTTACCCCAACAAACCGAATATATTCCCCAAACCCCATTAAAATAATTACCCCTTCTTTTTCCCTGTTCCTTTAATCCTTTCCCCTTCCCCAAACACTTTATAAATGCTTTCCAACATAAATACCCTAAATTACTTTAAAAATTTTACATTCCCATAAAACTGCATCATCATAATGTTGATCATTGTGGCAAAGCTGTTAGGCCATAGACATGAGAAATCAGCATCACTTTCATCTCTTGTCCAGATCAACAGCATCAGTTTGTGCAAATGCATGAAAAACTTCTCAAGCCCTTTTTTAAATGAAGAGATTCAGATAAGGAGTATGCTTCTTATTCAATTTAGTAAATTGCTTATTGTAAATAAAAGATATCTGTGTATTCCCCTCTACAAACAGTTGTACAGAAACAAAGAAAGTGAAGTTCAGCATTAGGATGAGATGGGGAGGTGGCACTGCACAGTAACTGCAATTTGTATGGAAATCAATGAATAAGTAACTCAGGTTAGTGCATTTAGCAAGGCAGATGTCATGTGTACTTACGGGCAGAAATAGCTGTCAGTGTTTATCTTACTCAGATTTGCTTGACAAAACTGGAGCAGAAAGTTGTGCACTGTGTAACTGTGACTGTGCTGAAATTTTATTATCATACACATTTAGTTGTTACAGCAGAGATCATTTTGTACAGGAACATCAACAAAGCAATTGTGATGACAATACTTAGGAGTATACACAAACATCAACTCATATGTACAAGAGGGATGGACCATGGCTTCAGAAAAAGAAAAGGGTGCAAAGGGCAAAGTTTGGGTTTTGAACAACTGAGCTGTACCACCAAGTACAGGAAAGCCTGTAAATGTGCAAACAGCCCATGGCAATAACACTGCATAAAGACAAAGATTATAAGAGTTTCTCTAACTTTAAAAACAGAGCAGTTATGCAGATAAGACACCATTCATGTATCTTAGCAGCTACAAGTGCGTAACTTGTGAAGCCTGATGAATAACAATGACTCTGGATTTCGGTACAGGAAGGGGCAACACGAGCTAACAGGTATCATGCTGAGGAGATGAATTAATTATGCAGATATCACGACTCGTCAGTTGATAACATTCAATCGACCATTCAACAACAAAACATGAAGGAGGAGGTGTGATGCATATGCCTGTGAACCCTAAGTCAGAGACAATGGCTTAGCATATTCACAGTAATCTTAATAATAGCATCAGATGAGGCAGAGGTCAATCAAAATGCAACCTAACACTCTTGTCATACGGGGATTTTCAACTATCCTACCATCAACTGGGCAACCTACATGAACCCTTACTTGCACAAAAGTTCCTTGACGTTGGTAACTCAAATGCCCTGTAACAAATTGTACAAAACCCTAGAAGTGGCACAAATATACTTGATGTGGTGTTTCACCAACATGAGAGACCTTTGCAGTACCTTAAGTGTAGAATCCTTGTTAGTAAAATCTGTTCATAAGTCAGTCACTTTTGAAGTAGCAGTAACTCCAGAACCCATCAGAGGTGAAGTCAGATTAAAAAACTTCAAAGCAATTATACCCTCAGAGTGGCTGACATAAACGATTTCCAGGTCCCAGTCCCCACAGATGGTCTTGGCAACTATACTCAAATGTCCTGTACCAACACGTATACAAAAGTATAGACTCGGTTGTGCCGGATAAGACCAAAGTTAGTCTCAAGAAAAAACAAGCCACCCTGGTGGACAGCTCACATAGATAAACTATACAACAGGCTTAAGAAGCTGTTGTCTAAGAATACCAAAGGGAGGTCCCAGCACTAGAAAAGCACCCTCCTAAACCTAAATAAACAAATAAGACAACTTATAAAATCCTCTAAGGGCAACTTTGAGAACAAATTAGCAATCACAGCTAAGAATAATCATAATGTACGTTTTCCAGCTTCCTTTAATGCCTGCAGCATGTTTTCAGGCATTATGTGCCTAAAAGGTATTAAGATTCTGTCATGTATGCAGTTAGTCATAGGTTTTTGGGGGTTAGAATGCAGCCAACATCTCTTGTCTTGTATGAGCATGTCTGGTCTGTGAGGAGGCATGTGGTAATTGTCCTGCCGTCTCATGCTATTGATATCAAAAGTAGCACAGTGGATAGTGTTGTTGCCTAACAGCAAGAAATTCCCTCATTTGATTCTTGGTTGTGGGGGCCTTCTGTACGGAGTCTACATGTCCTCTCCGTGTTCATGTGGGTTTCCTCTGGGTCCTCTGGTATCCTCTCACATTACAAATACATGCTGTAGGTGGTCTGAACACTCTAAATTGGCCATACATGTGAATGTGGTGTGTTAAGAAATACTACAAAAGGACCATCTACCAGGTGGTGCAAACATTGCCTCTAGAAGACTGTCACTGTTGAAAAGACACACTGACCCCAATGTGCAAAATAGGAAAAAGGGATTCTGGATGGCTGGATTTCCAACTGAACAAAAACTGCTGTTGCCTGGGTCAGAGAAGAGTCACCACAATGATATTTGTAGAATCCTTATGTATCTTCAAAATGGCTCTGGATATTGGTAGAAAAGGATCGTTCCTGTCAAAAAAATGAAAATTTGGTTTCCCTGTCTTTTTGCATGAAGTCCTGGAGCTGAAATTTTTAAACTGGCTGTTAGTGGTGGTGAAATGTTTTGTTAGAGATGTTCCTCACAGATGAATTAATTCCAGGAAGATCCCGATTCAGTTTCCATTCATGAGAGTCTGTCCTGGTCCTGCCCAGCTTCTCTGCCACAAAATTTTGTACTGAGTGTATATAAGATGCCTGCAGAGTGAAATTGTGCTGAAAATTTATATTGGAGGCTACCATGGCTAGTCTAGACAGGGGTTATAATCCTGCGTAGTTAATGTGCCGCATCATTATGGTGCTGTCAGAAAACACTTGTAACAGCACTGGGAGCATAGATAACTGACAGTGCTAAGCTAAAATGAAAAAAAATGTAAGTTGAGCTAGAAGGTCTACTATGACTCACTCTCATTCTTAGTCCAAGCGGGAGTAAACAACTTGAGAAGTACCTCCTTGGACTACATGAAGATAGTCATTATGGAGTTCTTGGGCTATGTGCCCCATGCCAGTGTGAGCCTAACATTCTGCCTTCTCCAAGGATTACGCCACAATATAAAAAGAAAATTACTGACTTTAATAAATGGCTTTGAGTACAGTATTGTTTGAATGGGTTACAATATTTGTCAGCATGCGAGGATATGGCTGACAGACCACACTGCTGCCAGGGATGGTCTGCACTTGGCCCCCTCTGGGATTCTGAATATTAGTTAAAATGCTGTCCACCCCATACTTCCTTTTTTAGAAATTTGTCAACTTGATAAACCTACTGATATAGCTAAGCCAGCTCAGGAAACCATGCCATATCCTTGCAAGTATAGGTCCCTCTCTATGACCATGGAAAACCATAATACATACTTAAATATACTGGAGAGAGCCCCCATTCGATCCAATACCATACTCAAGGGTGATTTTAACTGCTCTAATATAAGGACCCACTGACATGCAGGCTTAGCATTGCTATACTTTGTATATGCAAACACCATAGACCATTTAGTCTGTACACCCACTAGGGGTGCAAATATTGACCTGGTCCTCACAAACATGGCAGAAATATTTCACCCTCCCCCAGAGTAATGTCCTCACTGTTCTGGGCAGACTATCAGGGTGTCTTCTTTGAAGTAAGGGTAAAAACAAACACCAGCTAACCCTGGAACTTTTAGGAATTATTCTAGGGCAATATTTATCCTAATAACTGACACTCTGGCCAAATTTTAAGCTGCCACAAACTATTAAAACACTGCTGCCTATGAGGAATCATTCATAGAAACCCTGTATAATCATATTAACAGGTGCATAGAGACAGCTGTACCTACTTGCATTAAAAGCAAGATCAAAACATAAGCCACCCTAGTAAAATCTCATCAATGAGGTGTACAACAAAAGGAAGAAATGCATGCCAAAAAGTAATAGGTACAACATCCAGCAAGGTAAAACTCCCTCATCAACCAAAACAAGCAAGTTGATGAGCTAGTCAAATCTAACAAAGGCATATTTGAAGTAAAATTAGCCTCCAAGACAAGGACAATCACAAAGCTTTCTTCACCTATGTCAACCTCAAAGGCAATACAAAGCAATGTACTGAATTATTTGTAAATGATGTCATGCCACCTGTACAGAGCCAGAGGATATAGCTAACCTCCTGGCCAACAAATTCAGCTCCAGATTTAATCCCCCCTCACTGCCTGATGTCCCTCAGGAAATGCCAATATCCATCAGCTATCACAGAAAAAGCAAGTACTCAAATGTCTCTCCAAGGCCAAGAACACAGCATCTGTGGGTCCCAATAATACCCATCACAGCATGAAACATGAGCTGTTGGGCTGACTATAATCACTGTTTAACCACACACTCCAAATTGGATTCATGCTAAATGAATGGAGGACTGCAACAGTTGTCCTGGTGCATAAACATGGGCCATTTGAGAACCTGGCTAATTATTGACTCATAAGCCTAAATAGACTGATGTGCAAAATCAGGAGAATAATCATTGCTATCCTGAATGATGACATAGATAATCTATAAACACTTGACCCATATCATTTCAGGTTTGTCAAGTGTAGATGTTGCTTACTTCAAGCAGGTCAGCAAAGCAATGGATGAGGGTGTAATGGTGCATACTGCATACCTCAACCTGGCCAAGTCATTTGACACAACATTCTACTAGAGCATTTTAGAATGGCTAACTACACTAAGTATGAGCCTGTACATAAACTACTGGATAGCCAGTTGGCTTAAACAAAGGACATAAGAAGTTCTAACAGGGGAATCTACCTCCACAAAGCAGCCAGCACTGGGGGTGGAAGAAAGAGAGAGTGCCATCGGGATGGACATGTAGTTATATCAGCACTGAACCACAGACCCTGGAACTGTGACTCGAGGATCATACCAATGACTCAACATGCTACAAAGGAGATGTACAAGGTAGCTAGGAAGCATGAAATACAAAAAATGGATGAATATGCAGACTTTAGACAGCTAGTGAATGTAGCACAAGAATGAACTCTAGGTTCACAGGGTCATACATTTGTACTAGGCTAACTATCCTTGTGGGCAATTTTAAGCCAAGCCAATTATCCCATGTGAGAATCAAACCCTGCATGCACCTTGTCTCTGTAAGCTAAACACCTTAACCATTATGTCAACCTCCCACTCTAAACCTTAGTGTACTGCTGACACCATAGCAATGAACCAGTCTGCTGCCCAAAACATCTACAGCATGTCTGGGAGGTGTAGAGTACAAGACCCTTGTTTTACATCCCTCTGTGCATGTAGCCTTGGTTGATGGTAGCACAACATACAGCAGATGCATTCTAATAGCCTTATTTATGTTGTGAGGATAATAACACCTTTCTTCTCAAGACTATCCAAGGAATATCATACAGTCACCATGAAAGTGCAGCTTGGCAATAAAATGGCAAACGTGAGAAAATGATTGAGACCATATGGTATAATAACATCTGCGACTATGAATGATTTACACATACTGTGTGTCAACAGAAATACAGTTCTTGAAAGTACTGCCTTACATCCCAGCTCTGAGCATCCACACCAGCTGACAAAGGCCCTCTATTGACCCTATACAAAACATGTACTGGTGACCAGCAGTATACTGGGATTATTTGCTATTCATCAATGTTCATCAATGCAAGAAGTTTTAACACAAAGAGCCTAGCTGTATATTAACATAAAGTGGCAATGGCTGTACTGTTCCCTGAGGAGTAGTCCTTATACTCTACAGAATGCTGACATATTTGTTCATTGTCCATTCATGTGACCTTAACGTTATACTGTCTAAGCCAGTTATGCACACCTACCAGTTGAAATTAAACAATGTGACTCTTAGATTTATGTTTCATGGATACTGCTGCCTGCATTGTATGATTGTGAATTTGATGAAGGTACTTGTTGTGTTACACCTAGAAAGCCTTTGCGATTTAGATAAGTTACTTTAAAGAGCCTCAGAATATGTAGCTCTATGTGTTTGGTCTCTTCTGTAATGATTGGTGTAGTGTGAAGATGTGTGTTTGCACTCTATGATCTTTAAGGGTGTATGATATTATTTAAGTGTGCCCCCAGTGACTAGTGTTCCCCATAAGTCTTTCATGCTGCACAACCTGTATAAGTATGGCAGTGACACACACATTCCCACAAATACATGCACATATGAATTCAATAAGCATCCAACACCTTCCTGTCCTGTTCTCACGCATGCACCCACCCCTCATCCATCCATATTCACACACATATTCTTCCTCTCCCCTAATTGATCTCAGTACCACAACCATACAGCCACACACTCTCAAAAACACATCCACCTTACACATTTCATACCTCTACATACAGTGAAAAGCAGCAACTCAACTCCCAATATGTACCTGCAGCACACAAGTCCCAATACCTACCCACAACACACAACTGCCAATACCTAACCCCAATGCACAAGTCCAAATACCTGTCCGCCAACGCACAACTCCCAGTACCTGTCCGCAAACGCACAACTCCAAGTACCTGTCCACCAATGCACAACTCCCAATACCTGTCCACCAACACACAACTCCCAATACCTGTCCACTAACGCACAAGTCCCAATACCCATCTGCAACACTCACCATCAGTTTATATACTCATTGGAAAAGAACTCCAGGTCTTACAGTAAATAAGTTCAATATTGTGACGCAAATAAACAAGAGGGGTTTACACATTACTCAGATCATGCCAGGATTATTTACTAAAATAAATCAAAAAAATTAACTGAACTGAAAGTACCCAAGACACGAAAGCTAATACTATGGCGAGGTTTGTGAGTCTGTGTTTCTCAGATAGCAAATGGGGCTGAACTCCAGACATTGCAAGAGCAGCAAATCAACTGAGGAAGTACTGCCCTAAAATAAATGCACATAAACTGATTAATTAGAATCTGAAATATATGTTCCCTGTTAAAAATGAATTAATGAAGTCAATGAATGCGAATCAAGATTCAGTATTTTAGAAAGAAGCACATAAATCCTTAAGATAAAAACACAAAAAATGATTCTTCCCCAATATCTTTCTACATTTCCACGTTTCTGTATACGAATATGGACAGCAAACTGCAGTGTACCATTCTTATCATTACTGATACTAAACTAGATAATTTCAGGGGACCATCACAGACGAAAATCAGCCAAATTCTGTGGAATTCAAAAAATTGTAATGTATCTGACGCAACAATAAACCATTTGTTACTGTTGTTCACCCGGGACTCCCAATAAAAATAACACTATTAGCTAGCCCATTCTAAAAGAAATATTATTGCATTTTCTAGTTGCTGTATACTTAGAATAATTTGGAAAATATTTCTCTTTCAACAATCGCACATCCATGTCAGATCTGGGCACCTCACAGTCACTCCATTTAAGAGGGCTGGTCTCATCCATGCCATGCTGCTACAGCATTCTCTTTGACACAACCCATGCTAAACACACACACTGAGACAAAATGTAGCTGTGAACCATGCGGCATTGCCCACATCTCCACAAAACAGTGCTGCAACAACTGTGGGCCACCCAATCTGCAGTTAATGTTAGTTCAGGGCACCCAACAATTG
Source organism: Protopterus annectens (assembly GCF_019279795.1). NCBI lineage: Eukaryota > Metazoa > Chordata > Ceratodontiformes > Protopteridae > Protopterus > Protopterus annectens. The sequence goes on along the minus strand of NC_056751.1, from coordinate 793,078,405 downwards.
TTGCAGCAAGCCCACTGCACTGACATCATGTCATCCCTAAACAGGGTTGGTGCCAGTGCAGCTCAACTACATTGTTCAACGTTACACTCACTCACGGCCACACACCAACACACTCGCTCACAATCACACACCAACACACTCGCTCACAGTCACACACCAACACAGTCTCACACCAACACACTCACACTACCAGCACAGCATGCTGCCTTGCCAACTTTTCCACTAAGCAGCAATCAAACAGCTACAGTTGACTGTTGCTGCTGATGTTACCTCAGGAAAATAAACCTTTGTCACAGTAAGCACACTCCACTGACACCAGACTCACCTTCAACAAACTAACAGTCAAGTGTTGCTCTGATGTGCTTAACTCAATTTACAGAATATATACTACACACACACACACACACACACACACACACACACACACACACACACACACACACACACACACACACACACACACACACACATATATATTCACAAAGGCAGACTTGCAATGTAACAGTATTTTTACACACTTATACCTGTCTGGTGGACATCTGCAATAAATAATTGCTATAACAAAGAGAAAAAATTGCTGTCCAAGACCAAGAAGGGCAGGTGCCCAGTTGGAAGCAATGTCTCCTTAGCTTGAACAAGCAAATAAGAGCAGTAATGAAATCCCCCGAAGCAAACA